>NC_080757.1:24296181-24599212 GCF_020826845.1 Diceros bicornis minor | reverse complement strand
TCTAATACCCTGGGGCCTCTTACATATGAAATTAAATTTGTTTTTCTCCTGTTAATCTGTCCTATGTCAGTCTGATTATTAGAGCAGAAAAACGAACCAAGAGGGGTAGGGGGAAATTTTCCCCTCCTGGACAGATTCAAACTCAGATATTTTGTGCTGCGTATTTCATGACTTTTTTTCTATAACACTTTACCTCTGCATCAGGACCTAGGTCTAAATAGTATATCACACTGTATGATACTGTTAAGGGACATATCTGTTCTTCTTCCCTAAGACAGTGCTAAATATTCGTGCATTTATATGCATGTATATTTATATGTACATATATACATGAAAATGCAGAAAAATTCTGAAACAATAACCTCCAAAACATAATAGCACTACCTCTTAGAAATAATAGAGTAAGTTCAGAGGTGTAGGTAGTCAAGAGGTCTTTTGTCTTATCCGACATAAGACTAAAGTAAGGAGAAGACATTCATATATTACTTGTGCAATTAAAAATTAACAGAAGAAAGAAAAACCCCTAAAATGTGGAATACAGATTGGATAGTTGCAAGACTAGTGTTGAGGGAAGAGAGAGAATCTCCCTCTGCCCTTTCCCTTAAGGTTCTTCTGGCTGGCCAAATAATTAACAAGACAGGTTAGCAGGAGAAAATAATACCAAGTTTAATAACATGTATACATGGGAGAAAGCAGGGACACTGCATTTCTCAACACAATAGCAGAAATTCTCATCTTAAATACCATGTTCAGCCAATGACAAAGGAGGATTTTGGGGGTTGGGGGAGTCAGTTACAGGAGATTACCACTAAAGCACAGTAAACAAGAGTAAGGTTTATTATGCAGCCCCAAGGCCTCACCTTCCACATTGATAAGTCACTAGAAATGAGCTCATCCCCCTCTCTTCTCCAGAGAGGGAGATACCTTTACAAATGGAGATTTCCCTTATAAATGTAAATGATTGTCTGGCAACTCCTCACAGGGTCATCCAGAGAATGTGGCCAGAGAGACAGAACTTCTGATAAGAGGGGCTTGTTGGTGCCTTTCCTATTGTAACATTTACCCTACGTTATCTTTACAGCCATCATGATAGATCTGTTCCAGGAAGGAGCCACCATGTCAAATTCTTTAGGCAGTTAGTGGGGGAGGTCAAATGTCCCTAGAGAAAACAACCAAGGTAAAGAGATAGATTTCAGGGTGGCCAAATCTTGATCTCCCACACTAGAGTCAGGAAATGCAGTTAGGAGGGCTTAGGAGACATACTATGTTGCAAGGGTCTGGCACCCTCTATCCAATCTGCCCCACCCAATCATACCCCACCAAATCCCTCTAAACTAGCTGATATTCTTTTCTTCCCCCACAGGACTTGAGAATCCACCAGTTGGTGCTCCTCTTGGTGCTGGGAGGTATATGGGCAGACCTGTCCCTGGATGCCAACCAGGAAAAAGACCACACAGGAGCTTGAGCAGGGTAAGTTTAATACAAAGAATGATTAGCTGCAATAGGGGATTAGAGTAACAAGGGATTGACTAGTAATAAGTAAGGAGACTTTTAGAGAGTATCAGAGTGTCACTGACTAGGTGCCTGAAGCAACTCAAAGGTGGGTTTGGAAGCAATTAACTGTTTTTCCAAGTTGTTTCTTTTCCTTTTGTATGTTAAGGAGATGAAACTACCAGCCATCCTGAAACTGACCAAGCCTCATCACAAGAGCTATGCTAATGACCTTTGCCATATTTTTAACACAACTATCTCTCCAGGAGGAGCTGAGGCCTCAAAAGGGAGAGGCTGGTGTCCTCCAACTGAGCCTGTGCAAGCGAACACCAGCCTCTCCCTTTTGAATATTCATTCCCCAACCAAAATAAAAGTTCCTACTTCCCTTTGTTCGAGGATGCCATGACTTTGGAAATGATTCCTCATGGCATCCTGTTTGCTGCAAATACACTGCACTTTGTGAGACAACTTCCGCTGGTGTAGTTTTACTTAACTCACCAGAAGGCAAGCCCACTTGGTTTGGTAACAAGAATGGCAGATATAAGGAACAGCCACTAACCCGAGGACTGAGATAGAGTGCCCAAGGAGAGCCCCCCAACCCACCCCTTGTCCCCATGGCTGAGACCCAGACCTTGTTGGAAGAGGCGTGGTCAGGTTCACAGAATGGCAGTCACTTTGGTGCTGCATCTGCAGAACTTGCTAGAAAATCACCCTCTGGGTGCCAGGGAAAGCAGCTCACCAAAAAGTGTCTCAGAGAGTCACTTTGCTACAAAGCTGCCCAAGAGGGGTGTCGGGGAAGATACCGGCTGCTGGGTGCTATGGGGTGCAGAGCACTGCAGGAGCTGAGCCCTGGAGGAACCACCTGCATTGCAGGGGTTGGAGGCACTCTGCTCCCAAACCATGGGGTAGGGGCAGAGGCTGGAGGAAGCTGCTAGCCATTGAGTGCTGCTGGCCACCATGAAGGGCAGGAGCTGAGCGCTACAGAAGCTACAAGCACTGCAGAAGCTGAGCACTGCCAAAGCTGCAGGTGCTGCAAGAAGCAAACTCTTCCTCCTGAAACGTCTCTCCAGGGCCCTCTACTGACAAAGTTCCTGTGGTGTTTGGGACAGGGAAAAATATTTAAAGAGCCCAAATCTATTTTCACAGGACAGTATAAAGGGAGCATTTGGAGCTAAGAGGAAATAAAGCAATAACTGGCACAGATAGCTTGTGTGTTTCAAGGATTTGGGCATTTCATTGAAGTTGTCAAATTTATCACAAAGATAATGCAATGAGTTCCTTTGTACCTCTCATCTGGTTTCCTACTATAATATTGCAAATAACCGTGGTACTTCTGTCAAAACTAAGAAATCAATATTGGCACATTACTATTAACCAAAGTGCAGAATTTATTTGACTTTCACTGGTTTTTCCACTAATTTCCTTTTTATGTTCCAGGATCAAATCCTGGATACCACATTGCATTTATTTGTTATGACTCATTACCCTCCTCTGGTATTGTTACCAAACCTGAAGTGCATTTGCTCACCCATCATGCAGCAAACCAATCTCTAACACAGGTGTAGTGGAGTAAAGTAGGAATTTTATTGCAAAGCACTGAGCAAGGAGAATGGGCAGCTAACACTGTAATCCCAAACTCCCTGAAAAGCTACAGGCAAAGGTTTTTATTTGAAGTTTTATATAGGGGAGGGGGAGCATGTCGCCTTGGGGGCTGAAGTTCTTAGAGTCTTTTGCACCAGCATGACTGTCTTTCATATTTCTTCATGGGTTGCAGGTGAAAATTCGGAGGGGTTCTATGTGTTGCATGCGATGGATTTTTAGTCTGTGATGTCTAAAGTTTGCAATTGGTCTTTTTAGCTTCTCAATGCTCCTGTGAGATGCTTAGTCAGGCCAGGGGGCTGTCAGCAAGTGACTCTCTTATCAGAGGCCCTCCTGCTGTTCTGCAAGGCAAGCTCAGAAACTTTTGCTCCTTTCTTTCCAATGTTAACCTTGTGAGTACAAGCCACACTTTCACCCTAATCCAGGGAAATTTTAACTCCTTTGTTCTCAGTTTCAATCCCCACTCTCTTATGATCATTTCTTAATCTTGGGGAGTGGAGGCCAAGACCTCTTTAGGTATTTCCTGCTGTGAAAGGGCAAAGATCAGGGTCAGAGGCATGAAATTGTTCTACCTTTATTTTAAAATATTCTTGGGTACCAGGGAGATGACAGCAAGGTATGTTCCACATGACTAATATTTTGGTGCTCTGATGAATGGCCTTGATACAACACTTAAGGCCGTGTTTTATAATTACATGGATGACCACAGATATTAGAAAAATAGATAACCCAAATTTTAGTACCCCTCCATAATGAACCTCAATCCTTGGGGAATCCAGGAGAAGACTCCTGTAAACCAATCAAGATTAGAGCCTGGAACCTAAAGTGAAAGCTAATGTAGCCAAATAGCCTGCTGTCTAGTAGTCCAACAAATAAGATAAGAACCTGGAAGTTATTTATTACTTATCTTTAGGAGATCACCTTCTGTGCAGCAACTTGAGGTCTATCAGGGGTTCACTTGCCTATTAAAAGAAGTCAGTGTCTAGAGTACGAAGCCAGCCAAGGTTTGGGTGATCCTGGTTGTGATGTTCTTCTATGGCATGGTTCCCATTCCCTGTGGAGTTTCGCATATAGTCCCATCCAGCGGGGATGAAGTTGATATTCTGGGTGCTTGCATTTAAAGAATTTAAATGGGACTCAGTTTCCACAACAAAGGTGGTGCAGAGGAACATTTGACTGTGTGTGGTTCCTCAATTCAAAATCCTTCTGGGTCTTTTAGATCATCTCTAGAACATAGGAAGGGTCTCCCAAAGTTAGGCATATATCGTAAAAGCAAGTAACAGATATTTAATAAGCATTTCTAGAGAAACAAAAAAAAAAAACAAGCTTAATGGGAGGAGCAATAATAAAACAATTTCTGAGCTCAACAGACAGCCAGTCAAGGACATTTGTAGATAGTCAGGGTCGAAGCATCCTTTGCAGTTTGAAATGTCACTGATGATGTCATCAGGTGTTCAGGTAATTTTTGAGTGGCATATCCAGCAACAGGTATGAAAATTTTCTAAACATGGGCTATCATGGTGTTCTCTCTTAAGATTATATCAATTTGTCCAATTTCATTTTACAGGGCTTTCAGGAAAAAGAGTGGTTTCAGTTCTCAATGATTCCAAATGAAAAGGATGGAAAAAATTGAAAACGTTAGTTTGGAGATCTGTACCACATATTTGAGGGAACTAGAAGAATTCAGGATCTAATCCAGTTTACAGATAGAAAACAAAAACCTCAATGACAATTAACTGAACTGAAATCTTATGTCCACAAATGTGTATTATGGTTTCAATTGAAACATAATTTTTCTCTTTAAAATCACTCTCATTTTTACCAAAGATAGTCAAATTAAGACTCATTGGTTTGAAAAATAAGTCTAGTGTCAATAAACATGGTCCAATTATTTACTTAAGTACAGCAAGAACAGTACTTGATCATATAGGCTCTTTTAAATCTGCTTTTCAGGAACTTTTTATGAGGAATCTTAGAGTGAACACTAAAGGCCTCTCAATGCCAAGAAAGCCAAGCTAAGGACTTGTCATCAGACTGTACTTGCAATAACTACAGATTTGAGTAAATTCCTGTCTTCTTGAGGTTCCCAATATATCCTGAGGTTCTTGTACCTGCCAGGGAAGTGATCTTCTTTACTCACCTGGCAAGGTTGCTTGGAACCCTGTACACAAGGTACCAGGCCAATATTTCCAAGTAGCTTTATTTGTTCCATAAAGTCAATCCTTGTTCCTCAAGCTGTTTGGTCATATCTGAGTTTATGCATGTTTCTCTCAAATATGACATTCCAGTCAAAGCCAGTTTCCAATTGTATCCTATTATAAGGAGAAGAGATTCTTACTGAACTTATGCAAATAACTATGTTGCCATGAAAACAAGAATACTCACTCATCAAGAATTTTCAAAGTCTGGAAGGATCAGATAGGGAGAAAAAGATAAATGATTCACTTCTGTTTACAAATTGCTATAAGTTATAGTTCCTTAAGAGGAAAGAGATAAAAGTTTCCTTAAATCTGGAAAAACAAAACATTAAAAAATCAGCAACATTTCAAACAAAAAGCCATAAAAATTATAATCATCCTCATCAGTTCATTCAGTCCCATGATACCAACTCTTGATCTAGCAGTTTTATGAGGCCATCAGTTTCTCCATTAGAGTTCTGTAATTTCTTACCCAGCTCAGTTTCATAATCTGAAAGTTAATCAGAAACCTGCATTCTAGAGCAAGTGTCAGAGTCCTTTCCATGAATGTCTCTGAAGATGAAACATATTTACAAAAAAAATCAAAGTAAAACAACACCAGTCTGCAAAAAACACTCAAAAAATAGCAATTGACAAAGATATTTGGCTATTTCTGTGACATATAACATTTTAAGATAATGACCAGAATTATGTTTGATAACTAGGACAGATCAGAATCTCAGGAATGTTATACTATTTTTTTTTAATTTATGTTAATAACATTTATCCACACAATATAACATAAGAAGCCTTATCATCACTTATTTCTCAATGCTTCCCATGTAATTTAACATACCAAATATATCTAATTAGTTTAACATCTCCCTCTTTACAGAAAGAGAGAAGAAATTCTTTGAGATGTCCCAGGGCCCATTGGAAATTCCCAAAGTTCCTTTCTAAGTCAAAAGAAAGACTTTACCCAGGATTCAAATCTTGGGGGAAGTTTGTCAAAAATATCAAAAGGGTTTAAAACAGTTGGTCAAATAGGAAACAATGCTTAGTTATCCATTCAGTCAAGGTGACAATGCAAGATGTCAAAGCAAAAAGAAAGAGTTAAACAGTTAAAAAAAAATACCCCTAATAGAAAGACCTCAGCCTCTTTGAACATAGGAAATTATTTTGACGAAACATAGACTTTCTGTCTGCTAGGTAGACTTACTCAAAGGCAAAGAAAAACCTTGTATAATCTCTTTATCAAGAACAGACCAAAAGTTCAAGAATATCATCCAGTCAAGAGAGAGAAAGACAAATGCTAATTTTGTACCAGCTTACCCTTGATATTTAAACTCATTTATTTAATTGAATTCATTTTATGCTTAGCCAACATGACCATGCATAAAACTCTTTCCTCAGGGTTTTACTTCCACAAACCTTCTGTTACTTGCTTTTTACATTCAGAATTTGTCCCATGCCTTCTTCCCTTTTTTTTTCTTTCCTAGTACTTTAGGACAAATTTACTTTTCTTAATAAAACAAACAAAAATATTTCCATTATTTATAGCTTCTTTACTGAAAACATACATCTTACTTTTTTTAAAATACAAACTGTATGGAAGCATGTATTTTCTCATAGAAAATTCCCCAGCATGGCACAAAACATGTTCATCAATAAACCCAAGCATCTCCAGTTTCTCTGAAATAAGAAGCCAAGACATACAAATCTATGCCTAGTAATTAATCTTAACATTTTATCTTATGTGGAAATGACCTAGATAGTCAATAAATTTTTATCATTTAACTTAATTTAGCAAAACCCTAAGGTTTTAAGTTAACAAAATATTTTGAAGGTATTCCAAGTACACATACCATAACACGTAATTATTGTTAAAAAGTACACTCAAAAAAACTTTTATCTTTTTAACCTTCATTTAGTTTACTTGTTCCCAATAATTATATTTAAACTGCCTACAAAATTTCTTGAGACATTGGACAAAATCAGCTAATATTCTAAGTTACTATTTTTTACTGACAAGTTTTGTAACAGAGATAACATGTCTGTATCATATCCGATGTTGATAACTCTGAAAACATGTTTATTTCAATCAAACTACCAAACTTAAACAAGCTCTGATTTACCAAAGATCATTTTATATCATGTTAACTTGAAAGACATCTGGGCTAGTTTTTATTACATTTATAAATAATTTATATAAGTGCTTACTTTAAGCCAATTAAATAGTGCCCCTTTAGAAATTATATCATTGAGAGGCAAACAAATTTAGAGAGAGACTCACATACAGATAGACAAAAACAAGATCCTTAAAAATTTTAGCCTTGTCTCAGATACAAAACTCAAAAGAATAATTGGATCCAAATTGCATTTTTTGCAGAATGAACCTTCTCAGATGGCCAAAGATTTTTACTACAGATCCTTTTCTTTTTATTATAAGGATCCTTTTTAGAGCTGTTTTTGAAGTCATTTTGTCTTTTAGAAACGTCTGTATATTAATCAAAGAATGCATTCCATTGTCTCTGAGAGGTTTTGAATCCTCTCTTGTAAGGGTGATGTTAAGGTGGACTTACGTGAAACAAAGTTTCCCAAGAATGGCCATTACAATCCCAAATTATCTCAGAAGTTTACCTATTTCCACTTGCTTTGTTTTAGATCAGGAATTTCAGGAGGAGTTGAAGTAAGGGAGCTCAGCAAGAGGGGAGACAGGAGCAGCAGATTTGGTTTCATTTCACTAGCACAGTTGCTGGTGCAGCTGTCATTCTCCAATCTGGCACGTTTCTTATTTAGTTATTTAGTTTTAAAGAGGCAGTAAGGGATTTCTGATTTCATTTAGAAGCCTCAAAAAAATTAAAATAGGCTTCCCATTGGTTGTTTTTTTTATAGCCTGCTTTTTCCAATTGCATATGCAAATACACTGGTTTGGGTAAACTGAAATTGTCCCATTTTGGCCATTTTAAAGTGAGATCTCCTTTAGCATGTTTAAGTAACATTGCCTGAAGGATGGATTTATGTGCTCTTACAATATCAGGCAGGGGAAATGTTCCCCAGTAAGACACAATGTTTATCTCCACAATATAATCTATAATAAAATCAGGCAAAAGAGATGCATTCATCTCACATAAAGCCCATTTAAATGTACTGATTTTCTTACAAAATTTTATCTTAATTTTATCAATTCTTATACTTCTAATCATAGCTTCCATTAGCATTTCATTAACAAGACTCGGTCTTATAATAGTGTGTAGGAGAAGCTTTCCCAGCCAGACATAACATCCATTTCCAAAAAACACTCAGGCAAAGTGGACATAACCTGTTCATATAATACTAGCTCAAACATTTATCTTTGTAATCTTATCAACTCTAGGGGCCTAACTGTTGTCCCAAGCAATTGTTGATCAGGTTTCTCACTGCGATTTCTGCCTTCTGGCTTTTTAAATTTTTCCAAATTGGAGTAAATAGAATGGGCTTTTTTGAGGTCTTTTAAAGTTGGGGGTACAGTAAGGGGCCCCCTTGGCCCACTCAACCTTAAGCAGTGTTTTATTCAAACGTTTGTTTTAACCCCATTAATGTCCGCTCTTTTCATCTCCCCCTCTTTATTTTAATAACCAGCTAAAGATCCCTCTCCTGCTGGGATGAGTCCTCTTATTTCTCTTTCTGATTTCTCTTTGTTTTCCCCCCTGTTCATTTTTGTCATATTTACCCTACTGTCTTATTTACCTTATTTTTTTAAAATTTCCATCTTGTTGAGAAGAGTCCCTTTATTTTCCTCTGCTTCTTTTTTGTGCGTGTGTGTGTGAGGGAGATCAGCCCTGAGCTAATATCCATGCCAATCCTCCTCTTTTTGCTGAGGAAGACTGGCCCTGAGCTAACATCTATTGCCAATCCTCCTCCATTTTTTCCCCCAAAGCCCCAGTGGATAGTTGTATGTCATAGTTACACATCCTTCTAGTTGCTGTATGTGGGACGCTGCCCCAGCATGGCCGGAGAAGCTGTGCATCGGAGCACGCCTGGGATCCAAACCTGGGCCACCAGTAGTGGAGTGCGCACACCCAACCACCAAGCCACGGGCCGGCTCCCTCTGCTTCTTTTTATTCTTTTGTTAACTTAATGCTTTCATTAGCATCTGTAAGACCATGAGAAGCTGAAACCTCAAATTTGATCAAGTTCTTAAGACTAGTCATTGTATTTTCCTTTTTAATTTGGTCCTTTCATAGGTACTAATAAAACAGCTGTTTATGATGAGAGCTCTCTAAAAATTTTTCCAATTTAGAAGTTTTTCCAATTTAAGGATCCATTGTCTGGCCATTTTCTCTCCAGAGTCTAAAGAATATTGCGGCCATGTGGTGTTACCAAGGAATATCATCTTTTTCTTTTTCATAGATTTATAACTGAAAACATTCCAATTTTGCAATACATAACCCAAAAGGTTGCCACTGAGAATTGAATCTGAATTTCCCATTATGGCACTGTCCACACACACAAGTGTCAAAACAAAAGGGGCCAAAGAGTTCCTCTGTGAGTAAAAAATCTGTAGTTCTTTCAGCAAAATCAGGCCCCCCAAAGAAAATCCAGTAACCTGGAACAAAACCCCTGCAGCAGAGGCAAACAAATGAAACGACAAATAAGAATTCAATTCAGTTATAATGAGGAAACTCAACAAAGTGTTACCAATTTTGCTTCCCTCCAGTGGGAGTTGAACCCACAATCAGAGGGGACCTGAGGAAGAGCCTAGGGCCAGTGGGCCTCCAACCCACAATCAGCCTTTTCTTCCTTGGAGGGTCCTTTTCTGTTCAGTGTCACAGATTTGAAACGAAACCAAAGCTGAGTGTTCAACAGCACAAGCTTTTATTCAACGGCCAAAGAATGGAGAAGTGGGAACTATGTTCACAAATCAAATTCTCAGCTCTTGGGGCAATTAAGCAGCTGTTATAAGGGGTCAAGGTAATGAAAGGGAGGATTAGTCATAGTTACTCAGGGAACTGGGCAGGCTTTTTGGGGGAACAAGTGTGCCACCTATTTTCTTTCCTTATTTGGTTATATCCTGCCATTGCCATGGCAGTTGTAAATTGTCATGGTGCCAGCGGGTGTGTTCTGTAGCATGGTAATGTATTACAATGAGCGTATAATGAGCAGCAGGGTCTATGTCAGGTCAAGTCAGACTGCCATGTTGCCTTCAACTGGTTTTAACAGGTTTCAACTGTATGTCTCAGCCATCACCTCCTCCTTCTGTTTGTGGTTTCCTGTAAGCTAAAGACAATATGTTAGGCTTGTTCTGAGCAGGGTTGTGGTTAATGTCTTATGCGGCCAGGGGCCAGGTAACTAAAAGATGTCCATTGTAAACCAAAACAAATAGAGCCCAGAGGGCTGCAAGCTGTAATAGACCTCTGATTACCCATTATTTCTGGCCAGTCCTGTTGGGAAAGGTCATCACAAAGATAAAAACAAAAACTGCCTGCTACATGCCAAAGACATCTTTCCAAATCCCGAGCAACCCTGAAAATGTGGGCATAAATGCTAATGTGCCCTCATTCCCCACCTAGGCTAAATTTGTGCAACTGTGCTATACATTATAGCAAGAAAGGGAAGGAGAGCTAACCCAAAGTTTTAGGGTATCAAGCTCCAAGTCTAGACTGCCAAACCCAAGGAGGAGAAGAAAAATGGAATACACTTGAGCTTGCACTGCTTAACAAACCACTGGTGAGTCCCAGGTTAGCCTGCTCCCATCACTAGCTCATGACCTCCACCCCAGGACCAAATTCTTATAGAGCTTACTTAAAGCTCCCTGTCTACATCTCAAGTTTTCAGAAAGACACACACATAAATGACAGACAGTGAACTGACGCAGGTCATTGACTACCTAGCCTCCTATGCTTCCTTGACATGACCTTGTAAAAGGTCCAACCCTATGATAAATAAATGACAAGCCATAGGATACATTGGAGTATATGAGGAAGGCTTTTGGTGTAAAACTAATTCAGCCTGACCTTATTTTTCCAAAAGGGCCTGACGTGGCCTTTGAGCATGCATCGTATATCTGCTTTAAGCATTTACCATGTCCCATAGACAAGAAAAAATGCCCTCAAGATAAGAATGCAACTTCCCCCACATTGGCATTTCCTTAAGGATAAGAATCTCTCCCTAGACTGGGAATTGATTGCTGTGCTCATCCTGTGACTACCCAACTCAAGACAACAGACCTGCTACCTGCAGTGCCCATAGAGACAGCAAACCTGATACCTACTGTGTCCATCAATCGCTGTGCTGACAGGGCAATCTCATGACTATCGTAAAAGGGACATTGCAATCATATGTGATACATGTTCTTTGATGGTATATAATCACTCTTTACACCCCCACTTCTATGGAGTGCTCCATTCCTTTGTGAAAGGACTCTCCTGGGCTATATGGCCCTCAAATTTGGCTTATAATAAACTCATACCAATTTTGATTTATAGATTGGTTATGGATTATTTGTGCTGACACCTAGAAGAAGGGAGGAATCATCACCTACAGTTTAGGTGTCAGTTCCTAAGCCTCTGGCATTCTTGGGGCTTCCTTGGTGGGATAGTAGTAAACACAGCTGCCTTCTAAGCATTGACTCAGGGTCAATTCCATGTCCTGCAGTGGGATCCTGGAGCCAGGGCTGAGTAGTAGAGAGATCTGATCTCAGGTCTTAGCTAATGCACTTAATGGCTGTGACCATGCAAAGGTATACCTTATGAGAGCCTGGGTAGGTAAATATTGTTTCCTTTTCACTCTAAATGAAATTGTATTCTTAACTCTGTCTGCTATGTCCTATTGACTTCCTTCTCCTCCAGAGCATTGACTTTACAGAACTCCAAGTAATTACATAGTCTACTGATCCATATATCCTAAAGTCATCCAAATTGTGGTGTGAAAAGTTTTCATCTTCTTGGGCTCAAGAGGAGAGATTCTGGCATAAGGAAGAGTTGATGTTGCAGCTCGAGTGAGAAGGCAGTCTAGAGGCAGAATTTCTTGTTTTTCAGAGGACCTCAGTTTTTATCCTTTAAGGCCTTCAATTGATTGGATGAGGCCCATCCACAATATTATATCTGCTTTACTCAAAATTTACTGATTTATTCTGACTAGATGAGTTACATAAGGTAAGAACAGAGCCTACAGTCTCACAGCCTGGGAGGAGCTGTATTGCCAATGGCTGTTCAGAGAGAAGGGTTCTCTTTGCCGTTGGCCAAGGAAGTTGACCTAAATGAGTGAGTGCAGGTGGGCTGGACTGGAGGATGTCAGTAAGAAAGGGCTAGAGAGTAGGTCGTCTTCTTTGCTCTCTTGGCATCTCCATCACCTGGGTAAGGAGGAGCTGGGCATTCTGTGCCACTACCTCCCAGATTCCTTAACTCCACTCACCTGTCTGAAGTTCTTCACTTGGCAACACTACCTGAGAGACCACCAGTCAACAGTTCTTTTTGGTGAATCAGTCTCTGGCTATACTATATATGGGGGCGAGTGGACCATACCTAGATATGATGGTTTTCCTTCGCTTTTGCTAGCTTTTATAAAATATACATAAAATAAATTTAAAAATCCATATTTCACAATTATTTTGTGGTCTTTACAGTCTTGTGCAGCCAACTCTTTACTATGGACCTTTGTTTCCTTTTGCACAGCTGGTGGTGGGAATATTCATATCTTGGGAGGCTGATTTTGTGGAATGTGTGTCCATGAATCTTAGGTCTCTTCAACCCTGGCCATGCCTGGGGAGATGGGAGGCTGTACATAACGCGTGTAGGGGAGGAAAAATCTCCTCAACCTCCTTAGGGTCTCTGACTGGGCTTAAGAATGAAACTGACATAAAACAGATTAACAGGAGAAAAACATGCAAGTTTTGTTAAATTTTTACATGTACACGGGAGTGTTCATAGAAAAATGAAGACCAGAAAAAGAGACCAGATCAGAAAGCTTTTACGCCTTTTAGACAAAGAAACAGTAAATTTGTGAAGAATTGACCAAAAAAGGCTTTTGGGCTAGAGGTAGTAAATTGTGGAGCAGTGACTAAGAAGATGAGAGCTAGTTAACAGGGTTAAAAGTTTTGTTTGTACTGATTTCCCAGATTTTCCGTCTCTAATGACAACAATGTCTTCCTTCCACCTGGTACAGGGAGGGCACCTTTCATGTGGGAGTTTTATCTCGTACTTTCAGGAAGAAAAAGGAGAGTCAGAGTACACATTCTCTCGTGAGAATTTCCTTTCTGATGTAGGTGGAGTTGGACCTCTGTAGGTTGTACTTGTGATTTAAGAAAAAAATGTAAATGTATGAATTTAAACATAAATAAAGACTTACAGTGAAAAGTAATTTTCCTCTCCATCCCTGACTTCCAATTCCTCCCACTCTGTTCCCTTTCCAGAAGGAACCACTATCATAATTTGTAGGGATAATCTCTATATCTATCTATACATCTATCTCTACGTGTGTGTATTCTGATAATATTCTGAAAATATTTTAACTTAATGCTTAGATTAATGTCAAGATCATTTGGAATGTACATTTGGGCTGATACATATTTGGTTAAATTTAAGATACATATTTGTGCTGTTTTCTGATCTTCTGGTTGTATAACTGTTTTATTTCTGTTCCTCGTTTTAACATATGGCAATTTATACTAATTGCAAAGATGGGGAATTAAAATTTTGCATTTCCTAGCATCACAATGAGTCCTTGTTGGTGGGAAAACATAGTTACATGAATCACAGATCTATTTATCAGTAATTTACCTTCAATCACCATCATCTGCATAATGTCCTTCCTCTGATACACCATTGGTAGAACACAATTTGGGAGTGAGAAAGCAGCAGTTATTATCCATTTTGCATTCTTTTGGCAGAGTTGCAATGACATTCTCCCATACCCTGATCCAGTAGGGATATTAAATGGATTGCTGTATTTTACTTGCATTTGAAATTTCTGCCTGTTTTTACTCTGAGTATTTGTTTTCCATCAACTTGTAACCTCAAAACATTCGTTAGTGAAGTAATGTATTATTCGTGCCATCTGGTTTCATTCCATTAGTGCTATCAACATTAGTGTTCAGTCTAAAGAGATACCATTATGTCAAGAGCTCTCTGCATCAGCTTGTCTGTTTTGAATTTGTTTCACATTCATGGAAGAGACTTCTTTTGTATAGATCTTTTATTTTGTTGGTGTCATCTGGAATAAAAGAAGCAAATATGAGCTGGTGTAAATGTAACCTTTTAAATAATTTTTTATTTTATAAGTAGTCATTGTACAAAATTTGAAAAATTTGCAAATGTATAAAGAGACGTAAAATCATCCGACCTGAATAGACATTTCTCAAAAGAAGACATACCAATGGCCAAGAGATACGTGAAAACGTGCCCAATATCATTAAACATCAGGGAAATGCAAATCAAAACCACAATGAGATATCACCTCACACCCACCAGAATGGCAATCCTCAAAAAGACAGAAGACAACAAGTGTTGGAAAGGATGTTGAGAAAAGGAAACCCTTGTGCACTATGGGCGGAGATGTAAACTGGTGCAGCCACTATGGAAAACAGTATGGAGGTTCCTCAAAAAATTAAAAATAGAACTACCATATGTCCAGCAATCCCACCCCTGAGTATATATCCAAAGGAAATGAAATCAGTATCTCAAAGAGATATTTGCACTCTCATGTTCGTTGCAGCTTTATTCACAATAACCAAGATATGGAAACAACCTAAATGTTTGTCTACAGATGAATGGATGAAGAAAAGTGATACACACAAACACACACACTGGAATGTTATTCAGCCCTAAAAAAACAAAGGAAATTATTGCCTTTTTACATTATTTGTTATTTTAAATCTTTTTTAAGGGCAAGGGAAGGATTAGAACATGTTACTGGAGATAGAAAAACTTATATATTAATTTGTGTTATATCATAAGCCATAACTTTCTGAAATCATATTTTTCTTTACTTTTTGGATCTAGAACAAGGGTCAGCAAATGTTTTCTGTAAAGATAGTCAATACTTCAGGCTTTGCAGGTCATTTTCTCCATCACTGCTACTCAACTCTGACACTGGAGGGCAAGAGCAGCCATAGACAATGTGTAAACCAATGAGTGTGGCTGTGTTCAAATAAAACTTTCCTGACACTACAATTTGAATTCCATATAATTTTACACATCATTAAATATTATTCATGTAAAATGTAAAGATAAGTGTAAGCTCACAGGCTGTACAGAACCAGGTGGGGGCTGGATTTGGATTGCGGGCTGTAGTTGCTGATCCCTGATCTAGAATATCTGAAAACAAATAAAAATCAAAGTCATCATTGTTCCTCGACATTTTGGGAATTTAAAAATAAAGACATTTGAATGAAGAGTTTGAAAATGTGTTTTCAGAGAAAAAGCTGCAAACTGGATTTCGGATCTGATTTCATTTGTTCCCCTCTACTCCTCCTGAGACCTTCCCACAGCCTCAGCCACTGTCCTCAGGAAAGTCACCAATCAAGAGGAAATCCATTTTGGTCTCTTGGAGCTCCTTCCAGTGTTGAGTCCCTGCAGTTGCTCAGACAGGTGCAGCAAAGCCCAAACCAGGAGACGTTCAGGGTCAGATACCCTGGAAGCCTAGGCAGGGTGTGAAAATCCTGTCTGTGAGGCAAAGGCCAGAATCAGAAAGGAGGGCACCAAGGGGAGACCCCAAGACCCAGCAAGGCCAGTCAGGATCCTTCTCAGGAGTGAACAGGGGATCGTATCCAGGTTCTAGAGCTGTTGTGTGGTCAACTCAGACTCTTGTTTCTGCCAGGGCTTCTTTGGAAGGCCCAGGTTTGATTCAGGAGGGCTGACTTCATTCATTCTCTACAATCAGCCCCCGAGCCCCAGCCTATGGTGCTGCCTATGTCCACCCTACATCTTCCTCCTTCCCTGTGGAGACTGAGCCAAGAGTTCTACTGGTCCCCAGAGCAAACATTTGTCAACCCCACTCACCCTTAGAGAGCCCGTAGTAATATCCAGATGTCCTTATGGCTGGAGGGAGGAACTTGAAGGAGGCACCTCACATTGTCCTCTTAGAATCCCCAGAATTACTCTCAGGGCTCCACGTGCATGCACCTTGGTACTTTTATGCTATTTATCATGCCACTAGTCTCAAAAGGGTCCCTTAGAAGGCTTAAATAGTGAAAGATTCAGATCAAATAATGCCAGAGCTGTAGCATCCTCATTCTGGATAAGGGCTTTAAAGATAAAGATTTTCTACGTAAGCCTTTACCCCTGGAAACTTCGGAAGTTGAGTAATTAAAATAGAGCATTTCTTCCAGGGCTGCAGGTCCAAGGATGAAGAACAACTAGGAAAGGCCTGTGGCAGAGCCTGTGCTCCGCTTGTGACTTGGGGGATGTTGAGGAATCTTCTAAGGAGGCGGCTGGGCAACTCCAACCAAGGCGTCTGCCTCCATCTACATGATCAACACTGCTGTTGACGTAAAATACAGAATTTATCATGACACTTCCCCTATTCAAACTCTGTGTGGGCTGTTTTAGGTACTTCAGAATCTGTCTTGATCTCTTTTTATAGATTTCTCTCTGCCACCACCCCATAGCGAGTCTCTGCTCGCTTCCTGTGCTCTAAAACCCCATCAATTTGGCACAACCAGGGCATGTCCCACTGTTCCCTCTGCTTGGCTTGTCCTCCTCCTCTTTCTGTTCCCTCCTGCTCTTTGTCAAGATCTAGTTCAGATTATTACCTGCTTTCTGAAGACTCTGTCAGCTCCCCCTGATAAAACTGCTGACTCTGGACTGCTTCCTCAAAACTTTGTTCCCCTGTCACATTGCTTTTTAATTTGTTTTATGGTTCTATCTTCCTGACTAGACTGAAAGCATTTGAAGTGACATTTCCATACTTGTCTTTACATTCAGGCATGTAACACATAGCAGCTGCTCAACGAGTGACCATCCCTTTTCTTTCTCAGTCCCTCTCCCAAACCATGGCCATATTGTCAGGCTGAAATAAACTCAAAAGTCCAGGGAAGTTGGGAAACTGTATAGGTATCTAGGCTAAGCTCTAAGAAAATTTCATTTTCTATGTATCCAGGATCAAGCTGTCTCTTCTTAACTCAACGGCTTAGCATGGTTCTCTGAAGGGAAACCAGGACAACAGCAGAATTCAGATACAGCGGCCAGAAACCCTGGCTTAGGCGGGACAATTCTGCTTCTCCCGCAGGTATCCTCAGGAAGACCAATGCGGCATTTTCCCCCGTGAGCATCTCTGGGACTGGCTTTTGCTCACTTCAGAAACAACTTTGCACACATGGCCACAGCCACTGCTGCAGCATTTCTGTCCCTCAGGACACGATTTATCTCCCAGGCACATGTTAACACAAATATCATAGGTTTCTTTTGGCAGTTCTGGCCAGGCTCCTATTTCAAAACGTTGTCGTAGGGATGATATGGATACCGTTCGAGTCCCATCTACATGGTGACATCATCCTCTGCTACCTAAACTGTCAGATCTGCCACATGTGAACTCTCTCTGCTCTCATGAATGTCCCTCCACACTGGTGTTGGTTGAATGGCTTACTGTTGAGAAGCAAATCAGCCTTCAGTGCACACTGTGAGAAGTTATTAGGCATGAACATTTGCTGGTTTCTCTAGTTTTTCTGTGAACCAAGATGTCCCTACAACAGGGTAGAGATGGATCCCAGCAGAAAGGAGCCAGACAAAAGGCATTGGTCCATTTGCATTGTAAGACCTAAACTTCCAAGGGCTGCCTTGACAACTTTGAGACTCACGGAACCCCGTGGTTCTAACTATGAGTTCTGCTGTCTCCAGATATGCTCCTCACCCAGTGGGAAAGGTTCCTCGCCTGGCTAGTTCCCCTACTAGCCAGATCTGCTGCACCCTACCCGGTCCTCAACCTAATGAGTCTCACTTCCCTGCCAGCCTGTAAAATTATTCAAACAAGCCAATCACATCCTCCCATGGGAACTAATGGGTACCTCACCTTCTTGTTACTACAAAGCCTGCCTCCCACAGCTTCTGCTGGTTCACTCTACTTCCAAGTACAATCCTTGTGGGTCACTGCATGGCATGCAATATCCTCCTCCTCCTGGCTTAAGTACACATGACTAATAAACTGCTGTCGATCTCATCTGTCCAGTGTCGGGTGTCTGGTGTTCAGCTACCTCATACCGTTTAGAGTAGGAGATCCCTCCTTCACCAATGAGGTGAAGAGAAAGGCCCACCAAGAGAAAGACTCTCTTGAGGCCTTCCATCTTGCCAAGACAAAGGCCCTCTTGAGGCTTTCTATCTCTGCATATCTGCTTCTACTAGGGCTTAACAAAGCCAGATCTGCAAGGGCCATATGCCACTCTTTACTTTTTTCTTTTCTTCTCCTCCTGTCGCCTTCTCCCTCCATCCCCCACCCACACATACCTACATATACTGGGCCCCTGACTTTCCTCTTTCCAGCTCCTCCTTCTGCCACTAACAGGCAGTGGCTGCCTGGACCTGCCAATCATCTTGAGAGTTGAGAGGGTAGCCCAGCAGCCTGCAGCTCTGAGCTGAGGGTGAAAAGGGCTGCAAGGAGGATGTGCCCCAATGTCATGTTGCTGAGTGAAGTCTCCTTTGATGACAATGCAGCAGGGCTGAGGTGGATTGACATTTATATTCTCTCTCTCAAATTGTGGGACGGAGCATAGAACCTGTGTCAGGTCACAGGAGAGTGACTCCTCAACACTTTGGGCCATGTCCTAACCCCACCTGCCTCAATTCCATTATGCAAAATCCATCTGCCACTTATTCCAGGTTGGCAGAGAATCTTCCCTCCAGGTTAATCAGGCTTCCTCTGATATAGAGCCTATAAGATTGAACAGCAGCCCCTAGTGGATGGAAGACAGAATTTTACCCACCTTTTCCTTAGGCAGACAGCCTGGGAGACAGACACATCTCCCAGACAGCAATGTACTGGGAGGAATTATTCTAGAGACACAGATATGCTTTGAAGGACACAAATACTTCTTGTGAGGGTGGTTGTGGAGGCATAATAATTTGAACGTTCTTTTTCTTTTGTGGCAGTGCTCCATTCAGGCTATAAGATATGGGGCTGCATATGTTCTCCCCAGGAGGAGGGGAAGTGGTTAGGATGTGACTAAAGAATAAGACTGGCGAATTTTTGGCTTGTAAATATCCTAATTTAAGACTTATTTTGGAATAAGATTAAATCGAGAGCAAGAGAGTGAGACGTGATTGCAGGAGTGCTGTGTCCTGACCCCTGACCCACAGGGCAGAGTCCTGGAATGGGGGATAATAGATGCTGCCTTTATTTGGGGGTCTTGGAGTAGAGAGATTCTGGGCTTTGTGCTAGGCGAGGCCCAGGGTGATAGCAAGTTGTATAGAAAAGTTCCACTGTGCAACCGTATTGAGGCATCTCTATATTAAAACTGGAGGTACAGTATGCCTAAACATGAGCAGGCCAGAGGCAGCTCTCTGATTGTCCATGGGCACAGAGAGATGAGAGGACTTCTTACTTTTCTGACTCCCCCAAATAGAGGATAGAAATGAGCTGAAAAAGAGTTGATAGAAAATTGCTAGCAGTCTAAAAGGTAGTTTTTCTATTGACTGAGCAACTATTCCTGACTATAAAAGAAATAGCACTGCTTCTGTACAATGTAGACAAAGAGTATGGATGGAATCCAGTTGATTCCCTGAGTCTCTCCTTTTCGACCACGTCCAGTGGTGAAAGTTAAAGAGATGTCTATAACTCCACACAGGCAGGATCATCAAGGGCTCAGATCCCCTCTGGAATAGACGTTGAGACCACTCCACCAGGCAAGTAGCACCAATCAGTTGAGATGCTGGCTAAAGGCAGAGTGGATATGGAGTGGATATGTAGAGGCAGGAGTTTGTTAATATAAGCTATAGCCTCACAATCTGTTGCATAAATGAAGAATCTCAATCTACCCATATTTAATTTTTTGCTTTTGGGCATATATTTATGTATTTAAACTAATCTCCTCTTTTCCTTCTTCCCCTGTTTACTCACTGTTATAACTAGGTCAGTTAGTGGTGGTTGACTTTGTAATATATTTCATAAGTTAGAAAATTTCAGGATCACAAAAGACTAAGAGATGAAATGGACACTATCAAGAGATCTTGAACTTAGAAATAGATGCAAGGAGTGGATGTTGGGCTGTCTCCCTTTGAGAACAAGGTGAATGGGTTTTCAGTTATACAGCGGGTACACGCATTATGTTGGATAGGGTTTTGAACCCAAGGGAATATACAAATATGCAGGTATAGTCAGAGATTATTCTCAGCAGTGCTGGTGGAGTCAGGAGTCCAGTAATGGTGGTGAGTGTGTAGACTAGGAATACAGCTCCGGCACTTGTCAACTCTTCTTGCCGTATGGACATAGCTGTGTTACCTATTGCCAGAGTCCCTTGGTTCCTGCCCATTTTCCAAACCTGGTCCTCAAGTCTTCCTGTCAATTTCCTAAGCTACTCATAATCTTCCAATGAATAGGGCCAGTTTCAGTTATTTACATAAAACGATTCTTGCCTAGTTCACTCCCAGAGCTGTGAACCCCTTCAAGTGCCAAAAGGGTGCTACATTCCCACAGTTCTCCCTGCACCAGAGTCAAACTAGTTCTGGGAGGAGTTGGAGAGATTTCCCTTCTCACTGTGGAACTGAGTTTAGCCCTTCCCCTTCCTTACACATGAATGGCCACAGAAGCTGATATCTCCAGGAAAATATGAGCTCCCAGGGAAAAATAACAAGACATCTGAGGATTTCAACTAATAGAAAAGAAAGAAGTAAATTTAACAATACATTATAGATGAAACAGATTTAATGGACCAGATAGAATTAAAGTTTAAAAAGATGTAATAGATATCCTCAAAGTGAAGATAACTAGTAACATAGAATAGGCAGTAGATACTGGAAATTGTGGAATTAAAAATATAATAATAGAAATAAAGAAATTTAATATGTGAGTTGGAAAGCACAATGGATATAGATGAAAGAAAGGTGGTAAGCTTAAATATCAGGGCAAGGAACTCTCTCTAAAGTCATAAAGAAGGGACAGAGGAAAGGAGATAAAAAATAGAAGTTAAGCAATACAAAATATTGAAGGAGAAGAGTCATTCACCATCCATCCAATAGGAGCTCTGGATAATAGAATAACTAATCATCAAGAAAGAAATGTTTCAAAGGTATGATGGCCAAGACTTTCCTGGCATTAAAGAAAAAAAATCCTAGTTTGAAGGCTCACTATGTGTCAAGATAATGAATAAATAAATAAATACCACACATGGACACCTACAGAGAACTATAACAACAATTTAAAAAAGAGCAAATTTTATGTTTTCAGGGAGAAAAATAGAGTGCTTATAAAGGAATCAGATTGATTTCAGAATTCTGAGCAGCAATTCTAACCAGCAAGATAATGAAGAAATATTCTCAAAGTGTTAAAGAAAATATTTAAACCTAGAATGTTATCTCCAAGTAAACCATTATTTAAATGTGAGGACAAAATAAAGATATCCTCAGACATCCAAGGCCAAAAAGACCTTTCAAAAAGATCTTTTTTGAAAACACTCTTGGAGGAAATATTTCAGCAAGAAAAGGGGGAAAAAATCAGAAGAATGATGCAAATATATGGGGAGTAAGGGCGAATGTATAACCTATTAAATTTGGCTATTATCAAAATAAATGACAATTTTTTAAAGTACAAGCATAAAACCCAGAACCAAAATGCGATATGATATCTACTTGGCTATTAATGGGGCTGGGGGATGTAAGACCAAAGAGAAATGTGTGTGCGCTAAGGTAATTGCCTTGTTCTGAAAAGGTGAAAATATTAATAAGCTTTAAAAATCCACAGGAGTAAATTCCAGAAGAATAAAAATAAAAGTATGACTTGCAAATAAGCATATGAAAATTTAATGTAGCTAATGGAAATGGTAAAGAAAAACAAAAAAAAAGCAATAAGAAAATATGGTAAATAAGAAACATGAAATATGGTGACAGAAATAAATCTTAATTTAATAGTGAGAGTCGTAAATATAAATGGATTAAACTTATTGATCAAAAGACCTCTCAGACTGGATAAAAATTAGAACAATAAATCAAGTAATACATTGCTTTAGGTAACACATGGAAAATTTTTAAATAGTAAGTTTTAAAATAAAGAGATGGAAAGTGTTACTGGGCATATATAACAAAAAGAATGCTGAATTATCAATTTTGATATTTGGCAAATAGATTTTAATATCAAATATATAAAGGAAAAAGGATATTATTTAGTGTTAAAAGGAATGATAATTATCATCATGGGCATATAGGCTCTTAAAAATATTACTTGAAATACATACAAAGCAATAACAGATTGAAAGATAAGGAATACATGAATAAACAATTTTAGTTGAAAATTTTATCATATGCCTCTCAGAAATTGTTGGATAATGTAGACAAAAATAATGAAAAATAAAGACAATTTAAATTATAAGGATTAACAAACTCAACCTAGTAGACTATAAAGAACTTTACACTCAACAGCAGAGAACACACTTTTTTTTTAGTATACATAGAACATTCACAAAAAGCAAACATGTTGTAGGCCACAAAGAAATTCAAAACCTATTCCCAAAGATTCAACATCATACAGATTATGTTATCTAACCATAATACAAAGAAAAAAATTAAAAATCAATAACAATTCTCAAACCTTTCCAGAAAGTAGAAGAGAGAACACTTCCTAACTCATTATTTGAGGGCAACATTATCCTAATACCAAAGCCAGATAAAGACCTCACAAGAGAAGAAAATTATTGACTAATATCCCTTATAAATATAGATGTAAAAATCCTCAACAAAATACTAGCAGATTGAATCCAAGAGCGTATTAAAAGGATTATACACCATGACCTAGTAGGATTTACCCCAAGAAGGCAAGGGTCATTCAACATAAGAAAATCAATCAATGTAATACACCACATTAATAGAACAAAGGAATAAAAGACACATGATCATCTAAATTGACACATAGAAAGCATTTGACAAAATCTAACACCTTTTAATGATAAAAATACTCAGAAAATCAGAAACAGAAGAGAACTTTCTCAACATGATAAAGGGCATTTATGAAAAACCCACAGCTAACATCATATTCAATGGTGAAAGACTGAAAGCTTTCCCCTGAAGATCAGGGAAAAAAAACAAGGATTCCTGCTTTCGTCACTGCTATTCGACATTGTACTGGAGGTTCTAGCCAGAGCAATTAGGCAAGAAAAAGAAATAAAATGCACACAAATTGGAAAGAAAGAAGGAAAACTATCTCTATTTGCAGATGGCATGCTCCTATATAGAGGAAATTTCAAGGAATCCACAAAATATCTACAAGAGCTGATAAATGAACGCAGTAAAGTTGCAGGGCTCAAGATCAATACACAAAAATCAAATGTGTTTCTATACACCAGCAATGGGCAATCAGTAAAAGAAATTAAGAAAACAGTTTCATTTACAATAGGTTCCAAAAGAATAAAAAGTACTAGGAATAAATTATTAGTTATTATAATTATTAATGAAGGTTATTAATAACGTCCAATGGTTATTATTAAATTTAACCAATGGAGGTTAACTATTGCATACCAGGTTTCCATGCTGGGATACTAATAAGATTTTAGTTGTCTTTAGCTTCTAACTAGACTAGTTCATGAAACCCAGACTCTTGCCATTTCCCTAAGCCTATTTGGCCTATTTACACTCCTGACACCAATTTCCATACAAGTTAACATTCTGATGCAAACAAAGGAAACCAATTCTGACCAACTTGAGAGATCAGGAATTTTGGGTTATTACCCTGCTCACAGAAACAACAAGAAAGACTGGTGAACCAGGCTCAAGAAAGTATCATGAGCCAAAATAAGGCAGGTAGCAGAAGACACAGCCAAGTCCAGGTCACAGCAACCGTCTGGTTAAGATGCTGTCGCTGGCACCTCTACCCCCACTTCTGCTGCTGTGAATTGTTCTTGAGTATGCCTAAGTCTTAGTGTCACTCCCTATAGATCCACATCATCAGAAAGAAGCATCATAATTCCAAGCTCTATCTGCCAGGAAGTAGGTAGAGATGTCTTGCCCTTATCAATTTCCATAGGGACAAATAGAGTTTGCCCTTAAATATAAAGGAGATTTGAATGCAGATGAGAAAAATGAGAAGCTCACAAAAGAGCACAAACAAACAACTTCCTAGAGATTTCAGGACTATCTGGAGGGCAGAAACATAAGTGGAAGTTGTAGGATGTCATTCTCAAGTATCTTTGCAGGGGAAGGTCATACCTTGGCATTCAGAATGGCAGATGATTGGTGAAATTGTTGGAGAATGTTTATGGGCACACTCATGAACTACCATAAATGACCAAGTGAGACTGGACCATGGAGGGGTTTGTGATGGGGATGACCAGCCAGTAAAAGAAGATATCAATGTTAATATGCCCTCATTCCAATGCACAGGCTGGTAAGGCCATGAGACATCAGGGTTCTAAAATGTGCTATGTGAGAAGCAAGAGCAGTGTTGGGAACAGGGACGAGCAGTGTTGGGAACAGGGACAAGCAGATATGGGAAAAACTCAGCAGGCTAAAGCAGGAGAATCTAGGTACAAAGAAGGGAACAGAAAGATCTGGGAGATAGAGCTTGTAGCATTCAGCCCAGACCATCATTTACGTGAGGGCTTCTTTGGGAGAGCTAGGTTTATCCTCTGACTCAGGTAAAGTCTAGATCAAAGGCTCTGCCCCTGGAGCTCATCTCCTAACTCTCAATCACTCCAAGGCAGGAGCTGGCAATTCCCAACTCCTACCACTTAAAGCCCCACATACCAAGAGTCAGAGTCACTCTCCTGGAGCTAGGCATCCAGTCCTGCTAGGTGTCAGTGTGTTGCCTTACAATGGAGTATCCCCACACCTGCTCCTGCTCCTGCTCCTTCTGAGTCTCCCCCAATAAGGCTGCTCCACCGGCCTGCTATGTGCTACATGGTCATTAGTTTTGTTTTGTTTTGTTTTGTTTTGTTTTGTTTTTGTGAGGAAGATTAGCCCTGAGCTAATATCTGTTGCCAATCCTCCTCTTTTTGTTGAGAAAGATTGCCCTGGGCTAATATTCATGCCCATCTTCCTCTACTTTTTATGTGGGACGCTTGCCACAGCATGGCTTGATAAGCAGTGCATAGGTCTGTGCCCAAGATCCAAACCTACGAGCTCTGGGCTGCAGAAGTGGAGTGCACAAAATTAACCACTACACCACTGGGCCAGCACCAGCCATTATTTTTTTTGCTTGACCAAAATCACATTCACAGAGTGGTTGAGAAAATATTTTTGTGCCCTTTTCCCTGTGTGGAGATATTGACATGGAAGGAGGAAAGAAACCAGGTGGGAGGACCTTGCCTCTGACCTGTTGGTATCCTGAGTGCCTTGTATTCATGGGCTCACTGTGGTGTGCACATATGGTCTTGCTAATCCACAAGGAGTCCACTAGAATGCCTAAATGGGAAGAATGACGCAGCCTGAATAATGCCACAGCTAAAGTTTATTTTGGACAGAAACTCTTTAGAAAGCAATCACTTCACCATTGTAGATCTGTGTCTTCTAGGGCTGCAATTCCAGGGTTAAGGAGTAGCCAGGAATGGATTATGGAAGAGTCTTGCTATGCCAAGCATCAGATTCATGGATTCATGAGAAATCTTCTGGCGTTCGTCTCCAGGCACGCTTAGAGAACATCCAGTCCATCTTTCACACGGCCACCAGGGCCACCCTCCTAAAATACAAATTTGATCAGGACATTTCCTCTGCTTAGAAACCTCCAGCAGTTTACCAAACCGTCTGACAGGCAAGTCATTCCTCTTTGGACTTTGGCTTGGATGACCCTCTACCCTCCCCCTGAGATGCTGCAATTTCTACTACAATCATTTTGGAGGGTCCACAGTTCTCCCATCCTCTGTACTGCCCTTCCTTCCTCCAGCAAACTTAAGCCTCCTTTAAGCTCTCCCTTAAATGTTCTCCACTCTCTGATAACCTTCCCAATACCTCCTCCACCCCAGGCAAATCCATTAATCCCTCCCTGTGCTCCCACAGAACTTAGTAGAGATCTGTGCAAAACACTAGTCACACTGGGTTGTAATTATTTCTATAAGTCTGTCTCCCTGACCTGGCCGTGTTTACCTTTTTATCTCAACTCCAGCACAATGCCTGCCTGACACAGGAAACTCAGTAAATTGGAGTTCCCTTTCCTTTCCCTCCTCCTCCCAGGAACGCCCATTTTCCAGGAAGAGTTAAGCCCCTTTGGTGGGGGAGAGGAAATTGGGTAAGAAACTCTTGGTTAATAATGACCTTTGAATCTAGGGTCATGGTGACTTGTCTCAACTGAGCCCTAAGGGCTGTCCTGGGATAGGGCTTCACTTCTAGGACATGACCTCAGATAATGCAGCCAGGTGATCTTCTTCCTGTTGCATCTAGCCTCTTTCCCTTGGATTTTCCAGTAGACAAGTGAGCAGCTTTCTGCCCCAGCAAAGTCCACTAGGGAGTTGTCTGCCCCCTTGGACAGCTCTTGACTGATTTATACTCACTTTAGGGATAGGATATTTGCAGGCATGACCACACATATTGGGGCAGCATTTCATTCCCTCTGGACACGATTCATCTGATAAGCAGTGTTGAAGACACAACCCAGAGGCTGATCCTTTAGGTATTTTTGGGCAGACTCCAGGTCTTTCTTGTCCTGAAATACACAATGGTTTTTGTGGGGTCTTCAATGGTTACTAAGACAGGCATAAGAAGTGATAACTGGCAGGATTCCCACCTCTTCCACTTCTTCCTTCGGGCCCCTGGACTCCTCCCTTAGCCTCGTTGGCCACACTCTCACTCCTAAGCCCCTGTTTTCATAGTCTGGCCCTTAGGAGAATGTTCTCCTGCCCCAAAGGTTGCACAGTCCCAGCAGGAAAGAACCTGCACTGTCATAACCCTCTTCTTTGCACCTTATAAGAAGATATTAGAAAGTCTGATCACAGACAGCCATCTCCCCATGTTCATCCTGGAGCTACGCCCCGTCAGAGTCCCACATTCAAAGCACACCTCCTAATTAAAGAGAACCTTACTCTTTACCCCCAACTTCTAATCAGACCCAACCTAGTCTGACAAGAAGAATGACAAATGCAGGGTGATCGCTCCTGGAGGTCAAAGGAAATGGGTCTGATCAATGCCAAATCTCCATTCTGCAGTGAGCACACTGCCTGCTTCTGTGCCAAACCATCCCCAGGTCTGAAGCTGGGCTCTGAGCCTTCTTTGCTCTCAGGGAGGATCCCCTCAGCACCCTCATCTCTGAAAGGAGGTCTCTTACCGCAGGCCATCTCCATCCCCAGGGTGATGAAGGCCACCAGAACCAAGACTGCACTTGTCTTCATGTTGGCCTTTGATGAGATGCACACACAGAGCCTAGCCCCAATTTATACCCTCAGTGTCACCAGAGAGGAGGGTGGGGCGGGAAGCAGCAGAGCAGGAAGAGTATAAAATATAAGCTCTCTGAGGAGTGACCCCAGAAGATCTGATTCCTTTGTTCTATTTCACAACTGGTTTCTCTCTAATTAGGGTATGACTTCATGCAGATGCAAATGCCAAACATCAGAGTTCAGCAACACTTTTCAGCTCTTTCTTCATTGCTACATCACAACTTGGGACTGGTGTCTCTGGTGCCTTTACGAACTGTGGCCAAAGGAAAGAATTTTCTCTGTATAATTTAGAATTTCAGAGTGAGAGATTAAACTGTGAAACCAGATGTTGTTTATCAGGTCCCATCTAGGGCCTCCTGGAGGTCGAGTTACATGAGGATTTGAAGTGCTTCTAGGAGAGATGGTAAAATATGTGCTTTGGAGCTGCCCCCTGGGGCTGAGATCCCTAATCGGGAGTGGAATGTGGGCCCCCCCTTAACCACAAGGGTAGTGATGGGTAGGTAGTGAAGTGACTCACCCAAGGAAGTGGATGCTCAAAGATCACAAGCTGGCTGGGGCCTTTGTGGGGTGAGAGACAGGGCCCATCTGGATGGTTGGTGGTCTCTGACCTACCCTGCTCTGTACCATGAGGACTGTGTGGGTTAGCCAGAGTGAGCTGAACTACAGGAGAAGAATACTGAATGTTCCATAGGGGCCTAAGAAGTCTGCCCTTTTTCCTACCCCAATTACAGCATCTCAGAGACAGAGGTATAGAGGTAAAAGCCCAATGATCGTGGGAGTGGAGAGAAAGCCTGCTTTGTCCTTGGTGGTCAGAGCTGGAACAAGCTCCTCATGACCACCTATGGAGAGGCCTGGACAAGGTACCCTAGGAGCAGGGAAGTACTAAGCAAGCCAAGAGAAGAGGGCTCAGGTTGCCCACCCCAGGTGGTTGGTTCACACTCAGCAGCTCAGAATCTTTGAGGGCACAAAGGGTACAAGCACATGGGAATGACTTCTCAATCTGAAGCAGGGCCCAGGGTGCCTCAAGAAGACAGGGCAGCTCAGTGCAGGCTAGAAATCAATGGCCTCAGGCAGCACAGAGTACAGCAAAGAACAAGCCCAAATCCAACCCAAGGTGGCTAGCTGGGTCCCAGGCTGCTGAGTACTGTGGTCTTGAGGAGTGATGGGGGCCAGGGCTGGACAGCCCCAAAGAACTTTCAGGAAAACCCTCTGGAGCATTGTTGGCAAGGGGAGGACTCCTGAATCCCTCTCTAAAAGTGACCTAGACATGACTATTATCACTTCATTAACATAATCTTTAAAAGTTCGTTTTTACGCAACAAAGACGTGAATGAACTTGAATGAACTGTTGTGGTAAATAACGCAAACAATATAGACATATACAGAGTAACCTTCCAGGAGGTACTCAATATTACCAGCTTGCTGTGTATTTTTCTAAGGCCTTTTCCTATGATTTTACATACACACATATGTGTGTATACAAATATATGCCTTTTTGGCAGAAATGAAGTCATATTTTATGTATTATTTTGCTTTATTCACTTAACATTATGTCTTGGAGAGCTTTCCAGGTTAGTACCTTTTTTCCTCTTTTAAAATAACTACCATCTAAAATTTCATTATATGAGTGGTTCATAATTTATTTAACCAAACCTCAATTGTTGACCATTTAGGTGGTTTTGGGTTTTTATGGTTTTCATAAATAATTTGCTGTGTATATGCATCAGATGCTCTGTAGGTTCTTCTTTGTTTACGTATGTCAGTATTTCCCCAGAATAGATGCCTAAATGTGGAAATACAAAAGATGCGTCTACTACAGAGCGGGAAGATATTGCCAAATTGTCCTCTAAAAAGACTCTACAATTTACACTTCCCTCCACAGTGAAGGAGACACTGATTTCTCACAGACTGATCCAATACATTTGTAATTTTATTCCCCAAGTTAAATTTTTGATGGAATATTCCTATACTCCCCTTGAGACGTATCCCAGTTGGGAACATGAGGCAAAGAACTCTCACCATTGTTATGTAAAGAAATTTAATTAGCAGAAATTATATAAGACAATATAATCTGGTGTTCGCTATTCTAGCACTTGAGTTTCCAGTACGAAGCAAAGGGTAAGAGCCTGTAGTAGTTTTGCTGAAGCTTGCATTTCAATGATGGGAGCTGCAAGGCTGCTAAGGAGGGACTGTCTTCTATAATAATGAGAATACATGACCTTTATTAAGCACGTGATCATGCAGGCCCTGTGCTTGTCCTGTGCACCTGTCATCTCACTGAAGGCTCACAAGCCTCGGGGTTGCTTCCACTGGCATCCCCGTGTCTCAGATGAAGAAATTGAGTCTCAAAGAAAGTCCGTGCCTTGCAAACCCTTCAACCCCACCTCAGACCCACTGACATGGACTCTCCAATGCTGGGGTGCAGAAAGGCTCCTCAGATGCTTCTCATGCGTACGGAAGTGAGGAACACTTCACTAACCTAATAAAACCTTTATTTCTTTGTGAAAAACCAAACAAAACAATGTCCCCCTAAAAAGCTTATTTCTAGTGCTCTCGTGACAATCACAAATTTGAGGATTTGGCTAGTTCTCATGACATATTATCACTTGAAAGGTCCAGGTGTCTGCAACAGCCATCAGATATACATAAAAAATTAAGAGAGGAAAGTATACGAAGGTTTCTCAAAAAATTAAAAATAAAATTGCCATATGACCTAGCAATTCCACTTCTGGGTATATACCCAAAAGAATTGTGTGGGAGATCAAGATTTGGCCACCCTAAAATCTATCTCTTTACCTTGGTTGTTTTCTCTAGGGACATTTGACCTCCCCCACTAACCGCCTAAAGAATTTGACATGGTGGCTCCTTCCTGGAACGGATCTATCATGATGGCTATAAAGATAATGTAGGATGGAGATTACAATAGGAAAGGCACCAACAAGCCCCTCTTATCAGAAGTTCTGTCTCTCTGGCCACATTCTCTGGATGACCCTGCGAGGAGTTGCCAGACAATCATTTACATTTATAAGGGAAATCTCCATTTGTAAAGGTATCTCCCTCTCTGTTTGGAGAAGAGAGGGGGATGGCCTCATTTCTAGAGGCTTATCAATGTGGAAGTTGAGGCCTTAAAGCTACATAATAACCTTACTCTTGTTTACTGTGCTTTAGTGGTAATCTCCTGTAACTGATTCCCCCCACCCCCAAAATCCTCCTTTGTCATTGGCTGAACATGGTATTTAAGACGAGAATTTCTGCTATTGTGTTGAGAAAACGCAGTGTCCCTGCTTTCTCCCATGTATACATGTTATTAAACTTGGTATTATTTTCTCCTGCTAACCTGTCTTGTTAATTATTTGGCCAGCCATAAGAACCTTAAGGAAAAGGGCAGAGGGAGATTCTCCCTCTTCCCCCGACAGTTTTGGCGTAGTCGCCAGGATCCACACTGGCTGGCAAGTTGCCTTCTCTGGCTGGAAGACCTGCCTTCTCCCTGGACTACTGCAGATGATGAGATACGGGAACGCCTGACGAAAGCCGGCAAAAGGAAAGACTTCTTACCACGTCAGCATCCCGGAATCTCTATCTGTGGAGTCCGGCAGAAGGAAGTGGTGAGAATTTTTTTCTCTTTCGAAATTTAGATTGGCAGGAGAAAATATTTGGGAAACTAGTTTCTTGTGCTTTTAGTGACTCTTGGTTTAAATTTGGTAGAGTACTCTTGGTTTTGATCTTGATCCCTTTTCCTCCCAGAGTAGTCTCTGTCTTGTTCTGTGTCCTGAGAACTTGGCTTTGTGACCAGTGAGAATATTCTCCTTGGTCTCCACCATACGGAAGGTGCATTTACCGGAGTGCACCTTGGTGGCCAGTCGAGTAGACTGGGGTTCCGAACTGTCTCTTTGTCTGGCTGTGCCAAGCTCTCAGGGGAGTTTGTCATAAAGGGCCCAGTCCATAAGGGCTTTTGTCGTCTTAACCTTCGTTGCTTGTTAGTGCTGGAAAAATCCCATTCCAGTAACGCCTGCCCGGTGTCACAGAGTAGCGGGTCTGTGACTAGAGGCATCCCACACTATTGTGGGAGACCGGAGACACCGTTCTCACTACACCATCCTTACCGCCTGTGCAACGAAGGTCTTTACTGTCTCTGAATATCTTTGGGAGTGAATTCTGTGGACCACGGGGGCTACATCATCTGCGCCCTCACCAGGGACGCCTCTTGCGTCCATGGTAGATTTATTCTAAGCGTGGAAAGTTACCTCCGGGTCTTTCCTTAAAAAGGCTTATTGGTTCGAGTCACTATTGGAATAAATATACAAATGAAGATCCTACTCGTCAATGGCCAGACGACGGATCCTTTGAATTGGAAAAACTTCTAAATTGGGGGAAAAAAAATGTTTTGAGAGCTCTCACATAATTGCTTAATTGGTACCTAAGAATTAAGGCCAGAAAAAGGAAGGGAAAAATTTGACTAACCTTAAGACCTTGACTCAGGTTACAATTGAATTGAGAACATGTAAAAGTGTAAGTGTTGATAAGATTATAAAGGTTGGAATGTTTGAAGTAATTTTATATAGAGGTTACATCAACTTTGCCTGAGTATGTTTTAAAATGTCTGAGTGGGAATGCTTCCCTGGTCCAAAATTAGAAGACCAAGACCTATTGATAAAAATTTTAATGATAACTATGTTTAAAGGTATAAGAAGTGATGAAATTTACATGAAATTCTGTAGGAAAAAACTGATGTTATTTCTATTACAGAGCTGGTTAACAAAAATAGTAATTTAAATGATGGCTAATTTTATCTAATGTCTTATGAAGTCTTATAGGCAATCTAAATAATTATTGGGAACAAGTAAATAGTTGTGAAAAATATAAATGTTGGATAAACTTTAAACAATAATTATGTGTTATGGTGGTTACAGCTTCCAAACTCTTTTTGGTGACTTAAAACTTTAGAGTTTTGCTAAATTTTATGATAAAAATTCAGTTGAGTAGATCATTTCCAAATAACATAAGATATTAGACATTGATTGCTAAATGTACGTTTGTCTACTTTTGACTTTTCATTACAGGAAAACTAAAAGGTGTTTTGGATCTATTGGTAAACATGTGTTTTATTAAAAGATTGTACTATAAAGTAACATATTTCTAGAAGTTATGAAGTGTTCATAAATTTTCCAATCCACAAAATGCTAATGTAAAAAAAAAAGTTTATAACTGCTTACTTAGTTTTTACTTAGAAGTCAAAGTCTATAAGGGTTAAAATTTCTAATTAATATATGTGATTGAAGCTACTAAAAATTAAGAAAAATATGTCTGTGTACAAGGAAAGTAAGGTGTATAAAGAAGGAACAAAGAATAGAAATGTTTTGTTTGATTGATTAAGAAAGATAAATTTGTCCTCAAGTACTAGAAGGGAAAAGAAAGACATGGGACAAATTCTGAATGTAAAAAGAAAGTTATAGAAGGTTTGTGGAAGAGGAATTCTGGAAAAGGAGTTTTTGCATGGTCAAGGTGGCTAAGATTGAAATGAATTGAATTAAGTAAATGAGTTTTAATAGCAGAAATAAGCTGGTGCAAAATTGAAATTTCTCGTAAAAGGATAATTTGCTTAAACTTGATAAAGAGGTTATAAAAGATTTTTCTTTACCTTTGAGTAAGTCTACAAAAAAAAAAAAACTGTTAAAATAATTTCCTGTGTTCAAAAGACTGAGGTCTCTCTATTAAGGCTTTTTGGACTATTAATGCTCTGTTTGCTTTGACTTTTTATATTTTTGACAAGCTCCCCAAAATTCATATCTTAAATAAAGTCTTTGTTTTACTTTTTTCTTTGAGAATTTTCAAAGGGCCCTGGAACTTCTCAAAGAAATTTGCTCTCTTCCTATAAGGAGGAAGATACTAAACGTATTAGGCTTATTCAGTATGTTAAATTACATGGAAAACATTGTCAGACAAGTGATGATAAGCCTGCTTAGGTGATATTTTGTGGGTAAATGTTATTGATATAGGTGTTTTAAAATTGTATAACATTACTGAAATGCTGATCTGTCCTGATTATCAGTCATAATTCTGGTTATTATTATTTTAAAGTGTTGTACGTCACAAAATTAACCAAATTTCTTTGTCAATTGCCATTTTGAGGTCTTGTTGTTTACAAACTTATTTCTTTGCTCTAATGCTTTTGCAAAATGTTTCAACTTCAAAAAAATTCATGGAAAGGACTCTGACATTTACACTGGAATACAGGTTTTTGACAAACTTTCTGATCATAAAACTGGACTTGGTAAGAAATTACAGAAATCTGTTGGAGAGACTGATAACTTCATGAAGCTGCTAACAAAAAGATTGGGATCAAGAATGGATTACACAGGACTGAATAAACTGATAAGGATGATTATAATTTTTATGATTTTTTGTTTGAAGTATTGCTGAATTTTTAATGTTTTGTTTTTTCAGATTTAAGGAAAACTTTTTCTCTTTTCTCCTGAGCTAGCTATGACTTATAGCAATTTGGTAAATGATACTTTTGTAAGTAAAATTAAAATATTTATCTTTTTTCTCTCTATCTGATCCCTCGAATTTGGAAACTCTTAGTGAGTGAGTATTGTTGTTTTCATGGCAATATAGTTATTTGCATAAGTTCAATAAGAATCTGTTCTCCTTATAACAGGACACAATTGGAAACACTGGTTATATTACCAAGGTTGTGACTGGAACATCATATTTGTGATATAACCATACAGCTTTTGAGGAATAAAGATTGGACTTTATGGAATAAAGCCACATGGAAATATTGGCCTGGTACCTTACGTTCCAAGCAACACTTACCAGGATAAGTAAAGAATGTCACTTATCTGGCAGGTACAAGGAACCTTGAAACATTTTGAGGGAACCTCGGAAGAGAGAAATTCACCCAAATCTGTAGGTATTGCAGGCAAAGTCTGATGACAAAATCCTTGGCTTGGCTTTCCTGGCCTCGAGAGGCCTTTGAAGTTCAATGTGAGATTCCTTATAAAAAGTTCCAGCAAAGCAGATTTAAAAGAGCCTATGTGATCAATGGCTCTTCTTGCTGTACTTATGTAAATAATTGGGCCAACTTTATTGGAACTAGACTTATTTTGCAAACTAGTTAGTTTTAATTTGGCTATCTTAATAAAAATGAGGGTGATTTCAGAAAGAAAAATTATATTTCAGTAAAAACTATAGTATACATTTGCGGATATTAAATCCTAGTTTTGTTAATTGTCTTTTAAGGTTTTTGTTTTATATCTGTTGACTGGACTGGATCCTGATTTCTTCTAGTCTCCTGAAATATCTGGCTACAGATGTCCAAACTAACGTTTTTGATTTTTTCCATCATTTTCATTTGAAATCACTGAAAACTGAACCTGCCCTTTTTCCTGAAGCCTTACAAACTAAAGCTGATGGACTTGATATAAACTTAAGAGATGACCTGACGACACCATCAGAGACATTTTAAACTGCAAAAGATACTTTGACGCTGACATCTAAAAATCATCTTAACTGGCTGTCCTCTGACCTCAGAAACTGGTTTACAATTTGCTCCAACCATTAACCTTGTTTTTCTTTTATTTACATAGAAATGCTTCTATTAAATACTTGATTGCTTGCTTCCATAATATAGGCGTAACCTTAAGAGCCCACCTGCATCACCACCTTCCAAAATGAACTTAATTAAACTGATCTATTATCAGGACAAAAAAAATGTGTTCAGTGAGATGAAACAGCCTACCAACTCAGCTTCTGGACTATGAAACTTCTTTAAGTTTCAAAAGGATTGTGAAACTTTTAGTTTCAAAGGCGGGACTGTGGGAGATCAAGATTTGGCCACTCTAAAATCTATCTCTTTACCTTGGTTGTTTTCTCTAGGGACATTTGACCTCCCCCACTAACCGCCTAAAGAATTTGACATGGTGGCTCCTTCCTGGAACAGATCTATCATGATGGCTATAAAGATAATGTAGGATGGAGATTACAATAGGAAAGGCACCAACAAGCCCCTCTTATCAGAAGTTCTGTCTCTCTGGCCACATTCTCTAGATGACCCTGCGAGGAGTTGCCAGACAATCATTTACATTTATAAGGGAAATCTCCATTTGTAAAGGTATCTCCCTCTCTGTTTGGAGAAGAGAGGGGGATGGCCTCATTTCTAGAGGCTTATCAATGTGGAAGTTGAGGCCTTAAAGCTACATAATAACCTTACTCTTGTTTACTGTGCTTTAGTGATAATCTCCTGTAACTGACTCCCCCCACCCCCAAAATCTTCCTTTGTCATTGGCTGAACATGGTATTTAAGACGAGAATTTCTGCTATTGTGTTGAGAAAACGCAGTGTTCCTGCTTTCTCCCATGTATACATGTTATTAAACTTGGTATTATTTTCTCCTGCTAACCTGTCTTGTTAATTATTTGGCCAGCCATAAGAACCTTAAGGAAAAGGGCAGAGGGAGATTCTCCCTCTTCCCCCGACAATTGAAAGCAAGGTCTCAAACAGCTATTTGTACACTCATGTTCATAGCAGCATATTCACAAAAGCTAAAACATGGAAGCAACCCAAGTGTCCATTAATCAATACATGGATAAGCAGAATGTGATCCATACATCCAATGAAGTATTATTCAGTCTTAAAAAGGAAGGGAATTCTGACACATGCTACAACATGGATGAACCTCGATGACATCATGCTAAGTGAAATAAGCCAGTCACAAAAAGACAAATACGTTATGATTCCACTTACATCAGATACTTAGAATAGTGAAAATAGGAAAGAAAGAAAGTAGAATGGTGGTTGCTAGTGGCTGAGGGGAGGAGAGACTGGGAGTTACTGTTTTATAGGCATAGAGTTTCAGATTTACAAGATGAAAAGAGTTATGGGGTGGATGGTGGTGATCGCTGCACAACAGTGTGAATGTATTTAATACCTCTGAACTGTACACTTTAAAATGGTTAAGATGGTGTTATGTTATGTGTATTTTAACACAATAAAAAAACAGTAAGAGGGAAGACTGAGTCTAGACATTGGGAATCCCGAGATGTCCTCAGTATGGAAAACCCATTCTTCATATCGTAGCCATCAAAGTTTCATTCCTTTTTTTTTTTTCAGGGCAGCATACACCCTTGAGGGTGCTGCAGCTTCTGTGTTTAGACCCCTAAATTTGCTGGAATTCCATGTTTCCTGGAATTTCATGTTCTAGAGATTCATTTCTTCTCCCTGCCAAATGCTTAAAACAACTACCTGTGTACTCAGCCCACCTGTCTCAGACCTTGTTCATGTTGCACTGAAGAATGTAAATTATGTTAAAAATTTAATATGTTAACACCTTAAGGGGCAGTTGGGGCGAGTCTTCTATGAATAGAGTCTATCGATCCCAACTGACTCTGTTCGCGGAAGACTCACCCTAAACCGTTCAGAGAAAATTGAGAACAAGGGAGTGCTACAGAGGGATAAGTTTGGGAGGGTCGGGGTGGAGGGGGGCCAGATGGGGACATGTGTGTGCACCTTGATAGCTGTTTCGCGCCGTAGCAATTCGCGCCATAAAATGTAACTGTCTGAATGTTTTGAATTAACCAATCACGTAAAACCGCGCCAACCTTTTCCCGCTTTATGCTCCCAAATCCTATAAAAGAACTTGCCCCCTAAGGCTCGGGGTCGACCCCTCTGTCTCCTGCGAGGGACACGAGTCGACCCGGAGCTCCGTTCAATAAACCTCTTGCGTTTGCATCAAGTTCGGTCTTCTGTGTCTGTGGGCCCGCGTCATCCCGAGACCTGGTGAGTTGGGATTTCCCTCCCCTTCCCCTTGGGAATCCAACATTTGGGGGCTCGCCCGGGATCCACGCGGTAACCCCAGACTCCGAAGACCCCTTGGAGGTAGGCCTGAGTGACTGAGTGTGTGAGTGTGTGCGGCGCCGCAAAGTATTGTTTTATTGTTTTGGTTTCAGTATCGGGCAGCCGCCGCTTCGGCCCGTGAGGACCGAACGGCTGCAGTGGCAGACGTGCTAGGGACTGCAGGCTGCAACCCTGGGGGACGCCCCAAGGGATAAGGGGAGTCAGGAAAGCCTGACCAACCCCCCTTCCAGGTGGGAAAAGGAGCGATGCCTTTTCCCGGGGAGGACTCGGAAACCCCTCCCGTCTGAAGCCGCCTTCGGCTGGCTTGTAGAGACGCCTTCCGGGCAGGGTTGTCTGTGTTTTAGTGTGTCTTTAGTGTTTATTGTTCTGTTTTTGTTCGTTACGTGGACTTCCTTTGACGGGATGGGACAGACTGTGACGACCCCCCTTTCCTTGACCCTAGACCACTAGACTGAAGTGCGAGCGAGAGCGCACGACTTATTGGTAGAAATAAAGAAAGGGCGCTGGCAGACTTTTTGCACCTCTGAGTGGCCCTCCCTCAATGTGGGTTGGCCCCCTGAGGGGACGTTTAATCTAACTATTATCCTCGCGGTGAGGGCTATTGTTTTCCAGGAGAGACCGGGGTCCCATCCTGACCAACGACCATATATTACAGTGTGGCAGGATCTGGTGCAGAACCCACTCCCGTGGGTTAAGCCATGGGTAAAAGCAGAAAAACTAAGCCCCCGAGTCCTGGCGCTGCAGGATGCGGAGACACGGCAAAAATCGAAATCAACTCGAACAGCGGAGTCGGAGACCCCTTCGGCCCCCCCCCCCCCCCGGGGTCTACCCTGAGATTGAGCCTCCTCCCGAATGGCCCCCTTTCTCGCCTCCCCCTTACCCCTCCCCCGCTCCAGGATCGCAATCAGGACGGAGGGCGACTGGCTCGGGTCCCTCCGCTGGAACCCGAAGCCGCCGCGGAGCCACTCCGGACGGGCCTGATACCACGGTGGCGCTCCCGCTAAGAGAGTATGGAGCTCCTGCGGGGCCCAACCAGCTGTCACCCCTCCAGTACTGGCCTTTCTCTTCCTCAGACCTGTATAACTGGAAAAATAACCATTCCCCCTTTTCAGAAAACCCCGCCGGATTAACCGCCCTGATAGAGTCCCTAATGTTTTCCCATCAGCCCACTTGGGATGACTGTCAACAGCTCTTACAGGCACTCTTCACCACGGAGGAGAGAGAAAGAATCACACAGGAAGCAAGAAAGAATATCCGAGGCACCAACGGGCAGCCGGCAACGATAGCTGAGGCGGAAGAAGGGTTTCCGCACAACCGACCCAACTGGGACTATAACACGGCTGAAGGTAGGGAGGCGCTGTCCGTTTATCGCCGGGCTCTAGTGGCGGGTCTCCAAGGGGCCGCAAGGCGGCCCACCAATTTGGCTAAGGTAAGAGAGATCCAGCAGGGGCCCACTGAACCTCCCTCCGTTTTCCTAGAACGATTGATGGAGGCTTACCGCAGGTATACGCCCTTCGACCCATCCTCGGAAGGGCAAAAGGCCTCTGTCATTATGGCCTTTATTGGACAGTCTGCCCCAGATATAAAAAGGAGATTACAAAGGCTAGAAGGGCTGCAGGACTACGACTTGCGGGATGTGGTAAAGGAGGCTGAAAAGGTGTATCATAAAAGAGAGAGTGAGGAGGAAAAGCGAGAGAGAGAGAGAAGGGAGGCTGAAGAGAGGGAAGATAAGAGAGATAGGAGACAAGAGAAGAAACTGACCAAAATACTGGCCGCAGTGATAAAGGCGACAGGGCCAGATCATAGGCAGTCAGGGAACCTGGGCAACGCCCCACGACCAGGCTCGCGCAGACGACAGCCCTAAGACAAGGACCAATGTGCCTATTGTAAGGAGAGAGGACACTGGGCAAGGGAATGCCTGGTTCCTTGCCGGTCTCCTTGGAACACCCCTCTCCTGCCTGTAAAAAAAGCCTGGAACTGCTGATTATAGGCCGGTCCAGGATTTGAGGGAAGTGAACAAGAGAGTGCAGGACTTACACCCTACTGTGCCAAACCCATATAGCCTACTCAGCTCCCTCCCCCCATCACGGAAATGGTATACTGTCCTGGACCTGAAAGATGCATTCTTCTGTCTGCGGCTGCACCCAAAAAGCCAATTACTTTTTGCTTTCGAGTGGCGCGACCCTGATATGGGGATCGCTGGACTTGGACAAGACTGCCTCAAGGGTTTAAAAAACTCCCCCACCCTGTTCGATGAGGCCCTCCACAGGGATTTGACTGACTATAGGGTTAAAAACCCTCAAGTGACTCTTTTACAGTATGTAGATGATCTACTGTTGGCGGCGGAAACCCCGGGAGACTGTGAGGAAGGAACCAAGCGCCTCCTGGCCGAGTTGGGTGAGTTGGGGTACCGGGCGTCGAGGAAAAAGTAGTCTATTTAGGCTACACACTAAAGGACGGCCACAGGTGGCTGACCGATGCACGGAAAAAGACTGTGATCCAGATCCCGGCCCCAACCTCCGCTCGCCAGGTAAGAGAGTTCTTGGGGACAGCCGGCTTCTGCCGATTGTGGATCCCTGGGTTTGCTACCCTGGCTGCTCCGCTGTACCCGTTAACTAAGGAGAATGGGAACTTTGTCTGGACTCTAGAGCACCAGAGGGCTTTCGAGACTCTAAAGCGGGCACTATTAGAGGCACCCGCGTTAGCCCTACCTGATTTGACTAAACCTTTCACCCTGTATGTAGATGAAAGAAAGGGAATAACCAGGGGAGTCCTGACTCAAGCCCTTGGGCCCTGGAAGCGCCCAGTCGCATATCTATCAAAAAAACTGGATCCGGTAGCCAGTGGGTGGCCCTCCTGCTTAAGGGCAATTGCCGCCACTGCCCAGCTGGTAAAGGATGCAGACAAGTTGACCCTGGGCCAACAGATAACCATAGTAGCCCCCCATGCTTTAGCGAGCATTATCAGACAACCGCCAGACCGATGGATGACTAACGCCCGGATGACTCACTACCAAAGCCTGCTCCTAACTGAAAGAATTATATACAGACAGCAGGTATGCATTTGCTACTGCCCATGTCCATGGGGCTATTTATAAACAAAGGGGGCTGCTTACACTTGCCCAAAAAGGTGGCAATCATCCATTGCCCGGGACATCAGAAAGGCACCGACCCCATAGCTCGAGGGAACCGCTTGGCGGATCTAGAAGCCAAGCGGGCGGCACTAGGACCCATGGTTCTGACCCTCCAGGGAACTAAAACCAACAAAACCGCCTCTAGGGAGGAATTGACTAAAGAAGAAAAGGTCCTTTCAGTTGTAGAAGGGCGAGAATACCTATCACATTTACATCGGCTAACCCACTTGAGCCCTCAGAAACTAATTGAAATTATCCAGGCCTCCCCGTACCAGGTACCAGATTTGAAAAAAACGGCTGAAGAAGTTTATAAAAATTGTAGAGCCTGCGCTCTCACAAACGCTGCAGTTTCCAAATGCAGCACGGGACACAGACTCCGGGGAAATAGGCCAGGAGCCTTTTGGGAGATAGACTTTACTGAAATCAGACCGGCCCGGTATGGAAATAAATATCTTCTAGTATTTGTAGATACCTTCTCGGGATGGGTAGAGGCTTTCCCCACCCGAAAAGAGACTGCCTCTGTAGTAGCCAAGAAGATATTGGAAGAAATCCTCCCGAGATTCGGGATCCCAAAGGTAATTGGATCTGACAACGGTCCTGCATTCGTTGCCCAGGTAAGTCAGGGACTGGCCAGTCAACTGGGGATCAATTGGAAATTACATTGTGCTTATAGACCCCAGAGCTCAGGCCAGGTAGAAAGGATGAATAGAACAATTAAAGAGACCCTAACTAAATTGTCCATAGAGACCGGCGATAGTGACTGGACAGCCCTCCTGCCCTTTGCCCTGTTCCGCGTCCGGAACACCCCACTGGGACCCTTAAAACTTACACCCTTTGAAATCCTCTATGGAACCCCTCCCCCTTTGGCACAAATAGGGATACATGACCCTGACATTATACCTTCTATACCTTTGTCAGCCCGCTTGAAAGCACTCGAGGCCGTCAGGCGCGACATCTGGAACCAGCTAAAAGAGGCCTACCAGCCTGGTGATCTGCTCATCCCGCACCAATTCCGGGTTGGGGACTCTGTCCTTGTGAGACGACATCGGACGGGGTCATTAGAGCCACGTTGGAAGGGGCCCTACGTGGTGCTCCTCACTACGCCCACAGCAGTTAAAGTGGACGGTATAACTTCTTGGGTTCACGCCACACACGTGAAGAAGGCACCCCAGAATGCAGCAGATCTCTGGAAGGTGGAAAAGACTGATAACCCTCTTAAGCTGCGTTTGCGTCATGGGAACGGCAAGCAGGTTGTCCAATCCTAATCCCCACGCTCCTCAACTGCTCACGTGGCAAGTCGTCTCCCAGGTAGGAGATATAACCTGGTCAATCCAAAAAACTGCTTCCCCTTGGACATGGTGGCCGGACTTACACCCTGACCTTTGTAAACTGGCTATAGGAACCCCCGACTGGGATTTCATGGGTCGACGAGGGGGGGGCAAAACAAGCCGGAGGATGCCACTCCCCCCATCGCAAGGGTAAACTAAAGGCATACCCCTATTTTTGCGTGCTTGTGCAGTTAGTGCCTAGAATTTACTATCATACTGCCAATAGTTTCGAAGATGAGTTTGATCAGAAATCTATACTAAGGAAAAGAGAACCAGTATCCCTCACCCTAGCTGTGCTCCTGGGACTGGGAGTTGCCGCGGGCGTAGGAACCGGCACTGCAGCCTTAGTTGCAGGGGAGAGAGGATTAACTGCCCTGAGCAATGCTATAGATGAAGACCTCAGGACTTTAGAGCAGTCTATCTCTAAGCTAGAAGAGTCCCTCACCTCCCTGTCTGAAGTAGTGCTCCAGAATAGAAGGGGATTAGATCTGTTGTTTTTAAGGGAGGGAGGGCTCTGTGCAGCTCTTAAAGAAGACTGCTGTTTCTATGCAGATCACACAGGAGTAGTCCGAGATTCAATGCAAAAATTAAAGAAGAGATTGGACATGAGGCAGCGAAGCAGGGAGGCCCAACAAAGCTGGTTTGAATCCTGGTTCACTAAGTCCCCCTGGGTGACGTCCTTACTATCCTCCCTAGCAGGGCCTTTGTTAATTCTTTTTCTACTTTTGGTTTTTGGACCGTGTGTTTTCAATAGAATCACTACTTTCATAAGAAAAAGAGTCAATGCAGAGCATGCTATGATGCTCCAACGCCATTACCAAGCTCTCCCACGCCATGAGCCACTAATAGTAGACACCGAAAACTAAGTTCTAAGATTAGAACTAGGGACAAAAGAAGAAGTGGGGAATGAAGAATGTAAATTATGTTAAAAATTTAATATGTTAACACCTTAAGGGGCAGTTGGGGCGAGTCTTCTATGAATAGAGTCTATCGATCCCAACTGACTCTGTTCGCGGAAGACTCACCCTAAACCGTTCAGAGAAAATTGAGAACAAGGGAGTGCTACAGAGGGATAAGTTTGGGAGGGTCGGGGTGGAGGGGGGCCAGATGGGGACATGTGTGTGCACCTTGATAGCTGTTTCGCGCCGTAGCAATTCGCGCCATAAAATGTAACTGTCTGAATGTTTTGAATTAACCAATCACGTAAAACCGCGCCAACCTTTTCCCGCTTTATGCTCCCAAATCCTATAAAAGAACTTGCCCCCTAAGGCTCGGGGTCGACCCCTCTGTCTCCTGCGAGAGACACGAGTCGACCCGGAGCTCCGTTCAATAAACCTCTTGCGTTTGCATCAAGTTCGGTCTTCTGTGTCTGTGGGCCCGCGTCATCCCGAGACCTGGTGAGTTGGGATTTCCCTCCCCTTCCCCTTGGGAATCCAACAGCACCTTTGTCCTGTTTCACGGAAAGATGAGGACGAACCCCAAGACGTTTTGTTATAGGGCGTGAGACTTAAGTCAGAGACAAGGAAATTTAGGTCCGATGGCAAAGATCTGGCCAAAGAATCCTTAACATAGGTGGGCCTGTTTGCCTTTCTGCATTCATGGAAGTGTGTAACAGATAATATTTTAAAGAATTTACAAGGTGTCTTCCCTCACTACTCTACTTCCTGACTCACTGACATGCCCCTGTGTTGCAATAATCAATTATAACCTAGACTCACTGCTCTTGGGGGAGGGTGGACACAGCTTAGATAAACAAGTCAGTTGAGTTCCTCAGTGAGGTTTTCCTACGACTCTATCTGACATAATAATTCTGAAAGCACAGGCTTTCCATTTCAAGATCTGGGCTTCTTGAGAGAAATGGATTTGAGTTGGGGGGAAGATGTTTGTAAGGCCAAGCCCCAAAGCAAACCGGAGATAAGGTTGATGCCATAAATGATATATGTATTTTTAAAATTCATGATGATTTTAAGAGCTGGTTTCCCACATATTTGGAGAGAAAATAAGATAGACACTCGTGAAAGGATAAAGTGACAGATGTGAACCAAAAAGTTAGACATCTGAGAATGATCCTAATAGAGCCCCAATCCTGCCCAGGAAGAGGGTGGATTGTAGGTAGAGGCGAGCAGGAGGGAGGCACGGCCCAGGAAGACTACCAGCCTTTCCAAGAAGCCCCAGGCCTGGTGGGCTCATAGAGCTTAGAGTGGGACAAAAGAGACAGAGTCATGGACTTGACCCAGGAGGCCATCGGAAGACAAGTGATACAGCAGAGGGGTGATGCCCAGTGACCAGAAGGGCAGAGATGCACCTCAGCAGATGCCAGCAGACTTCAGGGGACAATACAAAGCAAGATTCCTGTGCCCCCCATCAGCCCTCTAGAATGCAGATGGACCGTGGGAAGAATAGGAGAAGGAAAGAAAAGGAAGAAGGATGGGAGATAGAAGATTCTCAATTGGAGAAAAACATCAGAAATAAATTATATTTACCTCATGGCCAGATTAAATTTTCTACCACCGAAAGAAACGGGGACTGGAGAGTTGGGTTCAATTATGGGAAAAATAAAGTTACATTTTTGTACCTCAAAGTGTGTGACTTTGAAATTTATAAGAGTCATATGAATTAGGCAGTCTTTATAAAACTTACCAAGGATGTTTCCAGTAATCTTTTGTGTAGGGAATTGAGTAAAGGGAAGAGAAGGTAGAATTTTCAAAGCTCCAGAAAATTGTAGGGGCCCAGAGCAGGCCACCCCAAAATATCCCACAATGCCATAATGATTATTTTGAATTAATGTTACTTGAGAAGCAGCTGACGCAAAAAAAAGGCATTTTTGATCCTCCTCTGTCTGTTCCTCCTAAAAGCAGAAAATAAATCTCCTATGTGAAAGATGCTCTGCCTGCATCCTTATCATCAAAGCTAGAGAATTCAGGCCAAGAAGGCTGTATAAACAAACCTTGTTATTTTTTTTTTTTTTTTTTTGTGAGGAGATCAGCCCTGTGCTAACATCCGCCAATCCTCCTCTTTTTTTTTGCCGAGGAAGACGGCCCTGGGCTAACATCCCTGCCCATCCTCCTCCACTTTATATGGGTCGCCGCCACAGCATGGCTCACCAAAGCAGTGCGTCGGTGCGCGTCCGGGATCCGAACCAGCGAACCCTGGGCCGCCACAGCGGAGCACGCGCACCCAACCACTTGCGCCACCGGGCCGGCCCCTAAACCTTGTTATTTTTACTAATTTACTGTCTCAAGCCTAAACTCTACTTAAATTCATCTCTTACTAAGTACCCCAAACCTAAGTGTCTTTGTCTTGTCATTCCTCACAAATTTATGGTTCCTTTGTGTAGAAAGATATATAAGCAGTCTGCTTTGCCCATCTTGGAGAGCATCATTTTTATGACCTTCAATACGTACATATTAAATTGGTTTTTCTCCTGTTAATCTGGTCTTGTATCAATTGTATTGTTAGTACAGCAATAAGGACTCAAGAGAGCGAGAAGGGGGTGATTTCCTTTCCCCAACAGTTTTGGCGAGCCAGCCAGGAGCACCACCGACTGGACAACGGCTTTCTCTCTATGACCACTACAGCTAAGAGATTGCAGGACATCTGACACAGAAGCCAGCAAAAACGTAGGCTTTCTTACCATTCAGCCTCCCAGATCTCTGTGGAGTCCAGTGGAAACAGAAGTGGTAAGAATTTCTTTTTCTCTCTCTCTAAATTTAGATTAGCAGGAGAAAATATTTGTGGAACTGGTTCCTTGGGACTTTAGTGACTCTGGTTTTTGGTAAATGAGTACAGTCACGTGCCACATAATGATATTTTGGTCAACAATGGACCACATATATGATGGTGGTCCTAAAGATTAGTACCATATAGCCTAGGTGTGTAGTAGGTTATACTGTCTAGGTTTGTGTAAGTACACTATGATGTTCGTGCAATGACAAAATCGCCTAACGATGCATTTCTCAGAATATACCCCTGTTGTTAAGCAATGCATAACTACTCTTGATTTTTGTTAATCCTTTCCCCCCACATATGGTCATTGTTTTCCTTTGTCTCTGTCTATTGTGTCATTTGTCACAGGAAGAAGAACCAAAGGGCAGGAGAGCAGGTACAGGCCCTTTATAAGCCTGCCATTCAAGCCAGCCTCATAAACTGGTGAGTTTTACAGTTCTCACTAGACCCAGCATTTATCTAGATAAACTTTGCCGTGGGTCCTCTATGTAAAAACTGGATGAGGTTTTTCTTTCCAACTTGTTCTATGTCCTGAGAGCTTAGCTTTGTGACCAGTGAAAATATTTTCTCTGGTCTCCACCATCTGGAAGGTGCATTTACTGGAGTGCACCTGGCAGCCAGTTGAATAGACTGGGGTTTCAAGAGATACAGTCACAAGCAGCACTCTCTTTCTCCAGCTGTGTCAGCTCTTGGGGAAGTTGTCATAAGGGGTGTCAGTCCAAAAGGAGATTTAGTTGTCTCAACCTTTGTTGCTTGTTAGTGCTGGAAAAATCCAATTCCCGTAGTGCCTGCTTGGGGTCACAATTAGTGGGTTTGTGACTGGAGGCATCCCACATTCCTGTAGGAGACCAGAGACACCATTATCCTTATCACCTGTGCAATGAAGGCCTTTGTTTTCTTAGACTATCCTTTGGAAGTGAACTTTTTGGATCTGGTGAGGGCTGCATCCTTTGCACTCTCCTTTGGGGATGGCTCTTGCATCCATAGTTAAGCCATTAAAAGGCTTATTGGTTTGAGTCACTGTTAAGATCCTACTCATCAATGGCCAGATAATGGATCCTTTGAATTGGAAAAACTTCTAAATTGGAAAAAATTTTTAGACAGCTTTCATATTAGTATAACGGTTAACCGTTAAGACTCCCTTAACAAGAGGGAAGGACAGAAATTAGAACGAAAATCAAAGTCCACTGGGACCTCTTCCTATTTGCCTTCAGACATTTGCAGATATTGTAAAAAAAATCAGGACATTGGAAATACAATTGTCAGGCGCTTAAGGAAAAGGAAAAAGAAGAATATAATAGCTATATTTGGGTACTCCCTAACAAGATGAAAGAACAAAAATTTAGACTTAAAACAAAAAACCAATGTAAAACCCTCTTCTTAAAATCCGGCCCCGTTTGCCTATTTTAGCTTCCTTTTCCTACAAGATTTATAGAAAGCACTCCAGCCTAATCTCTAAGAGTATATAGGTTACTTATGTAAATGCTGAAAGCTAGAAAATGAATTTAGCAGAATCACATAGGACAGGCAATAGGGCTTGCGTTGTTGGTGTCTATAATCAGGCTCTGCCAGCTTCAGGCTTTCCTGTGCAATATCCTTTGTAGATCTATCCTAGAACCCCCTCCCAGGGAATTCATGTCCCCTGGACAACAGTCCTTTTATCTCCACTCAATGGCCATTCTGTAATGTCCAGTCAAGAGAGGAAAATAAAATTTTACATTGTCCCTTCCTTTCCAAATTCAGATCTATTGTTTATTGACCCTTTCTCTCCCAGGGATAGCTATTACCCTCTTGCTTGTCTCATTTTGTGTCTTAAGGGCTTGGCTTAGCTTTCTGCCTGTCTGGGACATGCAGGCTGTCAGTTCTTTCTTTTGGCTGTCTTTGGGAGTGACTCTGGATCTTGGGAAGTAGTAACCTTTGAGGATGCCTTTTGGGTCCATGGAGTTCTTTAATACTGCCAGAAATATTTGCTGTTTGTCCCAGCTAAAAACTGGCAAGATATTTAGAAGGATTTTCTTATAGCTCTATGGTTGAAAATTGGCCAAATTGGAAGCTAAAATTCACAGCCTGATAGGAATTTTTTAATAGGCCTTCTTTCCTAAATTAAAATAAAACTATGTACCTGGAGGGAAAGAAGCAGATTAGGGACAATATAATTGGATGGGTAGATGAACCTATGATGTTGTTTAAGTTACAACACAATTTCTGAGGAATTGAGAGCAGATGTCCTTATCTTAAAAATCTTTGCAAAACTGGAAATGCAGCTCTGGGGGCAGTTCTGAGTTTACCCATTCCCTTTCACCAATCCAAAATCTCCCCTGTTTATCTCAAAAGGCTTGTAACATCTCCTGGAACTCTTATCTAGACCATCCCTAATTCCTGAGGGAAAAATTTACATAGCAATTACCCCAGAACTCCGAGATAAAAACTTGCATTCTTTTCCTCTCTGGCCTTTGAAGTTGTAAATCTTACCACTTCTTTGGGCTGTAAACACTCCAGGAGATAATAGCCCACAGTCTTCCGAAACTAAACCTGGCTAGCTCAACTGATAATACCTGAGATTAAAGAAAAAAAAAGGAAAAAATATTTTGTTTTAAAATACAAACTGCTGAAAAAGATCTCTCACTCAAGAGCTAATTCACAGTCTCCTTGTCTAGGGCAAATATAAATCTTAAAAGTGTTCGCCATAAATATTAACAAAAAAAGACACTTTTAAGCAGGTAACCTTAACTTGTTCCGTCTGCTAGCGACATAATTCTCTATAAACTAGTGAGTTTTGTATTGTATCTGATTTACCACTGAAATTTTAAAATAAAAACTATAAGATCTCTGTTTGTGTCCGTCTATATACATGTATGCAGGGATGGTTTAACATTCGCAAATCAATCAACGTAATTAACCACATTAATAAAATGAAGAATAAAAATCACATGATCATCTCAATAGATGCAGAGAAAGCATTTGACAAGATACAGCATCCATTTATGATAAAAACTGAATAAAATGGGTATAGAAGGAAAGTACCTCAACATAATAAAGACCATATATGAGAAACCCACAGCTAATATCATCCTCAATGGTGAAAAACTGAAACTACCCCTCTAAGAACAGGAACCAGACAAGGATGCCCACTGTCACCACTCCTATGTAACATAGTACTGGAAGTCCTAGCCAGAGCAATCAGGCAAGAGAAAGAAATAAAAGGGATCCAAATTGGAAAGGAAGAAGTGAAACTGTCACTATTTGCAGATGACATGATTTTATATATAGAAAACCCTGAAGAATCCATCAGAAAACTTTTAGAAGTAATAAACGAATATGGTAAATTTGCAGGATACAAAATCAACATACAAAAATCAGTTGCATTTCTGTACACTAACAACGAAGTAGCAGAAAGAGAAATTAAGAATACCATCCCATTTACAATTGCAACAAAAAGAATAAAATACCTAGGAATAAACTTAACCAAAGAGGTGAAAGATCTGTACACCAAAAACTATAAAACATTTCTGAAAGAAATTGAAGAAGACACAAAGAAATGGAAAGATATTCCGTGCTCTTGGATTGGAAGAATTAACATAGTTAAGACGTCCATACTTCCTAAAGCCATCTATAGATTCAATGCAATCCCTATCAAAGTTCCAACAACATTTTTCACAGAAATAGAACAAAGAATCCTAAAATTTATATGGAACAACAAAAGACCCCGAATAGCTAAAGGAATCCTGAGAAAAAAGAACAAAGCTGGAGGTATCACACTCCCTGATTTCAAAATATACTACAAAGCTATAGTGACCAAAACAGCATGGTACTGGCACAAAAACAGACACACAGATCAATGGAATAGAATCAAAAGCCCAGAAATAAACCCACACATCTATGGACAGCTAATCTTTGACAAAGGAGCCAAGAACATACAACGGAGAAAAGAAAGTCTCTTCAACAAATGGTGTTGGGAAAACTGGAGAGCCACATGCAAAAAAATGAAAGTAGACTCTTACCTTACACCATACGCAAAAATTAACTCCAAATGGATTAAAGACTTGAATGTAAGACCTGAAACTGTGAAACTTCTAGAAGAAAACATAGGCAGTACGCTCTTCGACATCGGTCTTAGCAACATCTTTTCAAACACCATGTCTGACCGGGCAAGAGAAACAATAGAAAAAATAAACAAATGGGATTACATCAAACTAAAAAGCTTCTGCACAGCAAAGGAAACCATCAACAAAACGAAAAGACAACCTAACAATTGGGAGAAGATATTTGCCAACCATACATCTGATAAGGGCTTAATCTCCAAAATATATAAAGAACTCATGCATCTCAACAACAAAAAAACTACCAACCCAATTAAAAAATGGGCAACAGACCTGAACAGACATTTCTCCAAAGAAGATATACAGATGGCCAACAGACACATGAAAAGATGTTCAAAATCACTAACTATCAGGGAAATGCAAATCAAAACTACAATGAGATATCACCTGACGCTCGTCAGAATGGCTATAATTAACAAGACAGGAAACAACATGTGTTGGAGAGGATGTGGAGAGAAGGGAACTCTCATACACTGCTGGTGGGAGTGCAAACTGGTGCAGCCACTATGGAAAACAGTATGGAGATTCCTCAAAAAATCAAGGATAGAACTACCATATGATCCAGCTATTCCACTGCTGGGTATTTATCCAAAGAACTTGAAGACAGCAATGCATAAAGATACATGCACCCCTGTGTTCATTGCAGCGTTATTCACAATAGCCAAGACTTGGAAGCAACCTAAGTGCCCATCAAGAGACGAATGGATAAAGAAGATGTGGTATATATACACAATGGAATACTACTCAGCCATAAGAATCGATGAAATCCAGGCATTTGTGACAACATGGATGGACATTGAGGGTATAATGCAAAGTGAAATAAGTCAGAGGGAGAAGGTCAAATACCATATGATTTTCTTCATTAAGTAGTAGATAATAACAACAATAAACAAACACATAGAGACAGAGATTGGATTGGTGGTTACCAGGGGGGAACGGGGGAGGGAGGAGGGTGAAAGGGATAATTCGGTACATGTGTGTGGTGATGGGTTGTAATTAGTATTTTGGTGGTGAACATGATGTAATCTATGCAGAAATAGAAGTACAATGATGTACACCTGAAATTTTTACAATGTTCTAAACCAATGTTATTGCAATAAACAAAAAATTAAAAAATATATATATATCTTCCCCAGGGGCCAGCCCTGTGGTGTAGCGGCTAAGTTCAGTGCTCTCCACTTTGGTGGTGATGGTGCTCAGGGCAAGCTACCCCTGGAGGCACCACTCTGGTATGTGGATTATTTCGAGCTGAAGACAATAAGGACTCAGAGAACTCAGGAAGAATATTTGAGTTTCCCCTCCCAAACTGGCTAAAGAATTTAAAACAAAAGATCTGTTTCAGGAAAGAGTTGTTATCATGATGGCTGTAAAGATAATGTAGGATAGAGGTTACAATAGGAAAGGCACCAAGCCTCTTTTATCAAAAACTCTGTCTCTCCCTGACCACATTATATATAGATGACCCTGAAAAGAATTGTCTTCCTGGCCTCTGAAGTCCCAGACCACTACCCACCCCCAACACATTCCTCGCCTTTAGCTGCAATACTTAAGCAAGCAGCTTAGACAGAGAGACGAGTTGCTCATTTCTGAGTTTCTCCCATGTATACACGTTATTAAACTTGGTATTATTTTCTCTTGCTAACCTGTGTTGTTAATTATTTGGCCAGCCATAAGAACCTTAAGGAAAACGGCAGAGGGAGATTCTCCCTCTTCCCCCAACAGTGGCTTGGGTTGGCAAGTTCAGATCCTAGGAACGGACCTACACCATTCATCAGCCATGCTGTGGCAGTGACCCACATAGGAAATAGAGGAAGACTGGCACAGATATTAGCTCAGGGCAAATCTTCCTCAGCAAAAAAAAAAAAAAAAAAAAAAAAAGATCATTAAAAAAACATAAAAATAGCTTCCCCAAATCTTTTTGGTAATTTGAAACTTTAGAGTTTTGAAAAGTTAAATTAAATGATGGGAAATTCATTGAATATCTAGATCATTTCCAGATAAGATAAAAGAGTAAAACATTAATTACTGAACATAGATTTATTTGCTTTTGGCTTTCTATTGAAGAGGAACTAAAGATAAATTTGGGTCTGTTAATAAACATGTCCTATGCCACACTGGAAGAAACACATTTCTAGAAATTATAAAATGTATTCATAAATTTGCCAATCTAAAGAATATGAATATAAGAAACAGTTCACAATTGCTTACTTCTTAGTTTTTACCAGAAGTTAATGTTTCTAAGGGTTAAGAATTCCAAATAATATATGTAATTAAAGCTACTAAAAATAATAAGGGAAAAATCTCTGTATGTAAGGAAAATAAGATGTATGTTTTTGGTAAGAAAAGGTATGAGGAATGGAGATGCATTTTGTTGAGAGAAAGAAAAATAATTTTGTCCCAAAATAAAGCTGGTTAATTCTGAATGAAAAAGAGAACAAGGAACAAACTAAAATGGACATAGAAAGTTATAGCAGGTGTGGGAGATCAAGATTTGGCCACCCTGAAATCTATCTCTTTACTTGTGTTGTTTTCTCTAGGGACATTTGATCTCCCCCACTAACAGCCTAAAGAATTTGACATGGTGGCTCCTTCCTGGAACAGATCTATCATGATGGCTATAAAGATAATGTAGGATGGAGATTACAATAGGAAAGGCACCAACAAGCCGCTCTTATCAGAAGTTCTGTCTCTCTGGCCACATTCTCTGGATGGCCCTGCGAGGAGTTGCCAGACAATCATTTGCATTTATAAGGGAAATCTCCATTTGTAAAGGTATCTCCCTCTCTGTTTTGGGAAGAGGGGGGGATGGCCTCATTTCTAGAGGCTTATCAATGTGGAAGGTGAGGCCTTAAATCTGCGTAATAACCTTAGTCTTGTTTACTGTGCTTTAGTGGTAATCTCCTGTAACTGACTCCCCCCACCCCCAACATCCTCCTTTGTCGTTGGCTGAACATGGTATTTAAGACGAGAATTTCTGCTATTGTGTTGAGAAACGCAGTGTCCCTGCTTTCTCCCATGTATACATGTTATTAAACTTGGTATTATTTTCTCCTGCTAACCTGTCTTGTTAATTATTTGGCCAGCCATAAGAACCTTAAGGGAAAGGGCAGAGGGAGATTCTCCCTCTTCCCCCAACACAGGTTTATGAAAACGGAATCTTTGGAAAGGGATTTTATGCACGGTCAGGGCTGGTTAAGATTGGAATGAATTTAATTAAGTAAATGAGTTTTAATATCAAAAGTAAGCTGGTACAAAATTAAAATTTGGTTTTCTCTCTCTGTTAAAAGAATAAATTAAATAAAAAGTGGGGAAGAAAGAAAAAGAAACAGAGAAAATATTACCTTGTGTGGCCAAGTTAGCTAACATTGTTACTATTTTAAGAATTTTAAAAATAACCTTTAATATAAATAGTGTATTTATATAAAACTGGAATTTAATTTTCTTTTCATCTCTTAAACGATCAAAGTATTCTTGGAATATTGGTCTGCTCCCGATAAGAGATTATGAAAGGTTTTTCCTTACTTTTTTATGTTTTATCAAAACTATTTCCTGTGCTTTATGTTAAAAGCTGAGTCTTTTCTATTAAAAAGAACTAAGGTTTTGCAGCTAGCTAACCTTCTATATTTGTCTTTGAAATCTTTCTGTCACTTTGGTTAAATAGATAATTAAATATTAAGTTTCATAATGATCTGTGATCCAATTTAGGCAAGTGTTTTAAAACATTTTTTGTTTATATTTTAACAAACTTCCCAAAATCATATTCTAAATGAAGTCTTTTTTTCTGATCTGGAACATTCCAAAAGATTTGTTAAACTAATCAGGCTCCTGATTATGAGGTAGACTCTGATAGACAAACAAAAAGAAGTTTATTTGGGGTTTGTTAAGACTGCAGCCCAGGAAAAATGCAAAATCAAGTAGTCCTTGAATTGTGTTTCTGCTGCTAAAAGGGAGAAGGAAGGTTTTGTAGTTGTGGCTAACAAGGGCAAAGAAAAGAAAGGGATGGAACGTCCTTTAACAAATTCTAGGTACAAGGTCATCATCGAGGTGAAAGTTGCTTAAAACAGCCATTAAACTTAGGAATGTGGGAGATGACTCTCATAGGAATGAGGTCTCTGTCCTGATAATCTTATCTTCTTCGGAAATAAAGTCTCTGTCTCAATAATCTTATCAACCTTGAGAAGACTTGCAGATGCAACTAACGAATTCAAGAGTTCATTCTGAAGGAGGAATTTGTTCCTCTCCTCTTCTTTCTGCCTGGCTCCATTTTAGTGCCTTAACATGAGAAACTCTACCTTTTTTCAATTCCACATTTGATATGTTAAATTACATGGGAAGCATTGTCAAATAAGAAGGAAAATTAAGCCTTCTTTATATTGTATTTGCATAGGTACATAAGTGTTCTAGGAATTATGTGAAAGTCCTAAAAATCTGACATGTCCTGGTATAATGGTGTCAATCAAAATTCTAGTGATTATCTTAAAATGTTGTATATCACAGAAATAACCAATTATAATCATTATAATGCAACGTCAATTTGCATTATAAGGGACCTTTTTTACATCTTTTGTCATTTATAGTTACTCTGATGCTTTTGCAAAAATACTTTATAGAAAGGAAACTCATAAAACTGAACTGGGTCTCTGTCAGCAAAATTGAAGCTCACACTAAAAAGACTAAACCTAAATATCAGGAAAATGCCCTAGCTGACTTTCATGCAAAGGCAGCAACAACAGAATCTATGAAGATTACGACACATATAGATGAAGTCCATTCTGCTTCTGCAAAACAACTGCCAGACTTGCCATCCTGATGTTCTTGTAACATGGCAGCAGTCTGCTCCTGAATCAGATAAATTAAAATGGATAAACAATGACCATTAATTAAAAAAACAGTTGGGTTCCCATCTATGGGAAACTCAAGATGGGCAGTTAGCTCTTCCTGGCTCCCTGGCAAACCCCATTTTTTGGTTTTTGCATTCCTTTACTCACCATAGGAAAAACTATTTTTGTTCCCAGAGCCTCAGAACTCCTCCCTATGGGTCCTTTGATCACCTGTAACTGGACTTCCTTCAACTGCCACTTAGTACGGGTTATCAATATGTTCTTGTTACTGTATGTATGTTTTCTGGATGGGTTAAAGCCTTAGCTTGCCACAAAGCTGATGCCTTCACAATGGCAAAGAAACTGTTAGAAAATGTGTTTCCCACGTGGGGTATATACCTTCCACAATCTCCAGTGATAAAGGCACCCACTTCACTGGGCAAATCACATGAGCCTTAACAAAAACCTTGTTAATTATCACTGTTCCTATCACCGTTCCTAATCATCAGGCAAGGTCAGGAGAACTGATGGAAAAAACAGGATTCAAGCAGAACAAGAATTAATTACATGGGACTAAATGAACTGACGAGGATAATTTTTATAACTTTTCATATGAACAGTTACCTTTATTTAACTCTTTTGCTTTTCCAGATTTAAGAAAACCTTTTTTCTTTTCTCTTAAGCTTTCTGTGACTTACAGCAATTGGTGAATTATACCTTTGCAAGCAGAACTGAAACATTTACTTTTTTCCCTACCTGGTCCCTCCAGAATTCAGAAACTCTCAGTGAGTATTCTTATTTTCATGACAATATATTTATTTGCTTACGTTCAATAAGAATTTGTTCTCCTTGTAATAGGACACCATTGGAAACATTGGTTATATTACCAAGGTTTTGACTAGAATATCATGTTTGAGAGAGACATAAACTGATATGACCAAACCACTTTAAGGAACTAAAGTTGACTCTATGAAGGTAATAAAGCCTCTTGGAAAAATAGCCTGGTATCTAATTTACAGAGTTCCTGACAGCCTGACCAAGTGAGTAAAGAAGGTCATTTCCTGGCAGGTACAGACAACTCGATACGTTGGGAACCTCAAGAAGAGAGGAATTCACCCAAATCTATAGATATTGTGGGTAGAATATTTGGCTTGGCTTCTTAACCTTGAAAGGCTATTTAAAAGTTTAACCTGGAGATTCCTTATGAAAAGTTTCAGCAAAGCAAATTTTTAAAAGCCTATATAATCAATCGCTATTCTTGCTGTACTTATATAAACAACCAAACCAAGTTGATTGAAACTAGAGTTATTTTGTAAACAAATTAGTCTTAATTTGACTATCTTTGCTAAAAATGAGGGTGATTTCAGATGGTAAAACTATGTTTCAGTAAAAACTATAGTACCCACTTGCAGATATTAGATTCTAATGCTATTAATATTCCTTAAAGTTTTGTTATTTACCTAAAAACTGGACTGGATCCTAAAAATTCTTCTAGTTTCCTCCAATATTTGCTTACAACTCTCCAAACTAACGTTTCCAATTTTTCTCCCACTTTTGACTTGGAATCATTAAGAACTAAAGCTAACCTTTTCCCTGAAGCCCCACAAACTGAAGATGAAGAACGTGATATAAACTTAGAGAGATCACCACAATAGCCCACGTTTAGGTAATTTTCATGCCTATTGCTGTGTAAGCTACTCAGAAAGTTTACCCGAACACCTGATGACATCGTCAGAGACATTTCAAACTGCAACAGATGCTTTGACCCTGATATCTAGAAATCTTCTTGACTAGCTGCCCCCTAGGCTCGGAAACTGGTTTATAATTAGCTCCAACTATTAACCATTGTTTTTCTTTGTTTCCATGGAAATGCTTCTTATTAAATACTTGATTGCTTGCACCATAGACCTAACACTGGGAGCTTATCTGCATCACCACCTCCTGAAATGAGACACAATTCTTTAACTTAACTGACCTATTTTCAAGACTAAAAGGTTAATTCAATGCAACTTTTAATATGTAAAACTTCCAGGGAAGTTTCAGAGGAGGGAACTGTTGGGGCCCAGGACAGTCCACCCCAAAATATCACACAGTGGCATGTGGTTTATTTTGAATTAAATTTACTTGAAAAACTGCTGATGTAAAAAAAATGCATTTTGACCCTCCTCTCTCTGTTCCTCCTGAAAGCAGGAAATAAATCTCCCATATGAAAAGTGTTCCCCCTGCATCCTTATCATCAGAGCTAGGGAATTCAGGGCTGAGAAGCCTGTATAAACAAACCATGTTACTTTTAAAAACTTATTACCTCAAGCCTAAACTCTGTTTAAATTCCTCTCTTATTATGTACCCCAAACCTAAGTTTCTTTGTCCTGTCATTCCTCACAAATTTATTGTTCCTTAGTGTAAAAAGATATATAAGCAGCCTGCTTTTCCCATCTTGGAAATCATGTTTTTATGACCTCCAATACATACATACTAACTTGGGTTTTTTTCCGTTAATCTGGTCTCGTGTCAATTGTATTATTAGTCTAGCCATAAGAACTCAACAGGGGTAAAAGGTGGGAAATTTCCCCTCCCTAACAAAACGTTCTGTGTCAGAATTAAATTTGTCCCAGAGCACAACTGGCAAGAACTTTGTAAATCTAGACGTGTAGGAGAAGTTTAAAGTACCTTCAGGGTAAAGGCTAGAAACCCAAGGCCTTGATAGTTTTGGCATTCTTTATTACTGCTTTTGTTGTTCCATTTCCTGATTCTTTTAAGGGGCTGTTGAATCTGTAAATGAATTTATAGAAGAGTGGTGGCAGTCATTCATTGCTTCCAGGGAAGGGAACTGGATACTTCAGTGATAGAGCTAGAAGGGAGATTTATTTATTTATTTGTTTGTTTATTTATTTATTTATGGATATCCTTTTGACTTTTATACAATGTCCACTGTTATCTATTCAAAAATTATTAATTTTAAGACAATTGAGTGCATGATATCAACTTACTTATTGGGTACTCATCTGCCAGGACTTCCAATAGCTGGTTAGGAACTTGAATCCTGTGGGAGGTCAAGATTTGGCCACTCTGAAATCTATCTCTTTACCTTGGTTGTTTTCTCTAGGGACATTTGACCTCCCCCACTAACTGCCTAAAAAATTTGACATGGTGGCTCCTTCCTGGAACAGATCTATCATGATGGCTATAGAGATAATGTAGGATGGAGATTACAATAGGAAAGGCACCAACAAGCCCCTCTTATCAGAAGTTCTGTCTCTCTGGCCACATTCTCTGGATGGCCCTGCGAGGAGTTGCCAGACAATCATTTACATTTATAAGGGAAATCTCCATTTGTAAAGGTACCTCCCTCTCTGTTTTGGGAAGAGGGGGGGATGGCCTCATTTCTAAAGGCTTATCAATGTAGAAGGTGAGGCCTTAAATCTGCATAATAACCTTACTCTTGTTTACTGTGCTTTAGTGGTAATCTCCTGTAACTGACTCCCCCCACCCCCAACATCCTCCTTTGTCGTTCGCTGAACATGGTATTTAAGATGAAAATTTCTGCCATTGTGTTGAAAAACACAGTGTCCCTGCTTTCTCCCATGTATACATGTTATTAAACTTGGTATTATTTTCTCCTGCTAACCTGTCTTGTTAATTATTTGGCCAGCCATAAAAACCTTAAGGAAAAGGGCACAGGGAGATTCTCCCTCTTCCCCCGACAATCCCCAGACTTCGTCTTGAGTCACAGATACAACAGTCTCCTCCATACTCAGGCTGGAAGAAGATTCAAGGATTTGCTCTTTTCAAGAAATAAAAGCAGAGAAGAAGATAAACTCTTCCAACCTCACAAATCAAGGAGGTATAGAGAGGCAGGATGGAAGGAAGAGAGTTTTAATGAGTCCAGGATAGACATGTGTAGGAAGGTAATAGAAAAGAAAAGCTAGGGGCCGGCCCCGTGGCATAGCAGTTAAGTTCGCACAAGCCGCTGCTGGGGGCCCAGGTTGGGATCCCGGGTGTGCACCGATGCACCACTTCTCAGGCCATGCTGTGGCGGCGTCCTATATAAAGTGGAGGAAGATAGGCACAGATGTTAGCCCAGGGCCAGTCTTCCTCAGCAAAAAGAGGAAGATTGGCATGGATGTTAATTCAGGGCTGATCTACTTCACAAAAAAAAAAAAAAAAAGCTAGTAAAAATCAAATTGGCCTGCAGAGATCACAACTGAGAGGGATAAGACAAAACCCCAGTATCCCACACTGGATCCACCTCTTGACCTCTCAGAGCCTCAGTCTTCTCATCTTTAAAATTAGAATAATATCTACCTGAGTTTTTGCAAGGATTAAAGAAGACTATACATGAAACCGATGCAATATCCTGCCTGCCACATTTAGTAGCTTGGTAAATGCTGGTACCCCTCTCCTTCCAGTCTCTAGCAGAAGGAAGAAAGGACTCCTTGAGGAGATGAATCAGGAGTCACTGTAAAAAGCTGGGATCTCTTTCGGAATCCAAGGGGCACAGGGCCCTGAGATTCAGAAAGAAATAATACAGCCTGGAGAAATGATTTCCCCGTGACTGTGTTGTTCTCCCAGTGGGGAGTGTTTTGATAGAAGCGAGGAGTCCACCAGAGCATCCTGTTGGGATCAAGCCTGTCTTTCCCTAAAAAAATTAGTAATTGCAAAAATCCTCAACAAAATACTAGCAAATCGCATACAACAATACATTAAAAAGATTATACACCATGATCAAGTGGGACTTATTCCAGGTATGCAGGGATGGTTTAACATTTGCAAATCAATCAACGTGATACACCACATTAATAAAATGAAGAATAAAAATCACATGATCATCTCAATAGATACAGAGAAAGCATTTGACAAGATACAGCATCCATTTATGATAAAAACTGAATAAAATGGGTATAGAAGGAAAGTACCTCAACATAATAAAGACCATATATGAGAAACCCACAGCTAATATCATCCTCAATGGTGAAAAACTGAAAACTATCCCTCTAAGAACAGGAACCAGACAAGGATGCCCACTGTCACCACTCCTATTTAACACAGTACTGGAAGTCCTAGCCAGAGCAATCAGGTAAGAGAAAGAAATAAAAGGGATCCAAATTGGAAAGGAAGAAGTGAAACTGTCACTATTTGCAGAAGACATGATTTTATATATAGAAAACCCTGAAGAATCCATCAGAAAACTTTTAGAAGTAATAAACGAATATGGTAAAGTTGCAGGATACAAAATCAACGTACAAAAATCGGTTGCATTTCTATACACTAAGAACGAAGCAGCAGAAAGAGAAATTAAGAATACCATCCCATTTACAATTGCAACAAAAAGAATAAAATACCTAGGAATAAACTTAACCAAAGAGGTGAAAGATCTGTGCACCAAAAACTATAAAACATTTCTGAAAGAAATTGAAGAAGACACAAAGAAATGGAAAGATATTCCGTGCTCTTGGATTGGAAGAATTAACATAGTTAAGATGTCCATACTTCCTAAAGCAATGTATAGATTCAATGCAGTCCCTATCAAAGTTCCAACAACATTTTTCACAGAAGTAGAACAAAGAATCCTAAAATTCATATGGAACAACAAAAGACCCCGAATAGGTAAAGGAATCCTGAGAAAAAAGAACAAAGCTGGAGGTATCACACTCCCTGATTTCAAAATATACTACAAAGCTATAGTAACCAAAACAGCATGGTACTGGCACAAAAACAGACACACAGATCAATGGAATAGAATCAAAAGCCCAGAAATAAACCCACACATCTATGGACAGCTAATCTTTGACAAAGGAGCCAAGAACATACAATGGAGAAAAGAAAGTCTCTTCAACAAATGGTGTTGGGAAAACTGGAGAGCCACATGCAAAAAAATGAAAGTAGACCCTTACCTTACACCATACGCAAAAATTAACTCCAAATGGATTAAAGACTTGAATGTAAGACCTGAAACTATGAAACTTCTAGAAGAAAACATAGGCAGTACGCTCTTTGACATCGGTCTTAGCAACATATTTTCAAGCACCATGTCTGACCGGGCAAGAGAAACAACAGAAAAAATAAACAAATGGGACTACATCTAACTGAAAAGCTTCTGCACAGCAAAGGAAACCATCAACAAAACGAAAAGACAACCTAACAATTGGGAGAAGATATTTGCCAACCATACATCTGATAAGGGCTTAATCTCCAAAATATATAAAGAACTCATGCATCTCAACAACAAAAAAACTACCAACCCAATTAAAAAATGGGCAAAAGACCTGAACAGACATTTCTCCAAAGAAGATATACAGATGGCCAACAGGCACATGAAAAGATGTTCAAAATCATTAACTATCAGGGAAATGCAAATCAAAACTACAATGAGATATCACCTCATACCCGTCAGAATGGCTATAATTAACAAGACAGGAAACAACATGTGTTGGAGAGGATGTGGAGAGAAGGGAACTCTCATACACTGCTGGTGGGAGTGCAAACTGGTGCAGCCACTATGGAAAACAGTATGGAGATTCCTCAAAAAATCAAGGATAGAACTACCATATGATCCAGCTATTCCACTGCTGGGTATTTATCCAAAGAACTTGAAGACAGCAATGCATAAAGATACATGCACCCCTGTGTTCATTGCAGCGTTATTCACAATAGCCAAGACTTGGAAGCAACCTAAGTGCCCATCAAGAGACGAATGGATAAAGAAGATGTGGTATATATACACAATGGAATACTACTCAGCCATAAGAATCGATGAAATCCAGGCATTTGTGACAACATGGATGGACATTGAGGGTATAATGCAAAGTGAAATAAGTCAGAGGGAGAAGGTCAAATACCATATGATTTTCTTCATTAAGTAGTAGATAATAACAACAATAAACAAACACATAGAGACAGAGATTGGATTGGTGGTTACCAGAGGGGAAGGGGGCAGGGAGGAGGGCGAAAGGGATAATTCAGCACATGTGTGTGGTGATGGGTTGTAATTAGTATTTGGGTGGTGAACATGATATAATCTATGCAGAAATAGAAGTATAATGATGTACACCTGAAATTTATACAATGTTATAAACCAATGTTACTGCAATAAACAAAAAATTTTTTAAAAAGTAGTAATTTTCTCTTTTCTTCTGAATGCATATATTTTACACAATTATCATACAGCCATGTACCACATAACGATGTTTCAGTCAACAATGGACCGTATATACAATGGTGGTCCCAAGATTAGTACCATAAGCCTAGTTGTGTAGTAGGCTATACCCTCTGGGTTTGCGTAAGTAGTGTAGGGGAGGAAGAAATTCTCCTCTACCCTTCTAGTTTCTTCCGGCTGGTCTAAGAATTAAATTGACATGAGACAGATTGACAGGAGAAAAATAAACAAAAGTTTAATAACATATATACATGGGAGAAACCCAGGAAAACCAAGTAACTCACCACAGTAGCCAAAGCCCTCACCTTAAATACCATCCTCAGTTAAAGACAAAAGAAGATGTTGGGGGTGGGGAGAGTTAGAGACTTCAAAGGGAAAGAAGGCAATTCACAGGTAGGTGAAAAGGAGCAAAAGTTTGGCAAACAAGTGCTTGTTTGGCCACACAGAAACAGAAGAACACAGAGGGGAGCCCAACAAACAGGCTTCTCTAGGTTCCTCCCAGTCTACCACATAGTTCATGCTATGTTGAGGTGATAGCTCGCTTCCTGAGACAGGTTTTTTCATCTGAATTATTTCAGGCAGTTAAAGGGGAGGTAATAAGAAAAACTTTCTGAGTCTTTTGTTTATTAAAAATAATCCTCATGTTAAAGAGACACATTCTGAGGTGGAAAATTTTGTTCCGCTTCAGTACATTCTATGATGTTGGCATGATAATAAAATCACCTAACAATGCATTTCTCAGAGCGTATCTCCGTCGTTAAGCAATGCAGGACTATGTATCTAAATATGAAACTGTTTTAAAAGTAGAAAAATGCAGTCACAAATGTGACTCTCAACTTCTACATCTTTTCCCATTTTCCTCTCTGCCTAGACTCAATGGGAACCCAAGAAAAGAAGAGTTGAGAAGGGAGAACAGATGGAGACAACTAGCAAAGAGAGAGAGGACATGTCCTGGAGGTCTGTGAAGAGTTTGGAAAGCAGTTCAGGCCCGCCATGTAGCAGCGCAGCTCAGTCAGCAGGAAGAACTGTGGTTCCTTTTGTCATCCTGAACTCAGCTCACATTCCTGACCCCTGCTTCTGCTTGCTCAGCTCCTGGCCTCTTAGGAGGAAAAGGCCTTTGTCATGGGAACATTACAGAACATTCTGGGTTGCGGTGGGATAGGGAGAGGACAGAAAATTTGCATGACCCAGAACATAAGGAAACAGGCTCCCTCCCATCTGGAGAGGGAAACTGGGGAGGCAGGCACTGCAAGAGAGTAGAAAAACACATGCCTGGTATCCAGAAATTACTCCACCAACAGTAGCTCCCATTCCTGTCCTGCCTTGCCTATTTTGACTCTTGCCCCACTGGAAACCTGGAAAAACCACAACTGGAAAGTCAAGTGAGCAGATACCAGCTCCCTGGCCTCAGGGTAAGAAAAGGAAGCTTTATGAAAAGAGGAGAAAAGAAAAAGCAATGTCTCATATTGTGCAACAGATAAAGTCCCACATTGCCCCACCACGAGGATTCCATGCTGTCACTTGTAATTCTGGGGTGAAGCGTTTCTTCATGAGAGTACTCAAGTCTCCTGCCGCCTTTCCTGGTGAGGCAGACTCTGTGCAACTGAGTTCTTCCCTTCCGATTTGCTCAGGGACAGAAAGGTGTAGGGAAAAGGACACCATTGTGAGAAAGGAGACCCAGATTCTGGCCCTAACCCTGTCCTCTGTCTAATAATGAAACCAGAGACAAGTCATGGCTCTGCTCTGGACTTCATTTGACAAACGAGAGGATGGACTCTTCCAGATAGGAATCCAAAATCTCCCCAGAGGGCCATAGGCATCTTAAGAAGAGGCAGGCCTCCTCTTAACCTGGTTGGTGGGTTCTGCACCCTTGGTGAAGACTCAGCCCTCATAATCAGCTGCTGAAGCACACCATCCTCTTGAGATGCCTCACCTCATTATAGTCCATCACTTTGGAATATGTCCACTGCACTCCAGGTTTCTCCTGTGGGGAAGTTTGTCTCTCCCTCTAGAATGTTTCATTCCCTTCCACACTGAGCTGCAGGGGGTCACTGTCAGTTGGTGATTGTATTAGTTTCCCATTGCTGCTGTAAAAAATTACCACAAACTTAGTGTCCTAAAACAACACACATTTATTCTCTTAAAGTTCTGGAGGTCTGTTGGTTCACAACCTCCCCGGGAGCCTCCCAGGTGTAATCTGAAACCATCCCCCATATGTGGAGGGTGGGGAGAGACTAAAGAGAGAGGCAGACCACTCCAGATTGGTAAGCGGCAGTTTTATAGAACACAAGAATTACTTACGAGGCTTGTCTTGGGTGGCCGCAAGACAAGTAGTTTTCCACATCCACCTGCCAAATATTAAAAGTTTATACCGAGGCTTTAACTGGGCTCAGTAACGTATACCATCCAGGTAGCCTCAACACCACATTTTTATCTCAAGGTTGTATCCTTGGAGCAGCTTCTGGGCACGGGGAAGGCAAGCGGAACCCACATTCCAAGAATAGGGGAGGGGATGGGGAGCCTCCAATCGCCCTGGTCCAGCTCGAGGGTCAACCAGTGGTCACATCTTCTTGAAGACCTCCCCCAAGAAGGTCAGAAGTCCAAGGTCTGTTTCACGGAGTTGAAATCAGGGTGTTGACAGGACAGCACTCCCTCTGGAGGCTCTGGAGGAGAAACCGTTTCCTTGCCTTTTGCAGCTTCTAGAGCTGCATTCCTGTATTCCTTAGCTCTTGGCCTCTTCCTCCTTCAAAGCCAGCAGCATAGCATCTTGATTCAGTTGTCACATTGCCTTCCCTTCCATTTGTGTCAAATCTCCCTCTGTCCCCTCTTGTAAGGACATTTATGACTACATTTCGAGCCTGACCAGATAATCCAGGATAATCTCTCCTCTCAAGATCCTTAACTTAAACACATCTGCTCAGTCCTTTTTGCCATATAAGGTAATTTCATAGTTTCTGGGGATTAGCATGTGCACATCTTGGGGACCATCATTCAGCCTACCATGGTGATCTATACCTTGTCTCAGGCCTGAGGATCATCCATCCTCTCTCCCAACCCCTTCATTCAGCAAAGAGTTGTGTATCTTTCTCCAAAGACCACACCCTAACCTTCCAAGGCACCCCAACTCCCCCTCCTTTCACTCCCTTTAGGCCCTAAGAATATTCTAGGACAGTGGCATCCAATGCAACTGTTGGATTCCCAAGGGGAAGGGGAGGGAAATCCCAACTCACCAGGTCTCGGGATGACGTGGGCCCACAGACACAGAAGACCGAACTTGATGCAAACGCAAGAGGTTTATTGAGCGGAGCTCCGGGTTGACTCGTGTCCCTCGCAGGAGACAGAGGGGTCGACTCCGAGCCTTAGGGGGCAAGTTCTTTTATAGGATTTGGGAGCATAAAGCGGGAAAAGGTTGGCGCGGTTTTACATGATTGGTTAATTCAAAACATTTAGACAGTTACATTTTATGGCGCGAATTGCTACGGCGCGAAACAGCTATCAAGGTGCACACACATGTCCCCACCTGGCCCCCCTCCATTCCGACCCTCCCAAACTTATCCCTCTGTAGCACTCCCTTGTTCTCAATTTTCTCTGAACAGTTTAGGGTGAGTCTTCCGCGAACAGAGTCAGTTAGGATCGATAGACTCTATTCATAGAAGACTCGCCCCAACTGCCCCTTAAGGTGTTAACATATTAAATTTTTAACATAATTTACATCCTTCATTCCCCACTTCTTCTTTTGTCCCTAGTTCTAATCTTAGAACTTAGTTTTCGGTGTCTGCTATTAGTGGCTCATTGCGTGGGAGAGCTTGGTAATGGCGTTGGAGCATCATAGCATGCACTGCATTGACTCTTTTTCTTATGAAAGTAGTGATTCTATTGAAAACACACGGTCCAAAAACCAAAAGTAGAAAAAGAATTAACAAAGGCCCTGCTAGGGAGGATAGTAAGGACGTCACCCAGGGGGACTTAGCGAACCAGGATTCAAACCAGCTTTGTTGGGCCTCCCTGCTTCGCTGCCTCATGTCCAATCTCTTTTTTAATTTTTGCATTGAATCTCGGACCACCCCTGTGTGGTCTGCATAGAAACAACAGTCTTTTCTAAGAGCTGCACAGAGTCCTCCCTCTCTTAAAAACAGCAGATCTAATCCTCTTCTATTCTGGAGCACTACTTCAGACAGGGAGGTGAGGGACTCTTCTAATTTAGAGATGGACTGTTCTAAAGTCCTGAGGTCTTTATCTATAGCATTGCTCAAGGCAGTTAATCCCCTTTCTCCTGTGACTAAGGCCGTAGTGCCAGTCCCTACGCCCGCGGCAACTCCCAGTCCCAGGAGTACAGCCAGGGTGAGGGATACTGGTTCTCTTTTTTATAATCTGGATCTCTGGTCAAATTCATTCTCGAAACTATTGGCAGTATGATAATAAATTCTAGGCACCAACTGCACAAGCACGCAAAAATCTTGTGACGAATTGAATACGCTAGTTGAGATGCAGGGGGTTAGGCCCGTGGTGCAGGCCCACCACCTATTGGGTCCTGGTACCAAAAAATGACCAGGAGTAGTTGGAAGGCTGACTTGAATCTTATTACATAGAGCCTGGTAGCCTGGGGGAATTTTTCCTAAGCATAGTCCTGAACCGGTCCCCGACACATCCGTTAGGGTTAGCCGCCCTTCTTTGCCCCAAAGACAAGTCGTGTGGTCTGGGGTGTTATTATAGACCCCCATGGTGGCAATTCCTTCATAATAAGGGGGGCTGACCGCTAGGCATAGCCGGCATGATTCAGTCATTTTAGGGTTGGAATCATTCAAGGCGTAGTAAGCTCCCCATACTAAGTTAAATAGTCTGTGCCATCTTTGCTCAGTAGGTACTGCGGGAGGTGGCGTAGATGGTGGTCGCAGAGCAGATCTGGTGACCATATCTACGGCCCCATTTAGGGTTATGGATTTTACCTGGGGGGGTTTGGGGCTATTTAACCCTATCGGTCTGCTGGCGGGGGATTTTTGGGGCAGAGGGGACCTCTGATCGGCTAGGATCCCGTTTGGCCCTATTGGTCTGCTGGCGGGGGGTTTTATTTTTAATTTAATAGAGAAGGTCAGGCCATCATCGTACCGTTCTTTGTACAATCTTATTCCCCATGAATGACCATTCCCGATCCAGGTTTTAATTGTTTTTCCCTTCCCTGTGAACTGAATGGTTAAGGGGTGGCACCAGGTATTGCATTCTGAGCCCCGACTCATCTGGTGGCTATAATTTGCTCTAACCCTGATTAAATCCCAAGAAGAGGAGGGTTTCCAATAAGTAGTCCCACTGGTTTTACATCCCCAGTTTTTACAGTAGAAGTCTTCTTTGCCCCCGCACCAGGAGTCAATTGAACGAGGTCTGTGGTGACCGGGGCACACGTAAAAAGGGGTATGCCTTTAGTTTACCCTTGCGAAGGGGGGAGTGGCATCCTCCGGCTTGTTTTGCCCCCCCTCGTCGACCCATGAAATCCCAGTCGGGGGTTCCTATAGCCAGTTTACAAAGGTCAGGGTGTAAGTCTGGCCACCATGTCCAAGGGGAAGCAGTTTTTTGGATTGACCAGGTTATATCTCCTACCTGGGAGACGACTTGCCACGTGAGCAGTTGAGGAGCGTGGGGGTTAGGATTGGATGGTCTGTCTGCCCTCCCCACGACGCAAACGCAGCTTAAGAGGGTTATCAGTCTTTTCCACCTTCCAAAGATCTGCTGCATTCTGGGGTGCCTTCTTCACGTGTGTGGCGTGAACCCAAGAAGTTATACCGTCCACTTTAACTGCTGTAGGCGTAGTGAGGAGCACCACGTAGGGCCCTTTCCAGCGTGGTTCTAGCGACCCCGTCCGATGTCGTCTCACAAGGACAGAGTCCCCAACCTGGAACTGGTGCGGTATGAGCAGGTCACCAGGCTGGTAGGCTTCCTTTAGTTGGCTCCAGATGTCGCGCCTGACAGCTTCGAGTGCTTTTAAGCGGGCTAACAAGGGTATAGAGGGTATAATGTCAGGGTCATGTATCCCTATTTGTGCCAAAGGGGGAGGGGTCCCATAGAGGATTTCAAAGGGTGTAAGTTTTAAGGGTCCCTGTGGGGTGTTCCGGACGCGGAACAGGGCGAAGGGCAGGAGGGCTGTCCAGTCACTACCGCCGGTCTCCATAGACAATTTAGTTAGGGTCTCTTTAATTGTTCTATTTATCCTCTTTACCTGGCCTGAACTCTGGGGTCTATAAGCACAATGTAATTTCCAATTGACCCCCAGTTGACTGGCCAGTCCCTGACTTACCTGGGCAACGAATGCAGGACCGTTGTCAGATCCAATTACCTTTGGGATCCCGAATCTCGGGAGGATTTTTTTTAATATCTTCTTGGCTACTACAGAGGCAGTCTCTTTTCGGGTGGGGAAAGCCTCTACCCATCCCGAGAAGGTATCTACAAATATTAGAAGATATTTATTTTTATACCGGGCCGGTTTGATTTCAGTAAAGTCTATCTCCCAAAAGGTTTCAGGCCTATCTCCCCGGAGTCTATGTCCAGTGCAGTATTTGGTAACTGCAGCATTTGTGAGAGCGCAAGCTCTACAATCCTTATAAATTTCCTCAGCCGCCTTTTTCAAGTCTGGCACCTGGTACGGGGAGGCCTCAATAATTTTAATTAGTTTCTGAGGGCTCAAGTGGGTTAGCCGGTGTAGATGTGATAGATATTCTCGCCCTTCTGCAACGGAAAGGACTTTCTCTTCTTTAGTTAGTTCCCCACCGGAGACAGTTTTGTTGACCTTAGCTCCCTGGAGAGTCAGGACCATAGGTCCTAGTGCCGCCCGCTTGGCTTCCAAATCTGCTAAGCGGTTCCCTTGAGCTATGGGGTCGGTGCCTTTCTGATGACCTGGGCAATGGATGATTGCCACCTTTTTAGGCAAATGTATAGCCTCTAGGAGGCCCAGAATCTCTTTTTTATTTTTGATATCTTTTCCGGCCGAGGTAAGCAGCCCTCTTTGTTTATAAATAGCCCCATGAACATGGGCAGTAGCAAAGGCATACCTGCTGTCCGTGTATATATTCACAGTCTTATTTTCAGCTAACCTTAATGCCTGTGTCAGGGCGATAAGCTCAGCCTTTTGTGCAGAAGTCCCTTCCGGCAAGCTGCTTGCCCACAGAGTCTTTTTCCCGTCTACCACAGCAGCCCCAGCCATCCTCTTACCTTCTGCCATAAAGCTGCTGCCGTCGGTGTACCAATTAGGGGCCCCAGCCCATGGATCATCCGGCAGATCGGGTCGGGTCCCCGTTTCTGATGCCAAGATGTCGCCGCATTGGTGAACAGGTATTTCATCATCTGCTTCGGGCAGTAGTGTGGCCGGGTTTAAGATGGCCGGTGGGGCGAAGGTAATTCTCTCAGTTAGAAGCAGACTTTGGTAGTGAGTCATCCGGGCGTTAGTCATCCATCGATCTGGAGGCTGTCTGATAATGCTTTCTAAGGCATGGGGGGCTACTACGGTTATCTGTTGGCCCAGAGTTAACTTATTTGCATCTTTTACCAGCTGGGCGGTGGCCGCGATCGCCCTTAAGCAGGAGGGCCATCCACTGGCTACCGGGTCCAGTTTTTTTGATAGATATGCGACTGGGCGCTTCCAGGGCCCAAGGGCTTGAGTTAGGACTCCCCGGGCGATTCCCTTTCTTTCATCTACATACAAGGTGAAGGGCTTAGTCAAATCTGGTAGGGCCAACGCGGGCGCCTCTAATAATGCCCGTTTTAGAGTCTCAAAAGCCTTTTGGTGCCCTGGAGTCCAGACAAAGTCCCCGCTCTCCTTAGTCAATGGGTACAGTGGAGCAGCCAGAGTGGCGAACCCAGGGATCCATAATCGGCAGAAGCCGGCTGTCCCCAAGAACTCTCTTACCTGGCGAGCGGAGGTTGGGGCCGGGATCTGGATCACAGTCTTTTTCCGTGCGTCGGTCAGCTACCTGTGGCCGTCCTTTAGTGTGTAGCCTAAATAGACTACTTTTTCCTGGCACAGCTGTGCCTTCTTCCTCGACGCCCGGTACCCCAACTCACCCAACTCGGCCAGGAGGCGCTTGGTCCCTTCTTCACAGTCTTCCGGGGTCTCCGCCGCCAACAGTAGATCATCTACATACTGTAAAAGAGTCACTTGAGGGTTTTTAACCCTATAGTCAGTCAAATCCCTGTGGGGGGGCCTCATCGAACAGGGTGGGGGAGTTTTTAAACCCTTGAGGCAGTCTTGTCCAAGTCAGTTGTCCAGCGACCCCCATGTCAGGGTCGCGCCACTCGAAAGCAAAAAGTAATTGGCTCTTTGGGTGCAGCCGCAGACAGAAGAATGCATCTTTCAGGTCCAGGACAGTATACCATTTCCGTGATGGGGGGAGGGAGCTGAGTAGGTTATATGGGTTTGGCACAGTAGGGTGTAAGTCCTGCACTCTCTTGTTCACTTCCCTCAAATCCTGGACCGGCCTATAATCAGCAGTTCCAGGCTTTTTTACAGGCAGGAGAGGGGTGTTCCAAGGAGACCGGCAAGGAACCAGGCATTCCCTTGCCCAGTGTCCTCTCTCCTTACAATAGGCACATTGGTCCTTGTCTTAGGGCTGTCGTCTGCGCGAGCCTGGTCGTGGGGCGTTGCCCAGGTTCCCTGACTGCCTATGATCTGGCCCTGTCGCCTTTATCACTGCGGCCAGTATTTTGGTCAGTTTCTTCTCTTGTCTCCTATCTCTCTTATCTTCCCTCTCTTCAGCCTCCCTTCTCTCTCTCTCTCGCTTTTCCTCCTCACTCTCTCTTTTATGATACACCTTTTCAGCCTCCTTTACCACGTCCCGCAAGTCGTAGTCCTGCAGCCCCTCTAGCCTTTGTAATCTCCTTTTTATATCTGGGGCAGACTGTCCAATAAAGGCCATAATGACAGAGGCCTTTTGCCCTTCCGAGGATGGGTCGAAGGGCGTATACCTGCGGTAAGCCTCCATCAATCGTTCTAGGAAAACGGAGGGAGGTTTAGTGGGCCCCTGCTGGATCTCTCTTACCTTAGCCAAATTGGTGGGCCGCCTTGCGGCCCCTCGGAGACCCGCCACTAGAGCCCGGCGATAAACGGACAGCGCCTCCCTACCTTCAGCCGTGTTATAGTCCCAATTGGGCCGGTTGTGCGGAAACCCTTCTTCCGCTTCCGCTATCGTTGCCGGCTGCCCGTTGGTGCCTCGGATATTCTTTCTTGCTTCCTGTGTGATTCTTTCTCTCTCCTCCGTGGTAAAGAGTGCCTGTAAGAGCTGTTGACAATCATCCCAAGTGGGCTGATGGGAAAACATTAGGGACTCTATCAGGGCAGTTAATCCGGCGGGGTTTTCTGAAAAGGGGGGATGGTTATTTTTCCAGTTATACAGGTCTGAGGAAGAGAAAGGCCAGTACTGGAGGGGTGACAGCTGGTTGGGCCCCGCAGGAGCTCCATACTCTCTTAGCGGGAGCGCCACCGTGGTATCAGGCCCGTCCGGAGTGGCTCCGCGGCGGCTTCGGGTTCCAGCGGAGGGACCCGAGCCAGTCGCCCTCCGTCCTGATTGCGATCCTGGAGCGGGGGAGGGGTAAGGAGGAGGCGAGAAAGGGGGCCATTCGGGAGGAGGCTCAATCTCAGGGTAGACCCCGGGGGGGGGGGGGGGGGGGGGCCGAAGGGGTCTCCGACTCCGCTGTTCGAGTTGATTTCGATTTTTGCCGTGTCTCCGCATCCTGCAGCGCCAGGACTCGGGGGCTTAGTTTTTCTGCTTTTACCCATGGCTTAACCCACGGGAGTGGGTTCTGCACCAGATCCTGCCACACTGTAATATATGGTCGTTGGTCAGGATGGGACCCCGGTCTCTCCTGGAAAACAATAGCCCTCACCGCGAGGATAACAGTTAGATTAAACGTCCCCTCAGGGGGCCAACCCACATTGAGGGAGGGCCACTCAGAGGTGCAAAAAGTCTGCCAACGCCCTTTTTTTATTTCTACCGCCAATTCGTGCGCTCTCGCTCTCACTTCAGTCCAGTGGTCTAAGGTCAAAGAGAGGGGGGTCGTCATAGTCTGTCCCATCCCGTCAAATGAGGTCCACGTAACGAACAAAAACAGAACAATGAACATCAAAAACACAGCAAGACAAAAACAACTTTGCCCGGTTGGTGTCTGTACAAGCCAACCGAAGGCGGTTTCAGACGGGAGGGGTTTTCGTGTCCTCCCTGGGAAAAAGAGTGCCATTTCTTTTTCTACCTGAAAGGGGGTAGTCAGGCTTTCCTGACTCCCCTTGTCCCTTGGGGCGTCCCCCAGGGTTGCAGCCTGCAGTTCCCAGCACGTCTGCCACTGCAGCCGCTCAGTCCTCACGGGCCGAAGCGGCGGCTGCCCGATAATGAAACCAAAACAATAAAACAATACTTTGCGGCGCCGCACACACTCACACACTCAGTCACTCAGGCCTACCTCCAAGGGGTCTTCGGAGTCTGGGGTTACCGCGTGGATCCCGGACGAGCCCCCAAATGTTGGATTCCCAAGGGGAAGGGGAGGGAAATCCCAACTCACCAGGTCTCGGGATGACGCGGGCCCACAGACACAGAAGACCAAACTTGATGCAAACGCAAGAGGTTTATTGAGCGGAGCTCCGGGTCGACTCGTGTCCCTCGCAGGAGACAGAGGGGTCGACTCCGAGCCTTAGGGGGCAAGTTCTTTTATAGGATTTGGGAGCATAAAGCGGGAAAAGGTTGGCGCGGTTTTACATGATTGGTTAATTCAAAACATTTAGACAGTTACATTTTATGGCGCGAATTGCTACGGCGCGAAACAGCTATCAAGGTGCACACACATGTCCCCACCTGGCCCCCCTCCATTCCGACCCTCCCAAACTTATCCCTCTGTAGCACTCCCTTGTTCTCAATTTTCTCTGAACAGTTTAGGGTGAGTCTTCCGCGAACAGAGTCAGTTAGGATCGATAGACTCTATTCATAGAAGACTCGCCCCAACTGCCCCTTAAGGTGTTAACATATTAAATTTTTAACATAATTTACATCCTTCACAACTTTCCGCAATGATGGAAATGTTCTAATGTTATATCTGTGCTGTCCACCATGGCAGCCACTAACCATATGTGGCTAGTGAGCACTTGAAAAATATGACTAGTGCAACTGAGGAATTGAATTTTAAAGTTTATTTAACTTTAATTAAATTTAATTGAAATTTAAATAGCCCCTTGTGGCTAGTGGCTAATGTTTTAGACAGCTCAGATCAAGGCAAATGAAAAGCAGAAGCTAAGACCAGGCAGGTTCTTTGCTACCAGCCTCCTCTCACACCTTTCTGGATCAGCTCTGCCCCCAACCTCCTTCTGTCAGTCCCTGTGGAATCTGAAGGAGGTTTTTACTGGGGATCTGGGATGATGGGCGTGGCTGACGACAGGGAAAGGAAGGGAATTGTGTCTGATGGCCCTAGAGAGGTACAGGGTCCCAGTTCTCCTTTGGAATTGGACTAAGAACACTCATATGATTTTCAAGGTCGTCCCCTTTACTCTACTTACACACTGCGTCATCTTTTGGGGGACCACAGAGGCATGTCACAAGGAGCACAGAAAAGGGGACTAACCTGAGATTTGGCACTGGCTAGAGTCCTGCTCTGTCACACACTTGCTGAGTGGCCTTTAGCAAGTCACTTCTCAGTCCCTGGCCCTCAGTTTCCATAAAATGAGAGGATTGAACCAGATGGTCTGAGAGGTCCCACCCCACTTTAAAAGACTACAATTCTATGTCCCATGGATCAAGGCTTGATGGTGCGTGTAATTCTATTTCAGAACCATGTTCTCTCTGACCCAAGTAATAGGAAGTTCTGATAGAAGGATTATTAAGGAGACATGGCTTTGGGTTACTCCTGCAACACTCCAAAACAAAATCTGACATTTGTTCTTCAGTCCTCATGATAACACTTCACACTTGCTTTGGGCTTTAGAGAGCTGATCTGCTGACTAATCTAGTCTGCACGATTACCCTGGGAGGATAGACACTATGCCCATTTTAAGTGAAAAAGCTGAGCTCAGAGAGAATCTTTCAGACATCAGGCCCCATGATGGGTCCTTTACACATCATCTCATAACAGCTCTTCAAAGTGGATAACACTGTCCCCACTTTACAGGTGTGAACATTGAGGTTTAGTACGGCAAGATGACTTTCCTAATGATATACTGATAATCAGTGATGGAGACCCAATTTTCTTACTCTGAACTATTTCGTCTTCCCCTGATATTGTGCTGCTGCTGCTATTTACAGTTTCCCTACAAGATGTTGAAATGATGACCCTTAGCATCACATCTTTTTGGATCATCCTTTCATGATGCTCCCCAAAGAGACCTACAAGCCTTGGCTAGTCACAGCACCTCTGTTCCTCTGTTTCTTCATTTGTAAATTTGGCCGTAACACTTCCTACTTCATAAGGGTGTTAAAATCCTTGTTGAGAGTATTAAGTGAGATGGTGTTTTTAGAGTATTTTGCCCAGAGCACTTATTAAGTACTCAGTAATTGCTCACTCTTATTGTTTTTGGAACCTGTAGTTTGTCCCTATTAATAATACCAGGCAATTCCTTTTACCCCAAATCAAATTAAAACACAAAGAAACTATCTACATTTAAAAAAAATTTTATTATGAAAACACATGGAACCAACTGCATTATCCACATATCCGCAATAGCAGAGAAACAGTGATGGTGGACCATCCCCATGGGGGACACGTGTCCTTTGGCAAAACAGACATAAATAATGGAAATAACACCAAATACAATCACACAGCACATAAGAAAGATTAAATTAGAGAAGGAACTGGGACTACTGAGAGGAGTCGTGAGCACTGAGAGCGTGTGTCTCACTGAGAAGCGTCGGGCTCAGGTGACCTTCCCTGGAGACCTCCTGCCCCTGCATCTGGGGCGGCTCAGTTCAGCTCCAGGTCATCCATGTACTCCTGGACCCAGGCATCGCTGGGGTTGGCACAGACTTGTCTGCCCTTTTTGGTTTGGAATCTGTGGATCAAGGAGTGGACAGATTAGAATCCCATAGGACCTTGCCTGGGGTAGGTATCCCCCTCTGCTTGACCATGGTTCATGGTGGACAGCTCTAGCAGATGGGAAGACCCTTCCTAGGGTGGTACTGGAAAAAGACCACCTGTAACTTTTACTTTGCATTTAGCTGTGGTCTCCCAGGTTGTCCAGATTAGGACCCAACGAGTTTTGCAATCGATATGGATATATCTCCCCACTTATTCACTACTGCCCCTAAAAGTGACTTTTCCACGTTTTTCTAAGCATGGTTTAAGAAATCAGCCCACATCTCCTGTAATCTTTTTCACTTTGCCTGGTTTCCTGGCCTCTGGCTAACTTCCTCCCCAGAAACTCCCTTCCCCTCCCCCTCGCTTCCCACCTGCCCCTTCCAGGACTCAACAGGTAACTTCATGACATATTCCTCACTGCTTTCTGGGAGGGCTTCAGCCCTGAGGTCTGCCTCCCTAATGCTTGATCCCCCCAGCCCCCAAATAGGCCCCTTATCTAATCCTGCCCTTGCCCTTGCCCCGCAGAGTGGCCTGAGGTTGATACTTACACCACGGCTGGTTGGGAGCAGAGGCTGCTGGTCTCATAGTAATCGATCACAAAGTTGCGAGGAAGCTTCCGCATGGTGTAGGAGAAGCAGCAGGCAGTGGGAGGGTCTGAGCCCACTGGAAAGAAAGGCTGTGGTGAGATCGAAGTTCTACAAGGAGCTGTTCATTTTGGCTTCTAGTTATGGATATTCAGTGGGCATCTCTGTGGAGCTACCAGATCCCCAAACATAGGCCCTTTTACCCAATCCCACCCACCTTGAGTAGGAGACTTATTCTGAATAGAGGATCCTCAGAGAAGATAGTGAAAGAATTGAAGATTGGAGCTGGATTGGGTTTCAGAGCACATGTCTAACTCCTTTCATTTTATAGACGAGGAAATCATGGCACAGAATAGACAGGGACTTGCTTAAGCAAGTCTACTGGTTGCTATTTCTTAAGAAAACAGGAACTTGCATATTACTGAAGGTCTACTAAACACTACATTTAACCGCAGGCTACTTGAAAATCTCCCCAGCTCCCTTTCATCCCATCCCCAGATTCCACTGTTGGACCAGCCCCAACTAGAAAAATGGATGCTGCCTACACCTTGCCTCTAGGAGTAGCAGCTGAAAGAGTGGACTTACTCGGTGCTGAGAGCGCTGGAGAACAGAAGGCAGCCACTAGCATGAGGAGAGAGAGGACAGTCACGCAGAGCTTCATGGTCTTGGAGGAGGAGAGGCTTTCTTAGAGCTGAGACTGCAGAACCCAGAAGCTTCAGAACCCGACTGTGTTCTGTGCTGATACTGAGTTGGGAGACCTTTTTTATAGGGATTCTGAGGACTTGGACAGAGGCGGGGGCACAGGAAGACAAGTGGAATTTCCATGATAGAGATGATGTCATGGTGGCAGTGAGGAAACTGAAGCTAGCTGAGAGTGAGGACCTCTGCACAGCTTCTCCTCCCCAGGGTGGTGTCATCACAGAGGAAAGAGGAGGGAGGTGGAGAGGAGAAGAAGTGGGCTGCCAGAGAGGGAAGTGGTATACCAGAGACAGTGACCGAGACTGAGGAGACAATTGCAAACCCGAGAGGAAGGATGAAACACTCACACCTGCTAGAAGGGGCCTGTAGACAAGAACCGTGCTGTTCTTGGTGGTTGGCTCCTCCAGAAGCTGGAGGCTTCACGTCAACATTCCAGGGTTGCCACAGGCTGGCCTGAGAAGGAAGGGGGAGACAGGACTCCATGTGCCATTCCTGGGCCGCCTTCTGCTGGGCTGAGTCACTTTACTGCCCTAAATATTTCCTTGGGCATAAAGAAAGAGCGCAGCATTGAGTGTGCAGGACCCAGCAGGGCAACACAGGAACAATTATAGCTTCTACTTATTGAACATTTACTATGTCCAGCACTGGGAAAACTGCCTTATACACAGGACACCTAATCCTACCATAATCCCGAGCAGGGATGTGATTATTCCCCTGAGACAATGAGGATTACAGAGCAGAGCAGAGTTCACTGATAATCTCTTGGCCACACAGCTGTTAGGTATAGTGCCAAGATTTGAACTGAGATTCATCTGACTCTAAAACCCGTTTTCTTTTCCACCCTGTCATCTCCAGAACAATTATAGAATGTGACCACAAAGAGAGAAACCGTTGACCACTAGGGGCTATGCCACACACAAAGAACCATGTTTTTAGGGCTGAATTCAGGAGAGGAGTTTGAGCCAGTCTGTCTTAGAACAAGGAGGGAATGGAAAAGAAATAAAGGTTTCAGTATGTTCACTTGGACCAACAATGGAAAAGGAGAAAGAAATTAATAAGAATCAAGTTTGGAAGACCCAGATACAGAACGTTCCTCTAGTATAAAAATGGGATTGGATATCTAGCAATGAGTTTGTCTATGTTACAGATAAGATGTATAATCTAAGCATGTGGATGCTTCCCAACCACCCATAGGGAATTCCGTGTGTTCACATACAGCCCTTCCTGGTTTGGTAGCTGCTGTTGACCCGAGGTGACTAGGCGAAGCTTATAAAGGTCAGCACACAGTAGTAGGTGAAGTGCGGCAAGCGAAGGTAATTAGGATGATTGGATCAAAATCTCTATCCACCTGCAGCTCAGCCACTAGGACCCACCTGAGCATTCCTAGCCTACATTGCTACCTGCTTCTTCTCTGAGAAAGAAGAATGAAGCGTGAAATGAGGAAGCCAGTGATGGTGTTCAGGGCAGGCCATCCCAAGATGTGCCACTCTGGTATGTGGATTATTTCAAGCTGAAGACAATACCAGTTCAGAAGACTCAGGAAGAACATTTGAGTTTCCCCTCCCAAACTGGCTAAAGAATTTAACATAGACAACCTGTTCCAGGAAGGAGCCACTACCATATGATGGCCATAGTATAATGTAAAACAAGATGCTGTGATAGGAAAGGCACCAAGCCCTTCTTATCAAAAATTCTGTCTCTCCCAGGCCACATTCTCTAGGTGGCCCTGAAAAGAGTTGTCAGACAAACATTTGCATTTCCATCTCCATGTGAATTGTCTTCTTCCGCTCTGAAATCCCAAACCACTAGCCCCCCAACACCTTCTGCACCTTTAGCTAAAAATACTTAAGCAAGCAGCTTAGTCAGAATGACAAGTTGCTCAGTTCTCTTTTGTGAGTTTCTCCCATATATACACGTTATTAAACTTTGTTTGATTTTCTCCTGCTAACCTGCCTTTTTAATTATTTGGCTAGCCATAAGTACCTTAAGGGAAAGGGCAGAGGGGGATTCTCCCTCTTCCCCAACACCAGGCATCCCGAGTGCTGTAGAGTTGTGGGATAGGAGGGGTCAGAGCCGCATCTTGGAGTACTTCAAGGTCACTAAATAAAGCACAATGTCATCCCATCTCATCCCTCTCCCCCACCACCTGCACACACAATCTCTACCTCTTTCTGCCATCCTTTCGGTTTTTGCCCGTTTCTTTGTGTGAGTCTTGCTTCAAATGATCTTATCTTCACAAGACTCCAACCTCCTGCTCCAGTGGTCTATGATCTCTGATATCACATAAGCTAGTATTTCTCATGGTCTCTCCTGGTTGGTGGAGTTTCATCTTCATGCATCAAGGACCTTGCTTTAAGGGAAGGAGGATGTGTCTTGTGTTCCCCATGATCCACACAGATTTGTTATCCATGGCATTTCCATTCAACCCAATTTAGTAATCATCTGCTCTTTGTCAGGGCAGACAGAGCTAAATGAAGCCCCATCCCTGCCCTCAAAGAGTTCTTAGTCTAGTGGTGGTGTTGACAGTGTCAGAAATAACTATCCCATGAGATGGAATAAGATAAGTGTCGCATTGGAGGTAGAAACAAAATCTCAGAGAGCCCAAAGGATGGAGAATGTTATCCCTTGGCTGTAAACGGATAGTTCCAAATCAAGTCTAAATCCCATTGTGTGCTAAGGAGGAGCCCTTGACATGGAGACTTCTGTCTAAAAGAGTGGGGCGAGCTGACCTTCAAGCTGTGGAGGGAATATGAAGCTATCTACTCCGGGGCATCAGGAGAGATGATAGATAAGAATGGGTGATGAGTCTGCATTGAGCCACACAATGGGTCTGACTGTTGACTTTTGCTTCCTAGCCTTGATTTGATCTTTGGCTCATGGAGGTAAAATGTTTTATTCACGAAGGTCCCAACAATAATGCTATGTTCACACCAGTGAAATTTTACACTGAGAGTACAAAGGACTTGTGTCAGTATATTTAGCCAAATCAATGGCCTCCAAGATTTATACATTGAGGCCACTTCTAAGTAATAGTTAATAGAGAATAATAACAAATGCCCCTCAGATACATGACAAAAAAAAAGTGCTCATCTTCTCCAGAGAACCTTCTCTGACCTCTCTTCCAACTGAATTCTGCGACTCCCTCTGTGCCCCTACAGCCCCACGAGCTGCTTCCATTGTATCACCTATAACACACCTATCTATTTGGTCATCTCTTCTACTAGAAAGGGAGCTCCTTGATGCAGAAACTGTGTTATGTTTATCTTTGTGTACACAGTAGGTGTTCAATAAACACTTGTTTAATAAGTGTCCAGAGGCAGTCCAAACTACCAGTTTTAGAGGGAGGGGGTGTGACAGGTAACATGGACTCAGGATATAAACTCCATTTAGTTAAATGAAGTAAGAATGAACTGGGCATTCTGACACGCTATCCAAAACGTGATTCCCTAGCCCTGATGGGCTGGTAATTTCCTTCTTTTCCCAGCCCTCAACCTACATACCTAGTGATTTTATCATAAAGGATACTATTCTAGGACTCAACTCTTTGTAGCTTGGGGGTATAAGAAGTGACAGTGCGAGTCAGTCATGGTTCCAAGGAGCTCCATATGCATTCTGTGGGCCACCCCCTCACTCCTGAGCAGGGAAGCCCTTCACTTCCCCTCACTTGTGGTAATACAGAGGTTTCCCCTTCCACACCCTTGACTGGCACTGTGCTCATAACTCCATTAGGGGCACTTTCACATCCATTTTGTTATTTTGTCCTTCTAGCCTCCCCAGGCTGCTGGCAGGACCAGCAGCCACAGCAGTAATATAACCTTACGAAGGTTCTGTTATTTTGACTTCCCCTTGCATATCCACATCCATGGTTTTATCTGATTCCAATCTGTTTTGCCATCATACAGATTAGGAAGCAAAACCTAGAGAAGTTAAAAGACTTGATCAAGGTCACACAGGATGGGTGTCAAGACCCAAGGTCTTCCAACTTCTGGTCCAGAGATGACCCAACTTCCTTTACAGGTGTAACCCTCTAAGATCACACATGTAGGGAGGCTCTGAAGGTACCAGACTCTCAGAAGAGATTACAAAGCTGCTGAGGAGCAGGAAACAGAAGTGGTCAATCCTGATACTCTGTGCTCTCCTGGAAGGAGAGTGTGAGACGCATGAGTGTTGAGGAGGCCACGGGGTGTCAGGGCCAAGAGCACCAGCCTCCACCAGAAGCTGGAATGCTTGCAACAAGATTATTCCTTGAGAGCAAATGTTGAGACTGGAAAACTAAGGTGAGCTGGAATATATGGTCATTTTGCCAAGATAATAAACCAAAAAGAGGTAAATCCTGTGGTTTTGCCAATACAGTAGCCAAGTCACTTGGGGGAAATGGGAGCAGAAATTGGGTTGTAGATTGAAGAAACAAATACACAATTATCCAAAGGGTTCCAGATGGAGTCTGGAGGACAGTGAGCTGGTTGAAGCAGTTCATCAGTGATGGCCACACTCCACCCCTCAGCCAGCAGCCCCACTCTTCTTAAAGTGGAAACAGGCCTTCATCACCAGCCACAGCCTGCTCTTTGTCTGTCAAGGGTGGAGGGCCGTGACTTCAGGGGATGTTAAATTCCTGAGAGAAGGTTAAAGCCTTACCAGTATTCGGTGGGTTCAAGAAAACTTTTGGTATTCCTCATGAAGCATCTTTCTTCCTTCAAATGGTGGTTTTATACCTGTTTCTAGCTCTTCCCAGGCTGGTCACAGGGAATATTCTGCAAGAGAAGAAAATAATTCAGTAAAACTGTATTGAGTACCTACTCTGTGACAGGCCCTGGGTCAGGTGCTGGAGATACAAGCCTTGGAAGGTGGCGAAGTGTCAAGAAAGGCTTCCAAAAAATACAATGGCTGATTTTTTTAAAATTTATATTAGTTTGCTTTTTTTAATGGAAAATATATATGGTCACTGTATAAAATTTAGAAAATATAGGGAGCCATACATGAGAAAACAAAAATTTCTCAGCATTCTGTACATAGCTTTGTATTTTACTATTGTTACTTAATATTCTTTCTTGAACTAGTATATCTTATTATTGTTACTTAACATTCTTCATATCACTAAAAACTCAAAAATTATTTTAAAAAATAGCATGCATGATATTTCATTGCATGGATATACCAAAATCTACATTTAACCATTCTGTTCCTTAGGTCAGCCCAATCAGGTTGTTCTAACTTTTCTCCATTATAAACTGAGCTGAGACTTGAAGGATGATTAGCCAGGAAAGAGTGTGGGGGTGGTGTTAATCAAAGAACAAGTGACCTGCACTTTTTTAAGTATACAAAATAGATTTATTGAAATATTTCACTAATAATGATAATAGTAACTAACACATACTTAGCACTTAGTCGGAGCCAGTAATGTTCTTTTTTTTCTTTTTATAATTTTATTTATTTATTTTTTTCCCCCCAAAGCCCCAGTAGATAATTCTGTCTCATAGCTGCACATCCTTCTAGTTGCTGTATGTGGGACTCGGCCCCAGCATGGCCGGAGAAGCAGTGTGTAGGTGCGCGCCCGGGATCCGAACCCGGGCCGACAGCAGCAGAGGACACGCACTTAACCGCTAAGCCACGGGGCCGGCCCAGAGCCGGTAATGTTCTAATCCTGTTATAGATATTAACAAATTTAATCCTCCCAGCCATCCTCTGCCATAAGTACTATTACCATCCCCTTTCACACATGAGGAAACTGAAGCACAGAGAGGTAAGTAACCCACGGAAGAACACACAGCTAATACATGATAGATTGGGAAATGACACCAAGGAGGTCTGGCAGCAGAATGTAAGTAAATCAGAAAAGGAAAATGTGCTTATCATACATTTATGTAAAACGCTTAACAGCCAAAATTCTGTTATTATGATTTAAAATGTCTTTCAGTTTTGCATTTTGCATGTCTTTGAACAGTGGAATCCATGGATTTCTCTCTTTCTCCTCAGAAAATTAAAGGAATTAAATAGTGGTTTTCCTTACTTGTTCTAAATCTTAGTCTCTGTGGCTGTCATGGGACATCCTCGTGCTTGTAGTAATTCACACTGCCCTGGGATTTATAAGAAGGGGATACTGTACTTTGCCAAGTTGACACCTCATTCATAAAAGCAGAGAAGAGATCTGCACTTTTAAGAAATCACGTGTGGTTCAGACGGCTGAGTCTTGGTTTCCATGAAGTCCAAATGTAGCAAGAGAGGAGGCCAAAGAAGAGGCAGGGGTCGGGTCACAGAGGAGAAGCTTCCATTTCACGCTGGAAACAATGCAGAGTGTTTGAAGGAGTTTCAACAGAGAGAGACAGACTGATTTGAGCTTTAGCAAAATCGCTTTGGATGCCATGTGAGGGAACAGACTGAAGAGAGGCAAAACTGTAATAAAAAAGAGCTGACAGGACACTGTTATAGTTGCCATGGTAAGAAATGATGAGGGCCTCTCCTAAGACAATGGCAGTGGGAAAGGTGGGAAGTAGATACACTTAATTTCAGATATATAATAGAGTCGGTGATGGATTAGATGAAGGAGCTGAGGGGGAGGGACGAGTCAGGGGTGACTCCCAGGTTTCTGGCTTGGAAGCTGGTTGGGAGGGGATGCTTTTTACTGAGTAGAGAATACAGAAGGAGGAGCAGGGAGATAGGGGAAGGATCTAATGCAATGCCAAGATGTATGCCCTGATCTGCTGCACACACCAAAAAATGGCCAGAGGAGAATGACAAGAAGAACTCCCAATAGGAAAGGGCCTGGCTGCAGAAAGAAGGGACTACATCAACTAGATATTGTCTCTCTAGGATGCTAGAAAGGGGCCCCCAGGATACTGTTTCTGTCCACATGAAGGATTTGCTCCAACCTGACTCTGTGGACCACACCTGAAAAAAGGAGGCAGAGGCTGCCAAACAAAGAGATTACAAAGCTGCGGAGGAACAGAGTCATTATGAGTGAACCCATCCAGGGAGCCACTGCTACCCAAGGGAGAGAGCTGAGATTGCCTGGGGAATGGAGCTGCAGGGCCAGAAACTGGAAGGAGACCAGTCCAGCAGGGCCAGGGCATGGGAAGCAATGAAGAGGCAAGCTGAGCAGGACAAGGCAGAGATGTTGCGGAACATGCATTGTTCAGCCAGAATTCCCTGTACTCGTGGCTGGGATGCTCTGCTGGACTGAAGTGGAGACTCAAAGAGGCTGGAACGAGCCAAAAAGCTAGGACATAAATCAAACCTTCCCATGCTGAATGATCTACCAAGTTGACTGGTGGCTACTTTCTGTCACCACCACCTAAGAGATCTTGGGTGGTCTCCCAAAGATCAAGACTTGGACACCATGGCCTTTCTTTTTTTTTTTTTTTTTGTGAGGAAGATCAGCCCTGAGCTAACATCCATGCCGATCCTCCTCTTTTTGCTGAGGAAGACCGGCCCTGAGCTAACATCTATTGCCAATCTTCCTCCTTTCTTTTTTCCCTTTTTCTCCCCAAAGCCCCAGTAGATAGTTGTATGTCATAGTTGCACATTCTTCTAGTTGCTGTATGTGGGACGTCACCTCAGCATGGTGGGACAAGTGGTGCGTCGGTGCGCGCCGGGGGTTCGGAACCCAGGCTGCCAGTAGTGGAGCACGCGCACTTAACCGCTAAGCCAGGGGGCCGACCCCCCGATGGCCTTTCTGATCCTTTCCTTCCCATTAGTATTTCAACTCTATAGTGGGACTTTGGGCATAACACATATTGTTAGTCAAATCAGTGATTTATTCATTCATTTACCAAATATTTATAAAGGTCCACCGTGTATCAGGCATTGTGGTTACTGTTAGAGATATGTCGCTAAATAACGCAGACATTGGAATATAAAACTGGTCAATCCCTCTGTGTGATCCGGGCAAGTCGTTTTGCCTGGGAACATCACTTTACCACCTACTTTCTAGGACCCTTCCAACTCAACCATCCTAAGGCTCCTTACATTATTCAAATTCAACATATGCATATTAAGCACACACTTTGCATACAAGTCTGTTATTTTCCAATCCAGGAAAAACACGTATGACAAAAGGCTATTTTCTGGGTTTGGGATTGAAATGGAAAGTCTTACAAATATATAAACACTAAGGTAGAATTTTATTTTCCATAAAGCACCATTATTGAAAAGAACAAAATTATGGGAAATAGAGACTATTTCAGACAATTCATCATGTTATTATCATTAAGTGCTAGGATTTGGTTTAAATCAACCAACGAGACATGGTATGAATTTGGTTTAAAATCAGCAGGACATGGTCTAAATTTTTGAAAGGAAAATTACGTATGTAACTTATTATAACACAATGTGGTAGTGCTGTAATCAGAGAGATAGATAATTAGGTCCATTATCAGAAAAGTGATTGATTCAGCAGTTTCCATTTCCTCCTTCTCAGCCTCCCCAACTCATAGACACCAGCTCTCAGAAACTGAATCACGAGTATGAAGGGGGTTCCCCAAGAAATGAATGAGGGAATGAAACTCAGGGCATCACTTGAGGGCTGAGGCAGAGGGGGTGGGATGAGGAGGAGGCACTGACTGTGATCTGGAGTTTCCAATGAAACGAGTGATTGAGACTCCTTTTATGGAATTGACAATAACAGGGGAAGACACCTGGATGCTCAAGCCCCAGTGAAACCTGCCATTGCCCCTGATCCTGCCTTGGCTTCGCCTCCCTCATGACCAGTATTAGAAATCACGGGGATGGGATGGAAACACAGCCCATGTGTTTTAAGAGAAGTAACTCTACAGACACAGGAAGGACAGAATTCCTAAGGTGTGGGCTCACTTTGCTTATGTCTCATTTCCTCCATTGTTCTAGCTCCTTTTGGGGGAAATTCAAAGCCCTCCTTGCTAAGCCCTAATTTAGCTTCATCATCCATATTTGCTCCACTGTTCTGTAGCTACACTGAACTACTCACTCCTCCCTCTGAGCCAGCAATTTCACACCTGGGACTCTGCACTAGCTGGACCTTACTGCCACCCCATCTCTATATGTTCAAATCCTGTGTAGCTTTCAAGATCCAACCAAAGTTCTGTCCTTTCCGTGAAGCCTTCCCCCATCCTCCCAAGGCAGGTCATTGCTCCCTCCTCCTGGCCTTCTCAGCTTTCATTTATTTCTCTCCTAGGAATCTTAGCACTTTCTGTTTATACACTCTACCTGCCCCTGCTAGACTGGGGCCTCTAGAGGACAAAGACCATTAAAAAGAACCAAATCAATTTCTCATTATAAAATGTGATTTATGTTTATTAATTATGTACTAATAAAATAATAAAGGATGGAAAAGGAAAAAAACCATAGATCTGGCTGAGAAAGTTGACCCTTTCACACCACTGAAATTATGAATTGAAAAGCATAAGAAGGCTGCTTTGGATTTGGCATTATTTATGTAAATATCAAACAGGTTCCTTAAAATAGTTCAGAGAAATGGAAATCAAGACTTCACTTTAGCAAAGGCCACTGGACAGAAACTTTAGTAAATTTATCAAAAATTTCTTTAAAATTAAACAATTGACATCAACTTACTTTCCAAATGGTGGTGGTGTTAATGTTTTAAAACAAAATGTGTTTGTAATTTGTGGGCTGACCAGGAAGGTAATATTGTCACTTTTAAAAAAATGAGAAAGCTCCAGAAAAAGAGGAAAACAAGAAAGTTAATCACCCACAGATGTATCACACAAATATAAGTACTATTGATGCTTTGGGGCATTTATTTCCAATGCTTTTTTATTTTTTCCATGCCTAATGTTTATATATATATAAACCATATATATACGGTTACAATATTTGTCATACATGTATGTATATGTATATACACATATATATTTGTACAATTCTTCATCTTGTACAATTTGTACAATTTTTCATCTTACTTTTTTACAACTGATGTTATGATTATATTTATGCTACTTCACTCCATTCAGTCTAAGGGCTTACTCATAGACAGTCCAGTGGATACACCGTAATTTACTTTATCATTCTCTGATAGAGGAAAATTTAGGTTTCCTTATTTTAGAGTTACAAATGACACTGGGTCAGATATCTTTAGGTTTGAAGATGCCTCTATATTTGGGTTTGTTTCTTTAGAACTGTTTCCTAGAAATGTGTTCTCTAGGTTAAAACAGGTATAAATATTTTTAGGCTCCTGACATATTAACACCCACATCTGATGTATCTTTACGATCCTTAATTAATGTTTAACCCAGTGCCCCTAGTCACTCAGTGACTGTTTGATGAATGGGCGGAAACATGACCTCATCCTCCTAGTCTAGCACTAAAGCCTTAATTCAGTTGCTGGCATCCAAGGGAGGCTTGTGCCACCCTCCACAGCAACATCACTTCTACCCCGTCCGTGTGGTGAGAGCAGCTGCGGAAGCACAGAGGTTTCAGCTCTGGGGGAAGGACGGAGCTGGAGAGTTCATGTACATAAAGGTCATTCTTATGGGAAGGGACCAGCTAAGAATAGCCCTGGGTCGACACACCCCTCTCCTTCTGCTCACGGGGGTTTCCTCACAAGAAAACAGAACAAGTTTGGGTTGCAGACTAATAGTTATAGCTCAGAGAAGCTATTCTTGGATATCCTGAGTCCCTGTGGTCGCCTGGGACCCTGAGTTGCGCAACCCTCAGCGTGACAGCACCACTATGCTAAAAAATTTTCCTTCTCACCCCCGGATTCCATTTCCCCATCCACCAGGGCTGCCTATAAAGAGCAGGGGAGATAGCCTCACACTTCAGAAGGACGCAGGCAGCAACGGGTGCCCAATCCCGTCTCAGCTCCGCTGACACTCGAGCCCGCACTCCATCTGCTCAGCATCATGAAGGTCCCCGTGGCTGCCCTTGCCGTCCTCCTCTGCACCACAGCCCTCTGCAGCCAGGTCTTCTCTGTACCATGTGAGTCTGTGTTGTTGCTGTGGGTGTCCCCACTCTGGCCACGGTCGGACCACATCAATCTTTTCTTGTGGCCGTGAGAGCCCCCAAGGGAAAACAGAGCACTTCTTAGAGGGTTACAAAAGATGGTGGCCTTTCCCTACAAGGCTTTTATTTTGATCTTTATAAAGGGGTCTTAGCTATCCTAGTCCCCAGATCTGAGGGCCAGGGTGAGGTAGGGGAGTTACGGTCCCATTTTACAGAGGGCAAAAAGGGACCTAAACGAATGAGTTTGCAACAGGCAGAATCCAAGTCTGCTTACCTCCCAGGGGGGTTATTCTTCTACTAACTCACCCTAGGTCCCCCCAAAAGCTCTGTTTCTTGGATGCCTTATGTCCAAGGTTTCTCTCTTGCTGGAGTATGACTTCTTGAACCAGACAATTTCCTGAAAGGAGATGAGATAAGAGAACAGTCTGCTTGGATGTCTGAATCCCATAGAGAAAGAGAGCCCACACTGAAGAGCCAAAGAGAAAGAAGGACACAGACAGCAACAAGGACAGGGAGAGTTCTATGCAAAAATGCCCAACGCCCTCCAGCGACCTTGTCTCCCAGCCCACGCCCTAAGCACGGCTGTCTTCCTCTGCGTCTTCATCACCCTCTCAGGGGTCAGATTGAAGATCTCGCCTTTTCTTCTGAACTATGACTCAGGCTCATTCTGTCCCTTCCTCTACAGTTGGCGCTGACACCCCCACTGCCTGCTGCTTCTCCTATGTCGCCCGGCAGATTCCGCGCAAATTCGTGGCCGACTATTACGAGACCAGCAGCCGGTGCTCCAAGCCTGGCATCATGTAAGCGGCAGTCTTCCTATCCATCTCTGGGGAGAGAGGGAGGGTGTGGAGTGGGGGTAGCGCCCAAGGCCACAGACAGGCCAGGGGTGCCGTCCTGGAAAGACCCACCCTTCTGGGGTCTATCAAGTATGCAGGACCCAGGTCTCTGAGAAGTGACCTGACCTGGCCAGGGGCTTACAGAGCCAGAGAGGGCTGGCCCAGCCCAGAGGGAAGAGAGGGGAAGAAGGAGGTGGCAGCAGGATCCTCTGAGGGGTCCCCTGAGTCAGTGAGAGCAGCCCTCTGGACTGAGATAGACAGAGGACCTCTGAGAAAGTGAGCAGCCCTGAACTGCCCAGGTCAGAGAGTGGGGTGGAGGGGCCACAGTGGGCCCAGAATTCCCCTGCTGGATTCCTCAGTGTGTAATCTTTCCACTCCTCTCCACAGCTTCCAAACCAAAAGAAGCCGGCAGGTCTGTGCCGACCCCGCTGAGGCTTGGGTCCAGGAATACGTGACCGACCTGGAGCTGAATGCCTGAGTGGCCTGGAAGCTTTGAGGAACCCAGTGACCTCGCTGGGCCGACTGGGGAGCAGCGGCCTGAGCCTTAGAAACACCCCTGTAACCTCCGCAGCTACCTCTCCTGTGTGCTGCTTGTTGCCAAACAGCCACACTCTGGGACTCTTCCTAACTTAAATTTCAACTTATTTATAGTATTTAATTTTTGTAATTTATTTTCCATGTCACACTGTATTTGGGACTGTTGGCTCCAAGAGAACTCAGGACACCTTCTTCACTGTCCCTCTCTTCCCCCTTCACTTGCACTGTGATTGGTGACAATTGAGTGACTGTCACCAGCTTGTTCTAGGCAGAGGTGGCACCAAAGCCACCAGACTGACAAATGTGTGTTAGATGTTTCTGTTCAGTGCTGTGTTCAGCCTGGAGAAATAATAAACATGCTCTTTTAAAAAGTAAACTGGCATTGAGTTTGGTTTTGTTTATCTGGCAAATCAGAATCACTGGTTGAAAGGAATAATAGGCAGAGAATAGGAAGATGTGAAACGGAGGGAAATTAGGAGAGATGGAAGAGGCGCTACCACAGGGGTACTCTGCTTTACACTGGAGTCACGTTTCCAGATCATTGAAATTATGAATATTTTATAAATCAAATCACAACGTACATGTTTTAGGAAAATTTGCTACTCCAATGGATATCATTAAGAAGAGTATTTGTAGTACATATTTATGATTAAATCAAGTGTTCTTAATAACAATTACTAACATATTTGAGACTTACTCTAGGCTGAGTGCTTTTTATGCAGTATCTATTTGATCCTCACAATGAAATAGTACAGCTTAACTACTACTAATATCCCCATTTGACAGAAGGATAAACTGGGCCTGGGGCTCAGACAGGTTAAGCAACTTGGCCAAGATCACACAGCAAGTAAATAGTACAATTGAGTTTCAAAACTAGACTTTGATAACTACAGACTTCACTCTTAACACCATCCAAATTATTCCCCAAACACAATCCATCTGTACTCAAATTACAAGCAGTGATTGTTTAAGTCATTAACATCAGAATCTTTAGGTGTGGACGTTGGGATTGATATTTCTACCAAGCTTATCAGGTGGTCCACACGCATGTTAACAGCTGACAACCACTGAAACAGTCAACAGGATTCACCACTCTTTCCCAAAAGCAGTGCATAGCTGCATATGGTAACAGGTCTGTTGTACATTATTTCTCTGGTATCAACGCTCCATGAAATAAATGGCTAATGCTAGGGAAGGAAAGACCACCAGCCTACACTGGAGCAGGATTCTGTTTAGGTTTACTGTGAAAGCTGAGTTATTTAGTAGATGGATTGCCTGAGTTATAGTTACGACTACAAGAAATGTACACTGAGCTAGGGTTCTTTTTGCAGAAGGTGGAGAAATTCAAAAGATGTGTGAAAACCAAACATGTATCAACTTTTATGAGCCATAATTATTTCATTGTTTAAAATAATCTAATTTTTGTCTCCAAAGTTAGTTTAGAATTGTAGTGATCAAATTCTTTAGAGTACAATTAAATACCACTATAAGGAAACATTAAAACCTAGATACCGTTTGCCCTGATTCCATTTCTAGGGAATCTGTTTTGTAGCAACACTATCAAAGGACAAGAATATATAGGCACAAGGATATTTGCAGCATGGTTTGTAAACAGGAAACAACCATCAGTAAGGGATTAAATCAGTAGAGGATCCAGATGTCCATCTGTGGAATATTCTGCAGTCAGTAAAAAGGATAACACACATCTATAGCCATGGAAAGTGTCCATATATTATGTGCAAAAGGTGTATCTGTTTGTATCTAGTATATGAGAACTATGTGTATAGAACGATGATATTATTTTTGTTTTTGTTTTTAAAAGCCACCTATACATATATATTTATAAAGGCAAATATTTGGAAAGATACATATCAAATAGCTGACTGTGATTTCTTAGAGGAAATGGAATAGTTATTATTATTTTTTTTATTTTTAGGAATGGGGACTCTTCCTTTTTATTTTCTGCACTTCTTTTTTATTTATTTTTCAGTGAGTGTGTATTGCTTCCTTCTCCAGTCTCATCTTAATTACTCTTTGATGAGTGGTATTCCATCCATTGGAACCACTTGCTGATTGGGATTCCAAGTTGACACAAAAGACAACTCAGCTTGGCCAGTCATAACTGTCGTGATGCCATAACGGCTCTTACATAATGAGGGCAATGCAACAAACAAGTCATTTTGCCCAAGGCTTTCATATCACACCCCCACACACACAAAGCTCCTCACAGGCAACATTTTACAATCCCCTTCCATTATGAGGGGCCCCATCTCCTAACACCATCATCGCCAAACCCACGGTAAGTGTGAAGGTACTTTCAGGAGAATGCGAGGAACAGCCTCTGCTCCCAAAGAAGCAGTGAAGGCATCACCATTTCTTCTCTATTGGCTTTCAGCACCTCGGGACAAACAAAATCTGCCTGTTTACACTGAACTCTTTCTCAAGGTCCAGCAACCCAAAGCCAAATGAGAAGCTCAACCATGCCCAATAGTCCCTAAATACAAGTGTTGCGAACAAGCAGAGTAAATAGAACAAAGACTCCTGGAGGGAAAAGGGAGAAGGGGGAATTGCTTCTCCTTCCCTGTTGTTAACCAGGGTATAGGGCATTTCAGAGACTGAGACACGACTGAGATCCTTGGTCAACCTCTCAGGTTGACCTCCCTAGGGAATGTCTTCTCTGGACTCATCTGAGATGTGCACTGGGGAGGAGCCCTTTTCTGGGGGTTGCCTACCTCCTGTCCATGTGAGCTAGGAGCCTGGGGTTTGCCTTAGTGTTGAGCAATCAAAGAGCCGTTTGGGGCTGGTCTTGTGGTTTCTTCGGCAATGTAACACCCTTCTAATGATAGTTAGGTTTCTGATCTCTTTGCTTCTGAGCAATTCCATGGGCTAAATAACCAGAAGCAGAGAGCTTATCCAGTCACATATCTTGCATTTTAACTTGGGTTGGGAATGTGTGCTTTGTAGCACGGGCCTCAATAGTACTCACCCCTACACCCACCGCCTCCTGGCCCTCTGCTGAGAGACCTCTGCCTCCATCTTGGCCCCTGCAGAGGTGAGGCAATGTGGGGAAGTGATGAATATCTGATGCTTGGCCCCAAGCCACGTCCTCCCTGCACCTTCTCAAAGAGCTGATTGTCCACTTTAAGTAAGGAAGATAACTATCTCATAGGAGACGGTGGGGAGGGGAGTTAGGGCTGCAATTGCACCTCAGATTTCTCTCCTGTTAAGTCTCTCACCTCCCTGCTTCTGCTTGCACTAACTTTAGCTTAGAGTAGAAAATTCTGTGTTTATAACCCTTAGAGACTGCAGATTACTGGCTCTCAGTGGGCAGGCTGGAAAGGTCTTTCTTAGCAAAACTGAGTTTTTTTTCCTTTTCTGATTTCAGAGGAGCCCATTTCAAAGTAGCTTGAACTCTTTCTTAAAGGATCTTACTGATGGATGAAAGAAATAGCTATTATATTCCAATATTCAGAATCTTTCCTATCAAATTCCTTAATGTCGCAGCCTTAACATCTGGCACAGGGACTTAGCACTAAGATACGACAGATCACAGTTCAACCAGCAGTGGCAATTCCATGTAAGACCGCTTCTCAAAAGGTGGTGCCCAGACAACAGCATGAACATTACCCGGGAACATGTTACAAATGCAAATTCTAAGCCTCTCTCCCGCTTTAGGGGGTGGGGCCCAGCAATCTGTGTCTTAACAAGCCTCCAGGTAGTTCCAATGCAATGCACACCAAAGTTTAAAAACCACTTCCGTTTACCAAGGTCCTCACCAAATTCCCTCCGACTTTTTCAGTTCAGCCAATCCCACACTTCAGGCAGGGGCTAATTTGAACAGATCCTGTATCTCTACCCGGATACAAGTTTCTGTATTTCTCAGGATGCTGATAGTTCCAAGGAGGAAAACAAACAAACCTGACTCACAGAGGCTTGAATAAATGAACCTGTGGCTCCAAGACTAAAGGGCGGAGGGGTGGCTCTGGCTCCAGACAAGGCTGGACGCACAGCCCTGTGATGTCCCACAGGTCCTGTTTTCTTCTCTCTCTGACCTCCCTTCCATGCGGGAGTCCCAGGACGGCTGCTACTAGCTTCTAGTGTTACATGAACCCTTGTTCATTTTCTGCACGGAAGAGAGAGAGCCTGTGTCCCCATTGAGAAAAATCACTAGGTTCTTTCGGATTTGACTGACCTTAGGTCAGAAACCCAATTCCTAACCAATCACCGTGGTTACGGGGATAGGTTTCATTGATTTGCTTAAACTAATCAAGGCACATACTTGGATCTGTGGGTTGAATGAATTTCATGTAAACTTAAAAGTCTGAGAATTATGGGGAAGAGTGGCTTCCCAAAGGAAATAGGGCCCCTGGTATCAGGAGGGATGTAAAACAGATGCTAGTCAGGAAAAACACATGTTCACTGTAACGTGTTTGTCTTTTTCCTATGGACTTTTTCCCTGATATGTGCAGGGCACTGACACTTGGTATGTGATGAACATTTCTTCTCCTTTGCTCTCTAGATTAGAAACTATTAGTCTTCCTTGAATTACTTTATTTTTAAGTAGATGCTGACTTGCGTATTTCCTGTTGCTCTATAAATGACTATTGCCCAAACCTGAGGCTAAAGAGACGTTAGGCTCTTTGTGGTGCTGAAGTAACCACCAGAAAATGGGGCTACATGTCCACTCCAGGATACTAAGTGGGGTAGAACCGGCCCTGCCACAACCACCGCCCTCCTGCTTCATATAAGCGCATGACCCAGGATGCGAGAAAATGAGAGAACTCTCAGAACAGTGAGTCATCATTACTGAGATAGCCCATACTGAGAAAGAGAGAGGAGTCCTTTAATGTGGGATAGACAAAGGGGGAGATAACAGGGGACACCTCATACTTGTTGCTTCTATTCCCCTTCTTTCCTGGGAACAGCATCCACAAAAAATATTATAAGGGATTGACCACATCCCCAGACAATGGGTGGGTCCTGATTAAAATAAGCCAATTTGCATCTTGGGTTTCTTAAAACTTATCATTATAACATAAGCATTTGCCATGTCATTGCATTATTTGTAAAGGCTCCCTAATAGCTAATCAAGCAAAGATACCATAATTTTCTTTACCATTTCCATATTGTAGGTGACTTAAATCGAGTCCAATTTTAAATTGTTATCAATATGCTGGAGACCAAATGTTCTTTTGCATAAACCTTTTGTCCATATTTGAATTACTTACATAGGAAATAGATTCCTAGACATGGGTTATCTTGGTCAAAGGCATTTTAAGCTTCCTTATGCACATTAGCATCAATATCTAACATGTCCCTATGTCTTTTGCTTTGTGTACATTGGGGCTGTTGATGAACCTCTCTTGAAAGAGTGGGTGTCTGAAAGGCTGGCTATACTCATCACTTCTGAAGCCCAGGCTTTGCTAATACAGCTTTGTCCACCTGGCTGTGATTTAACTTGGCTTGTGCTGCTCAGGACTCATGTCATCGTTGCGTGTGTCACATCTAGGCAATTAGAACAGCTGTGGAATAGCATAGAAGTTACTGCTCTGCTGGGGGAAACTATGACTACAGAGTTCTAGTGAGAAAGAACCAGCTAGGTGTGGTTCCAGGGTGACACCAACATCTCACCTTCTCTCGCTGTGGAAACCACTTCCCCATAAACAGCCCCAGTCAAGTGAGTACTTGAACCATTCTTGCAAATACCCTGAGCCCTGTGGTTACCCAAGACCCCTCTTGCATGTACAAGTCAACAAGACTCAGCTATGCTTAAAAACTTCCTCTCTCATCACCCCCAGTTTCCATCTCCCCAAGGTCCACAGCTTACCTGTTAAGAGTAAGGGACACAGAGTGGACCCCAGCAGGAGGTTGGCAACAGCGAGTCTTGTTCTGGCCCACACTCTTGGGCCCTCATGGTCCTCCTCACCACAGCCTCTGTTCCCAGGCCTCCGCTCACAATCCTCTCCTGCTGCCATTTTCTGTTGTTCCCCCACTTTCTGGTTCAAGTCAGACCACATCACCAATGTCCTAGGGACAGAGATACCCAAGCGAAATAGACAACTTCCCAAGGGGTTTTCAAAATTTCCTGGGCTATCTATTCAGAAGGCTTTTCTTTCCAAAGTTTTAGCTTTCTATTCTATATCCCTGGAAGGCAGGGTGGGGGCTTGTCCTATTTTGGGAATGGGAAAATTGAGTGGGTTTTCAAGAGGCAGAATCCAGCTTCAATTGCCTCCCAGTGATCAGCTGAATAATAAACTCACCTCTGCGCCACCTTATAAGGGATCTACAGAGAAAGTCATGCTGGAAAAAATCTCCTCTTAGACCAGATTGTATCCCAAATAGAACTGGAACAAGAGGCAAATTGTTTAATTAGCTGCACCCCCTGCAGAGAGAGATGGAGACCAAATCCAAGATTAGAGCAAAGTAAGAGATAGGGGAGGCGAGGTAGGAAGATCCTGAACTCACCTCCTCTTACAGACACACCCAATCTACAGCTACATATGGAACAATTTCCTCTGAAAAAGACCCGACAATTAGCTGAGCAGCTGCTTCACCTCAGCAAACAAGAAAAGAGCCACATCAAGGTGGGTAGGAGAGGCCGTGATGGAGTCTCACCATAAACCTCACCCCTGGTGCACAACCCACAGTCAGGAGGGAACTCACGAACCAGAAGCTTCTCCCTGAGGAGTGAAGGTTTCGCACCCCACATCAGGCACCCCAACTTTTAAGACCTGCACATGAGAGACGAGCCCCCAAAATGTCTGGCTTTGAAAACCAAGGGCTCACATCCACGAGAACCAAAGGGCTGCAGCAAACTGAGAAACACCTCTTAAAGGCTCAGCACAGACGCAGCTCTTTGAAAAGCTTGATGTCAAAGGGATTCTTTTGCTAATCTTAAAGCGCTGGCCTGAGGGCTGGGCCTGATGGGATACTCTCCAGGACAGAGGCCCTGGTGGCCCATTTTCAGCTCTCCCTTTGCCTTACCAAAGCAGGCAGGCACTTTTTTTTTTTACTCTAGATTTTCTTTCTTTTCTCTGCGGGTGCCATTTTTGTGCTCTCCTTTTGCCTTGCTAAAGCCGGCAGGTGCCATCTTTTTTTTTTTTCCTTTTCTTTGTCCTCAGAGGGTGCCATCTTCACCCTTTTCCTCTGCCACACTCCACAGCAGCGGTATCTCTCAGAGGGGAGCTTTTAGACACGTCTGGTGCCCCGGTTTTTATCTCTGGTGTCCTAGTTTTTGTGACCACCACCCAGGGGCTGCCCTTTGATCAGGTGGCTCTGGTGGCCAGGAAGGTTTGTGTTCCTGAGTCCCATGGGAGTATAACAACTGGGGACACAGTTCTTGGCTGGCTGCCACCCCCAGGGCACTGCACAGACAGCAGACTGAAACACCCCAGTCTGTCTGGGAAAGAGAGACTGGCCTGGTTTTTCGTTGTCCCAAAACCGTTGTTTGGGTTGTCCATTTGCTTGTCCTGGTGGTTCAGCCTGAGGGGCAGGCTTCAGGGTTGGCAGGCGTCTAGAGTCTCCAGAGGTGATCTCAGGGAACAGAGGCCCAGAGGCCATCTTTGCGCTCTCCCTCTGACTCCCTACAGCTCACCACTGTCTCCCAGAAAGGAGCTTATACACGCATCTGGAGCCCCAACTTTTGTGACTGTCACCCAGGGGACATCTCTAGATCTCCTGGTCTGGTGGCCAATGGGACTTACACTTGAGGTCCTACAGGACTGTATATATTTGCATACTTTAAAAGCTGCTGCCTGAGGGTCTGGCTTCCAATCAGCCTGAATCTGGGTGCCGACTAAGATCCCCCCCTTTGGGACACTGACAGATCTTGGCATGCCCTCAACTACTGGGAGCCACTAAATATAAAATAGGCTGCTTGGACAATCACAAAGGTTCAAGATCTAAGGCAGAGTTGAATGATAAGGTTCATCTCCTATATAAGGCCGCTCCTTCAAGACTGGGACAGGTGGCTGTTTTATCTAATACATAGAAATAAACACAGAGAGTCAAGCAAAATAAGGAAACAAAGGAATATGTTCCAAACAAAAAAACAAGATAAAACCTCAGAAAAAAATAAGAGGTAGAAGAAAAAAAATTGGTGAAATGAGAAATCCCCAACTTTTTTCCAGTTCTCTTCATCCTAAATCCTTACTACCTAACAATGCTACCTCCATCGTCTTTCTTCTGACTTGCTCATTGGGCGGAAGGAGCTGGCTCACTTGTTCCAATGAAAAATGACTCCTGCTCAGGCTGCCCCTTCCCTCAGATTAGGCACAGGCCCTTGAGATTCTGCTGCTTTTTCAAGTCCCCCCCGGCAGATCTCTAGCAAAATGGCAGATGGCTGTTATGAGACCAGCAGCCAGCAGCCATGTAAGGGCTGGTCCTCTTGCCCATCTCTGGGGAGACGCAATACATGTAGGGGTAGAACCAGCAAGATGTGGAGTAAGGAGCAGTCTGCAAAGGCATCAGCAGGTGGATGAGGGCCATCCTAGGAAACTCAGAGCTTTGAAGTCCCATATGGTGGCAGGACACAGGGAAAGGCCATGGAGGTGTTTTCTACCTTGGCCCAGGGCCTAGGAGCCAGGGAGGAAGTGCCCCGAGCAGAAGGAATTGAGGAGGAAATGATAACAGGGGGAAGCTGCCTGAGGAGACTCCTAAAGTCGTTGAGGAAAGGTCTGGGGATCTGAGGTTGGGGAAATGGTCCTGGGAAAGTGGGCAGACCTTGCACTTCCCAAGGTAGAGAGTGGTGAGGGGAGCAACGTGGGACCAGGAATTCCCCTGCTGATTCTTCAGTTTTTATAACTCTATTCCTCTTCACAGTTTCTAAACCAGAGAGGCCAGCAGGTCTGTGCCAACTCCATGGAGTCCTGGTGCCAAGTACATCACTGACCTTGGAGCTGAATCCCTGGGTGATCTGGAAGCAACAAAAAACCAGTTATATCTGTGGGCAAATTAGGGAGCAGGGATCTGAGCCCAAGGAATGTTCCTTCAATGCCCAAAACTACCTCTACTATGGGCTGGTTGCCAAGCAACCACACTCTGGGACTCTTTTTAATGTAAATTTTAATTTATTTAGACTATTTAATTTTTGTAATGTATTTTCATGTGTTCTTGACCGCTTGCTGGGAGAGACCTCACAACACTCTCCACCATCCCTCCTTAGCCCTTCCAATCACACAGTGGTTGGCACATACTCAGTGTGTAGGTGAGTGGTTATATTTAGCTTTTTCTAGAGGAAACTGTACAAAAACCGTCAACCAACAAATATATATAGAATGTTATTTACCATTTCTGTGTTCAGCTGTGTGAAATAGAATGTTTTTTAAGTAAACCAGTCTTACCATTTTGCTGTTTCTATTGGTTTTGTTTTATGACAAAGTCAGGGACTCTGGTTGGAAAAATGATGAGAGACAAAGAGTAGGAAAATCTGAAGAAGGGAAGTCAGCAGAAAGGAAATGACAATAATATCTGTATCTACATATTCCTGAAAGTTCAAAATAAAACACTCTTTTACAAAACAATGATTATTTTATAAAATATTATGCACCTAGTGTATAATGTATATGCACTAGGTTAATTTATTCTTGATATTTATCCATGCATTTATTTTTCTCATAACTCAAGCTTTCTTAAATGTTTCTTAACATTTCTTAAGATGCAAACCTGTGCCAGCATTACTCAGAGCATCCCAGAACCACCTGGGATGCTTGTTTAAAATGTTCACAATAAAATTCTTGGGTTTGGATCTAGGGATCCAGATTTTTACCAAACCCCCAAGTGATTCATATGCATACAGAAGACCAAAAACCACTGAATTAGTCAATAAGGATTTACCACTCTTCTCTTAATAAGGTACATATGGTAATAGACATGTTACCTGGATATTATTTTCCTAGAATTCATGCTCCACAAAATCAGTGATTAACACTAAAGAAGAAAAAGATAATCAGTCAATATATGAAAAAAGACTTCTGTTGTGAAGGCCAAATTATTTATTAGACCGATTATCTAGATCAGGTTTAGCAAAGTACAGTCCTCAGAACGAATCCAGCATGATGCCTGTTTTTATAAATAAAGTTTTATTGGAACACAACCACAACTATTTTATTGCATATTGTCTGTGGCTGCTTTCCCACTACAATGGCAGAGCTGAATAGTTGCAACTGAGACTATATGCCTGCAAAGACAAAAATGTGTACTATCTGATCCTTTACAGAAAAAATTTGCTGACTCCTGGCCTAGATTATGCTTTTAAGTATAAGAAAGTTAGACTAAGCCAGAGTCTCTCCCGTAGAATTCAAAAGGGAGAAATTTAACATACTTATGATAAATGCAAATATATGTTAATTTTTTATAAGCCCTACTTACTTTGTTTTGTTTTAAACTCTCTATTTTTTAGTATCAAAAAGTGGAATTTTGGTAGTGAGGATTTTTGAAGAACAATGACACAGTTTCTAGCAAATTTTAAAATGTACATACACTTTAATCTAGCTATCATATTTCTAGGAATCTATTTTGAGTAATGTTATTTGAAGACACAAAGGTATAGGCATGCAGATGTTCTTTGCAGCCCTGTTTGTAAAAGCAACAAAAGAGAAACAAATTTATCAAAAGAGGAATAGTTTAAGGCATCATAGTATAGCCACATAATAAATATGAAACCACTGAAAAGGATGAAGTAGCTATAGAAGTACTGATATGAAAAAGTATTGATGATATTAATGTAAAACTGTATATAGAATATACATTCCATGTGTGTATCTATAACTATACAAATATCTATACTATCACATATTCATTTTAGGACTACATATAATAATAATATTTGCTTTGGTCAAAGCTATATATCTTTAGATAAACATAAGAAGGATATTTGATGTGATACATCTCAACCTGTTAAACGTGAATTCCTCTGGCAAATATGATTTTTATCCATTTCCATTCTTTGTCCTTTGATCTTTATGAGTATGTGATTTTCAACTCAAAAGACAAGATTTTAAAAATTGGGAGCTTACCCTAAAAACCGGCTCCTTCTTAGCGCTCCTTGTTCTCATTGCATCCTCCCACAACCCACTCCCAACTATGATATGTGGTATTCCAGATGTTTGAATCACCCGCTCAAGACCTGGATCCACCCTTGAGGGGGTGAACCTTTTAGATTTCTGTCTGGCTCAGAGAATTTTGGAATGTTTGTTAATGTCATGTTATCCATTGTATCAAGAGATCAAGGCAACAAACATATCCTGTCTATATCTAAGGAGTCCATGTTGACTCAGGATTATCTCTCTCACCACATACATGCACCTGCACACAGGGCTTCTCCCACACAACGTGTTATAATCCTTTTCCATTTTGATCCCAAAATATTCCTCCTTCTGTCCAATACCATAGCAAACTACCCAAGACAAGTGTGGGGGCATTATTAGGAGTGATGATAGGCCTTTTGGTGAAGCCTTATTCTCCTCCTTTTTTCTTGTATGGGCTCTCAACATCTGACAACGTGCACAACTGGCCCATGAACTTTGAAATGTTTCCCAATAGATCTAGGGTTTAGTCCACATCCTGACAGCGCGAATATTGCATAAACACTTCACGTGTAGGATGAATACCAATCCGACATTCATCTTATAATAATCAGAGGGAAAAGGAAAAGCAAAAACAAAAGATTCTCATAGACTGCAAGTTCACATTGGTTGGGCCTCTTTCATTGGTTAACCTCTTGCTTGAGAGTGAGTGGCAGGGAATTCAGTGCTCCCTACATAGTCCATATGTTTCCCTACACTGCAGCTGGGTTGGGCACATGTGACTAATTCTGGTCAACAGACTGTAAGTAGAAGTGATGAGTGTCATTTTAGGGCCAAGAGAGTTAAAAGCAGTATGCCTTTTCTGTCTCCTTTCTCATTCCAGAATCTATAGCTACAAGATGGAAGCAGCCTGAATTCCCTAGTCACCACTTGGAGGAGAGCTGCTCTGGGATCAGTACTACTCGAAGTATAATTCATGGCCCAGCAGCATCGGCATCACCTGAGAGCTCACTAGAAATGCAGAATCTTGAGCCATATTCCAGATATGCAGAATCCGAGTCTCCTTGGAGGGACCCAGGAATCTCTGCTTAAACAAGCCCTCCAGGGGATTCTGATGCACACTAACTTTTGAGAACCAATGGTCTAACCTACATCAGATTATGTGCCGGTATTTTGTTAATCCACTGGAGGTTTGTTTGTTACCTAGGTACAGCCTAGCCTATCCTGACTCTTGCAGAGTACAAACATAAAATTCTGAACTTTTCTCCAACCATTGGCTCCACCTCAACAACATCTTGGGCAGAGCCCATAACTTTCTGGTCACATTCAGTCATTAAAATTCTTTCAGTTGAAAACTCCAATCTCAAATTTGATCTCATCTCCTCTTCTCCCACTCTCCACACTCCCTGCCAGGGCAAAACAGGCTCAGAGGAGTTGGAATATGATGCAGCTTTGGTTCTGGTTTGATTCTGGATACATTCCCACCCCACCCCCCGCCCCCACCTCTCTTTCGAGGCCTAACTCCTCTGGTACGGCATGGAGCAAGTGGTCCACGTGCAGTGATATGGAGTAAAGAGAAAACATCTCTTAACTGCCCACAGATGTAGTCCTTGTTCCCCTCTGCTTGTTATCTCTGTTTCTCTTTTTAATAGTGACAGGCCACTGATGTTCTCTTGGGTGGCACATGCATTTCTTTGCATGGAGCGGGGTCCTGTGGCTCCTTTTTCTGCATAGTTCCCTGATGGCTGATGTCCTACTCTTGCCCAACACTGTTCTCCTCTCCCCTCAGCTCGCAACACTGGCAGCACACCTGGGCCTTTGCTACCCTGAGCACATTAAGGAAAGGCACCCTCTTGGAGCACACCCAGCCCTGTGCCAGGTGTAAGACTTTACAGGTGAGGTGCAGACTGGACTTTAGCACCTTTTGCCCACACAGCCAGGGGACCTATCAGCCCTGAGACCATCCCACCGGCTCCTGCGGTTAGAATCCCTTCAAGCCGTGAATCTCCTATTGGTAGGATGAGAGTTTTGAGAGTCATAGGGGATACTATCAATAATTATGCTGCCACAACCAGCATAAACTGGGCCTTTTCCAAACAAGGTGGGACATATGTTTTCCCTACCTAGGTGGAGTGTCACTGGGAAGAAGGCTCAAGCCCAGCTACCTTCTACAGGGTCGCTTGACCAATGGAAAACTCACTTCATATGGTGGGAGTGCAACTGCCCCCGACACTCCTCGTCTCTGCCCTGCCTCTTGTTTTCTTTTCCCCTGCTCAATTTGGCTCAAGCACAATGACAAGTTCATTCTGTATCCGCGGCAAGAGGAAGGAGAGTGGCAAGCCTAGTGGGTTCCACCTTTATGGAGGAGAGGTCATTACTTCTCGTCCTCTTGAAGCCCCATGAAGGGGTAACTTGTAAAAACTGGAAGGGACTACAAGCAAAGGGACTCACTTTACAGTTGGATGTCCTGGGATGAAGCTCTCAAATTGAAGGGAGACCAGAAATTCAGGAAAAAACATGGTTCGTGATGATACCTAAGAACCAATGGATTAAGCTTTGCCTGAAGCTAATGCTGCTTCTTGAAGTTTCAGCTGTGTGAACTAACAAGTTCCTTTTATTGTTTAAACCAGACTGAGTCAGCCTTTCTGAGACTATAACTCAAACCATCCCTGACTGACACAGACCGCAGTGCTGCCAAGTAGCAGACCCCGAAAAGTGGAACTGGCTGAGGGCAGGAGCTGAGGTCCAAGTCAGTCAGGACGCCTCTGGCTAGCACAACAGCTGATTACCCCCGTGGCCTGTTACATATTCTTACCAAGGCCATCTGCCTAGCAAGGTTACATTAAAAGGGAAATTCGAGATCTCAGAGACTGGTTACTTCTTGCATAAATCAGTAAGGCCCATTAAGAAAGACATTAGCTCACTTCGAAACTGGCTCCTCTGATAGCAGAGAAGGAAAAAAATAGTTTGCTTAAGGTTCTGCTATAAGCACAAATGGGATGGTGGGATACGAGAAAAGAAAAAAAAGTGGAGTCCAGAAACAGCCTGATCCACCCCCTTCTCAGACCCCTCCTTTAAGTATTTATTTTGTGGACAAAGTTAACAGTCATGTTCCTTGTGAAGGCGCAGTCAGGACTCAGAGGTAGGGAGCTGATTATCGTGACCTCCCCGCATGCAGCGTTGTTTCAGTAGCAGAGGGCAATGTGGAGGTAGAAGTCAGTGAAATGAAGGGGCGGGAGTGGCAGTGAAAGGGATGATCAGGGCTTCCAGCACTGTCCTGCAAGAGAGGCGTTCTGAAACCCAGTTATAGAAGTGACACTAGTGACAGATTTTCTGCTTCTAATTTACCATCCAATGGAATTGACCTAAAACAGATTAGAAGCCTTGAAAAACTGGAAGGGAGCTGTATTGCCTCTGAAACTCCAAGGCTGGCCAAAACAGCCTATGACCGCACCCCAACAGTTCTTCTCACACTGGCTGTGCATTAACATCACCTCGGGAGTTTTAAAATGACTGATGCCCAGGCCCCACCTAGGTCCAGTGAAGTCTGTAACTTCGGAGTGAAGTCCTGGCATTGGAGTTTTTAAACCTCCCCCAAGAGATTCGGATGTGAATTGAAGGTTGAAAAGCATGGCTTTGCACTGAAGCCAGTCCCTAGGCATCCATCTCCAACAGGAAACAGACATTATAGGAGGTATTCACCCCAAGTAGGTTACCAGATATTTCATGTTTCCTACTCTTCCCCCAGTATTTCTCTCAACCCGTGATTTGGATCAGTGGGGAAAATAAAATCGATAGAGTCATCACAAGGAAAATACTGGTTCACCTTTTATGTAAGTGACTTCAATATTTTGAAACGCAGTGCTGGGTGAAACCATTCAATAAGCATTTTTTGTTTGATATACATGATACAATTTCTGCCAAGAGAGCTAATCACACTAATTGATCCATATATTGTGTGAGGAGAACTGAAGAGGAAGGAGGAGGGGTGGTGAAGAGGATATCTTGCGATGTCAGAGAAAATATACATTACATCACACAATTCAACAATGGAAGCAAACTACAAAAGTTAAATAAGATACATAAAGGAAAAATAAAGTTAAGGAGGGCCTGGAGTGACTGGGGGTGGAGTGTGACCCATAGAAGAGGTGTCTTCCAGAGTTCCAGGGTCATTGCCCCAGCTCACGTGCCTGCTCCCCAATCTGCCCATAGATATAACAACTTCCTTGTAGCTTCCAAGCCACTCAGGCATTCAGCTCCAGGTCGGTCATGTATTCCTGGACCCAAACCTCAGCAGGGTCAGCACAGACCTGCCGGCCTTTTTTGATTTGGAAGCTGTGGAGAGGAGTGGAAGGATTACACACTGAGAAATCCAGCAGGGGAATCCTGGGCCCACTGTGACCCCTCCATCTTTCTCTGCCCTAGACATCGCAGGGCCTGTCGACATGCTCATAAAATTTCCCCTTAACTTTAGGGTTCACAGACCTTCCCTCTGTCTCACATGGGGTCCCCTCAGAAAGCCAACTTCCTTCTGTCACTCTTCCCCTCTCTTCCCTCTGCCCAGGGGCAGTTCCTCCAGGAATCTTTGCAGGACCCAGACTACGTGAGAAAACACAGCAGGGACCTCCCCTGGTGTCCTGCAGTCTGTCGGGTCTCAGAGGGCTGAGTCCTCTGGGGGGTGCCTCACCCTAGACCTCCCAGTCTCCTTCCCCAGGGTTGGGCAGGAAGACTGGCCCTTACATGACACCGGGCTTGGAGCACTGGCTGCTGGTCTCATAATAGTCATCCACAAATTTGCGCGGAATCCGCCAGGAGATATAGGAGAAGCAGAAGGTAGGCGGGGTGTCAGCACCAACTGTGAGACAGGACAGACAGATCCTGAGTCATTGTTCACAAGAAAAGGCAAGCCAGCTGCTCCTCAAGGGTCAAGAAGAACTAGAAGGACATAGCACTGCTCAGGAGTAAGGATGTGGGGACAAAGGGATCCAGGAGGAAGTTGGCATTTCTTCTTTTCTTTGACATTTTTATTTCTGTGTCTCTCTTTCTTTCAGTGTTTCTCCTTCTGTTTGTTCTGGTTTTGCATCTCCGTGTCTCTCTACAGGGAATTTAGTTTTCTGAATAAACTACTTCTGGTTCTATCTCTCACTGAGGAGTTCCATCTGGAATTCATGAGGAGAGCCACGGCCATACCACGAGGAGCCATTGGACACAGATTCTACCTCTTGTCAAAATCGCAGTTGGGCCTCCATTTTCGCATCCATAAAATGGGACTTACTCCCACTCTTTCCACCAGAGTGGAAAATAGAATTGCTAAAACACCTAGGGAAGGAAAGTTCTCCTCAGGAAATAGTCTCTGAAGTCCCTCTGAAGTTCTCTACTTAGAGGGGCTCAAACACAAGACTTTGGCATTGTGATCCATGCTATGGCCAGAGAGTAGGGGAGCAGGGCAAGGAAGAAGGGAAGACAGACTCACACAATGTCTGGGAACAGAGGGCTGCAGTGAGGAGCAGGACAGCGAGGGCAGCCATGGGGAACTCCATGTTGCTGGGCAGCAGAGTGTGAGCTCAGGTGGTGGCCAAGTAGAGTTGGGACTTGGGGACTTGCAGCTGCTGCTTCCTTCTGGGGTCTAAGCTATGTCTTCTCTTGGTAGGCAGCCTTGGGGCATTAGAAGATGGAAACTTGGGGAGACCGAGGAGGAAATTTTTAGTCATGGTGTTGGCGTCATGCTGTGAGTAGCATAAGCCAGGAGACCGCTGGGTAGCCACAAAGGTTCAGGCTGTTTGCAAGAATGGCTTGGTTGCCTACTTGATGGGGAAATGGTTTTCATAGTGAGAGGAGGTGAGATGCTGGTGTGACCCTGAGACCAGGTTAGCTGATGCCTTCTCACAAGAGCAGACCTGTAGATCAAGCATTTCTCCCACAGATCTGAACCTTCTGATATCCACCCCAGCTGTTCCAACGGCATAGATGTGACATAGATGATAATGCCATGGAGTCTTGAGAAGCACAACCCAATGTAAAAATCACATCCTGGATGGAGACAGCAGAACTGGGGAAACCTCAGCTACAGAAGCAGCAAGCTTGAGGCTGGCCTTTCACACTTTGGCTCATTTGTCAAACACTCACTGAATCTCTACACTATGCTGGTATGTGTAAGGGCCTGACAACTAGCTTTTTTGATTATAATGTAAGTGCCTGACATCAAGCTTTTGATTGCTGGGAGGCATCCATTTCAAAGACATCCCTCTTGAATAAACATTTTGCCAGCTACACAACTAGATAAAGAGCCAGGTGACCCCACCCATGAATTTCGCCCTTTAGAAAGCCCTGGGTGACCTAGCTAACTGACCACTTGAGTGACCCTGCTTTCCCCTTTCCACTTTTTAATTCCCACTCTTATGTTTTAAATTCACCAATAAAGAGTGAACCTGCAAAACCCTAGGCACCCCACTTGACCCCAATAAAAGTAGAACCTCAGGTCTAAGCTCTCTTCTTTTCTCTCTCTCTCTTTCTTTTTCTCTCTCTCTCCTGGTGACCCCACTGTGTGGCCCTCAGGTGTGCCGTGTACCCTCCAGGACTTGTGAGTAATAAACCAAGTCTTTTCAAAGTTCCCTGATGGTTGTTGCTGAGGTGCGTCTTGCAATCATAAGAACCAAAAGGGCCGGTGCAGTCACAACACTGGCCCTGGTGGGGGAAATGTCTGTGGGGGCTGCCACAAGTAGTACGGGCCCCGGTGAGTGCCCACAGGCATTTCTAGCCCATAGCATCACTATCGATAGGCTGAGACGCCACAAAACAGCTGGTCTCTGGGTTAGCTGGGCCAACTGGGGGCTAATAGGAATGATGAGTCTTAAAATGTTGTTACCCTTTGACCAGTGATGTGCTTTGCCTGGGATCTACCCCATGGATATAAATACAAAGATGAAGAAAGTTGTATGCAAGCGGTGTTTGTCACAGCTTATTTGTAACAATTAAAAGATGACTTACGGGGCCAGCCCCGTGGCTTAGCGGTTAAGTGCGCGCACTCTGCTGCTGGCGGCCCAGGTTCGGATCCCGGGCGCGCACCAACGCACCGCTTCTCCGGCCATGCTGAGGCTGCATCCCACATACAGCAAATAGAAGGATGTGCAACTATGACATACAACTATCTACTGGGGCTTTGGGGGGAAAAAAAAAGGAGGAGGATTGGCAATAGATGTTAGCTCAGAGCCGGTCTTCCTCAGCAAAAAAAGAGGAGGATTAGCATGAATGTTAGCTCAGGGCTGATCTTCCTCACAAAAAAAAAAAAAAAAGATGACCTACAATTAAATAAATTGTGGTATATTCATCTTTTGTAATAATTAGCCCTTAAAAATGGGCAAAGTAAAGAAATTTAAGAAGGAAGTCTTCATTCCTCAAAAGTCCTAGAACATTTCCTGTTTTCTTATTGTAAAGTCAAGATGGCAATCCCAGGGTTTGTCCAGCAGCTCAATGATGTCATCAAGGACTTTCTTCTTGACATATCTCCCCTTCCCCCATCATTTGCTTGGCTTTTCTTCTTTGGGCTTATCACCTCATGGTTACAAAATAGCTGCTGCTGCTCAGATCACATCTTCACAAAGTTTCATCCTTGGGCATAAGAGAGAGACTCATAGGAGTAGAGAAAAAGCAATGTTACTAGTGTGTTTAATTAAAATTGGTTTTTTTACATGATTTGTAACGTGAACTGCAGATTACTCCTAAAAGTAGTAAGAGAATAAAAATGTGTTTCATTTCTGAAAGCTGTGTAGGCAGCAAGGCAAGTGCAAATAAGGATGTGGGATGTTTTCCTCTACATTCTTCCTGCCTTATTGTGGCATATATGAATTCTGCGACATAATCTGAGTGAATCTTCTTTCCTTGAAGACAGGAAAATTCTGTTACCCAAACCTAACCACTATTAACATTTTGGTTTATTTCTTTCAAGTGCATTTTTTTCTAGGTTTGTGGTAGTTCTCTTTGCTTCCTTGTTTTTTCACTTCTTTTTACTGTATGTCTGGCAGGAGGGCATTATTATAGTCATGATATGGATGTAATTTTGTACTTTTCTTATTTATACCTAACATTGTGAGACCTTTCCAAATCATTCCAGTATTTTTAAGAGCTGCCTCATTTATTCAACCATCAGCCTAGTGTGTTAATATTATCATGCACTATCGTAGCACATTTGGACTGGGTCCAATTTTTAATTATCATAAATAAACTGTACCAAACATCTATATGCATAAAATTTTCTCCATAAATGAGGTTATTTCCATAGGATATTTTCTTAGCTGTAGACTTTCTGGGTCAAAAAATAAGGACATTCAATGCTCGTGATATAGACACTCCCTATCCAAGGCATGTTCATTTCTGTTCCCTATTGTTAAACCTAACGATGGCATATTTGAGGAACTCGTGAGTGTTTGATGAATGAAATAATGATTAAAAAGCTGACCTCAGGGCCAGCCTGGTGACGTAGTGGTTAAGTCCACACACTCCGCTTTGGTGGCCTGGAGTTTGCTGGTTTGGATCCCGGGCGCGGACCCTATGCACCACTCATCAAGCCATACTGTGGTGGCCTCCCACATACAAAACTGAGGGAGATTGGCACAGATGTTAGCTCAGGGCCAATCTTCTTCAAGCAAAAAGAGGAAGACTGGTGATAGATGTTAGCTCAGGGCCAATCTTCCTCACCAGAAAAAAAGCTGACCTCATCACTTTTGTCATGCCTGTAGCCCAGGCTTCCACAATTCTGTTCTGCCCATCTGGGTCTAGATCAAACATGGCTCGGGCTATCTAAGAGTCTCTGGCATCATTATATATGTCACATCTATGCAGTCAAAACACCAGTGAAGAACGTTAGAAAAGTCTGCCCTGTGGAAGGGAAAAGGGAATGATGCAGTTCCCAGATAGATCTGTTCTCAGTAGAAGGAACCAGCTAAGCTTGGTTCCCCGGCAACAACAACTCCTGACTTCCCCCTCATTGGCTAATCATTGCCTTAGAAGTACTCAGATCAACATGATGACCAGGTCCTTTTCACCTAGGGTGTGGTTTAAGTATGACTTGTGTGCCCAGGATGCTGTGGCATCACCATAGATGTCACCCTATGTGGTCAGAGGAGCTGTAGCAGAGCATCAGATCTGCTCTGTGGGAGGAACTGTTAATCTGTAGACTTCTCCATCTATTTATAGCTCTAACACTGACATCATCTCACCTCCTCTCACTGTCTGGAATGTTTTCACACAATCAGCCTCAACAAGTGAGAAATTGAGCTTATTTTGTATACTCTGAACCTCCATGTGACCCCAGGTACCCTGGCATGTACAACTCATAACATGACACCATGCAACAACTTCCCCTCTGGCCATCCCCAGCTTCCAGTTCCTCATGCTCTAGAATAACCTATAAAGGGACAAGGACATGGGTTGGACCTCAGAATGATGTAAGCAGCAGTGAGTGCCCGGTCTTTTCTTGGCTTTGCTCACACTCCTCTGCCTGCGCAACATTGTTGAGGTGTCCATGGCTGCCCTCGTTGACCATCTCCTCACCATGGCCCTCAGCTCACAAGTCTTGTCTGTACCACAGGACTCCCTCAATCCTTGTCCCTTCTTCTTTTAGAGTTGTATCCCAACACTCTGGACAGACGTCTAAACCATATCACTTAAGTCCTATGGCTTGAGATTCCCTAAGCGAAAGCAAAGAACTTCACAGAAGGTTTCAAAATGTCCCGGGCTGTTTGCCAAAGAGTTTTATCTATCCTAGTCTCTGGAGCTGAGAGGCAGAGGAAGCCTAGGACCTATCTTCAGTTGGGAAAATTGAGGCCTAACTCAGTCATTAACAAGATACAAATGCCAGGTCCAGTAGGTTCCCAGGATGAGCCAAATGGCAGCTTCCCTTCAGTTCCCCCAAGGAGCTCCACCCTTCAGGTGATTTACAGAAGGTGGCGTCTTGCTGGGAAATGTCTCTGTAGACCAGATGAAGCTACCCCAAAAGAGGTGGGACAAGGGCCAACTGTTCCAATATTAACTTCCCTGAAGAGGGAGCTAGAGGAAGAATAAGATGGAGGCAGAGATTCAAAACAAAAATTCAGGATAAAGAAGAAATGCTTAGCTTCCTTGCTTCCTTTTGTGCCCTACTCTGCAGCCCTGAGCAGTGACATCTCCATCAACTTCTTGCTGGCCCCCTCAGAGGGTGGAAGAAGTTGACTTGGCTTTTCTCAGGCTCTTGATTGCCACTTCCTCACAGCTAGGGCAGACGCTCCACTGCCTGCTGCTTCTCTTATTTTTCTCCAGATCCGTCTCAAATTTGTTGATGATCATGGTGACACCAACATCCAGTGTTCCTACCTTTGTGTCATGTCGGTACCATTACTCCTTCCTGGACAGAGGCAGAGGGCATATGGAGGAAAGACAATCCATGGGACATGGGCTGAGGAGCAGATAGGCACAGGTAGGAGGGTTTATTTCTTATTCTCTTCCCAAGATTTTTAAAATAAAATTACATATGAAATTTTGCATCTTGCTTATTAATATTTAATATTAAAAATCAAGTGTTTTCATGCTATTCTATTTGTTTAAGAGGCTGGCTAATGGTCCATCAGTGGATTTACTTTACCGTTCCAATATTGTAGAGTGTGTAGGTTGGTATCAATTACTTGATCATAGATAAGCTGCACCAAACAACATTGTCCCTAAAATTTTCCCCATTTGTGAGTTCATTTCCATAGGATAGATTCTGAGAAGTAAAGTTTCTGATTCAAAGAGTATGGGCATTTTTAAGGCTGCTGACCCTCACCCCAGTATTAAATCCAGACTTCATTGGAGGTCTATGGTGAACATTTGATAAATAGACCCATTACTGGAGGGCTAATCCTTACTTTTACCTTTCTTGTACCTCCAGGCTTTCCAATTCTGCTCTTTCCATCTGGGGTGTGGCTAGCTTGGCTTATACCACTCGAGACTCAGTTGTGTTTTTACACATGTCACATTTATATGGTCAGAACAATTGTGGAAGTCCGTCAGAGCACTCTGCTCTATGGAAGGAGGCTGTGACCATACACTTCAGAGAGATATCTGTCATGTGAAGAGGGAACAGCTAAGCATGATCCCTGGGTGATGCCAAATCCTAGTCACTCATCTGGAGAAACAACTTCCTCATAAGCACTCCAATCAAATTAGCAATTGAACCATTCTCATGTGCACCCTAAACCTCTCTAGTAACCACATGCAACCCTGCGTTGGACAACTCACATAACCCCACCACACTTAAAATTTCTTGCTTAGGCTCCTCCAATTTCTCTGTTCCCATGGCCCAGTGCTGCCTATAAAAAGAAGGGGAAGAAGCTCAGATCCCAGAAGAAGGCCAACAGTAGTGAGTTCCCAAGCCCCATCTCAGCTCTTCCCACAATCCTCTGCCTGCCCAGCATCATGAAGGTCCTCGTGGCTACTGTCTTTTCCCTCCTCTGCACCGTAGCCCTCTGCTCCTGTGCACAAGGTGAGTCTGTTGTCCACGTTCCTTTACCTGTTGCTCCCCACACTCCAGCCAGAAGTCAGTCCACATCTTCGAAGTGCTGTGGCCTGAGAACCCCCTTGTGAAATTAGAAAACCTCAAAGAGGTTTCAAAATGACACAGCTGTTTTCTTCAAGAGAGTTGAAAAGAAGTCTACTGATCTGAGCTGCAGGTTGGGAGTTAGGAGAGGTATTATTCTACTTTCTAGACAAGATCATTGAAGTCTAATTTATTGGATTATTAGCATGAGGTAGAATCTAGGTCTGTTTAGATCCTATTAGTGTTGGTAAGTTTTAGAATCACCTCATCTACTTTCATTCAGCTATCATATGATTTAAGGGATTAGAAAAAAAAAATTTCCTCAAAGAGAGTTAGGAGGAGAGAGTAGACTTCTAGAGTTTGATTCTCTGTAGAGGAAGATAGAGAACAAAACAGAGGGAGAAAAATAAAAACAAGGCTAGGGAAACTAATGAAAAACAAACAAAAAAGCCAAAGCATTTCCAGTTTCCTTTTCCCCCAAGCCTCAACTCTGAGATATGCTGTCTCTCTCCACCTCTTCCTGACCCTCTCTTGCTTGCCTGTCTCCTGAGCGATTCCTGTTGTCCTTGTTCCCTCCCAGATAGGGTTTCCCCCCCATCCACCTGCTGCTTCTCCTACACCTCCCAGCAGATCTCCCGCAAACTTGCAGTTGCCTATTTTAAGGCCAGCAGCCAGTGCTCCAAACATGGTGTCATGCAAGTGTCAGTTCTCCTGCCCATCCCGGGGGAGACACAGGACACGTGGGTGGAGGGGTGTCCACAGGAGTTGGAGCAGGGAGCAGTTCACAAGTGCACCAGCTGGTGGATAAAGATCCGTCCTGGAAAGCCCAGCCCTCTGGGGCCTTTTGTGTGTGAAGGACACAGAGAGAGGCCACCAGGCTATTTCCTGACATGGGATGGGGTCTGCAGGGAGCCAGGGAAGACCCGCCCAGAAGTAGAGGGAAGAGAAGAGAGAAAGAGACAGCAGAAAGGAGGTGGCCTGAGGTTCTCTCCATAAATCACTCAGGGAAGGCCTAGGAGTCTTTGAGGTTTGGGGGATGATTCCTTGATAAGGTGGACTAGCCCTAAGCTGCCCACAGGGATGAAGATGAAGGGGCCACAGGTCGTCAAGAACATCCTTACTCATTCTCTGTGTATACTTCTGTCCTCTCCACAGCTTTCTCACCAAAAAGGGCTGGCATATCTCTGCCAATTCCAGCGAGGCCTGGGTCCAGGAATACATCATATCCCTGCAACCCCAGAAGTTCCCTCCCCGCTCCCCTAACCACATTCTGAAATTTTCTTTAGTTTAGTTAAGCTATTTAAATATTGTAAATCATTTTATTCATTTGGTGTTTTCTGAGAAATCGTATGACACTGTGTTATCCCCAAGCCCCTTCCCAGTCAGTCATACAGCGGTTGACTCATATTCAGGGTGATGGTGAATGACTATGCTCTTGTGCCTGGATAGATATTGGACCAAATCCATCAACAGATGCTTATTAAGTTTTTATGAGCCCTTTGTTCTGTTAAAAATGTCAGAATAATAAAGATTCCTTTTGTTTTCTTAAATAAATCTTGGACTTCTGGCTATTCTGTTTTGTCTTGTTTTGTTTCCCTGACAAATCAGACTCATTGGTTGGAAGGAATGAGAGGGAATGATTAGGGCATCCAAGTGGGAAGGGAAGGCAAGAGAAAGGGAATGAATGTCCCAATGGCACCAGGCTTTATGCTGGTGACACATTCCTCATAGGCTGAAAAAGAAGCAGTATTAAAAGCAAATGTAAATGTATATGCACCAGGGAAATGCACCACTTAAATGAACACCAAAACAAGTCATTCTATCATACATATTTATGCCTTTTCCTAAGTTCAGATTTCTTAAGATAAATACTAACAGTTTTTTGAGGACTTACTGTGAACCACAGCCCATACTAAAGAATTTACTTGCATTGTCTAGTCTTCAAAATATCCTTGTGTTGTGTATACCTTGATTATCACCCTTTGGCATATGAGGAAACAGAGTTTCAGTAAGTTTAAGAAACTTGCTCAAGATCATAGCTAGTAATGTTGGTGTCAAACCTGCAGACCAGAGCAAGTCCCATACTCTTAATTAACCACTAGGAAATAATCTCTCAATGTGCCCATGTTCCACCTGAAACAGATTTACCAGGAATGCACAATTCCCTGATAAGAGAGGGCCTACTCTAGGCAAGCAAGAAGTAAAGAATTGTTGGTTTTGTCCCACAGAGGGTAGAAATCCACAGATGTGAGCCTGGCTGTACAGGCCTCTTTTAGACTTAGGATGTTTGCAATTCAGAAGAGGTTGCTGAGAAGGTGAGCTGGACATTTCACAGCCTTGATGGGCTGGAGGAAAACTGAGAGTCCAGGGCTGCCCCAGTGAAGGGACCTTAGGAAACCATCCTCTGTCTGGGCTGATACCTTAGGAGTAAAAGTAAATTGGAAGTCAACCAGCCCCTGAACAGAGAGGAGCCCAGCTTCAGACACCTGGGTGGTCTAGAAAATCTCAACTCTGGAATTTCTTTTAACATGATCCCAGATGCTAGTGCAACAATGGTGAAAGAATCTTGAACTTCTTGGCAAGGAACTGGAAACTATAACAAGTATCATTGCAGATTTGTACAAGTCAAAAATAAATTCTAGAACTGAAAATTGAGATAATTGAAATAAAAACTCGGAGGAGATTAAACACAACTGAGGAAATATTGGTAAAATTAAAACATATCAAAAGGAAGCAAGGAGAAACAGAAGAATGGAAAATAAAGAGGATAAGAGAAACCAGAAGATAGCATAGGGTATCTGTCATCTGGTTAACTGGATCCCAAAATGAGAGGAGAGAAAGAATGAGACAGCAGATGTATCTGAAGAGATAATGGCTAAAATTTTTGCGAAACTGATGAAAGATATGATTTTGATGAGTCAAAGAGGAATAGCATCATTCTCGTTGCTATCAGTGGGCCAAGTCTTGTGACTGACAGCCACTCCTACCATCAGCCCTAGTCTACAGAGGAGAGATACCACTGAACCTTTTAGAGATACTGGTGCCCCTCTCACCAGTGAATCCTGATGGCTTTGGTGTACAGTGTGTTCTCTGGGCTTTCTCATGGAACATAATCTGGTGAGTCTTCCAACCTCACTTGGTATATCCCCCCCAGCATGCCCACTTCCGTGAATCTTTTCACCCCTTCCTCCTCCATCTGTCATGGCAATCAGGTATTTTAACTTTACTCAGCATGAAACATTGCTTTCTCCAGGCCTCTGAAGCCTTCCTGATAGCAAATTTGCACCAATCCCTGGGATCCTTGCCAGGAAGTTATAGCCTGTATCCAGAAAGAGTACTCCCAAGTCAATAAGCTCCCCTTATCCAGTCTTGTGTTCTGGCTTCCTTGACCAAGCACCCTCAAAATCCAACCCCAAGGTACTCCTCCAACTCAGGCTGGTATATGTTTGCTAAATCCTGCTGTTCCTTTGGAGTATAGTCTCTTTTCTCTCTTATCAGGAATATAATTTACTGACACATGAAGACTACATAATAAGAAGATATGGAAAATATGAATGGTCCCATTTCTATTAAAAAATTAATTCAGTAATTAAAATCCTTTGCAAAAAAAAAATATCTTCATACCTACCTGGCTTCATAAGCAGATTCTACCAAATATTTATGGAAGAAATAATGGAGGAAGGATAGCCTTTTTAACAAATGGTGCTGGAACAATTAGACATCCATAGAGCAAGAAATGAGCCTTGACCTTAACCTCACACGTTTCACAAAAATTAACTCAAAATGGATCATGGACTTAAATGTAAAACTATAAAACTTTGGAAAAACCATTGGAGAAAATCTTCAGGACCTAAGATGAGGCAAGGATTTCTCAGATTTGACACCAAAAGCACAATCCATAAAAGGAAAAATTGATAAAATTGGACTTCATCAAAATTTAAAAGCCTTGCTCTTCAAAAGGCCTTGTCAAGAAGACGAAAAGACAAGCTACAGAATGGGAGAAAATATCTGTAAACCACATATTTGACAGAGGACTTGTATTCGGAATATTTAAAGAACTCTCAAAACTCAGCAGTAAAATCAAACAATCCAATTAGAAAATGGGTAAAAGTTATGAACAAAGTTTGTAAAAGTTCTTTAGTGAATAAAGAGGACATTCAGATGGAAAGTAAGTAATAGTATTGTGACTGTGTTTTTTTAATCCTTATTTTTAAAGCTATAGACTGAAATATTGCAGTAGACAGAATAATGCGACCCCCCCCAAAGATGTCCATGTCCTAATCCTTGGAACTTCTGAATATGTTATATTACACAGCAAGGAGGAACCAAGATTGCTAATCAACGTCTCTATGACTTTGAGACATAGAGATTATCTTGGATTATCTGAGTGGGTTCAACGTAATCACAAGGATCCTTACAAGGAAGGCAGGAGTATCAGTATCAGAATAATACAAAGTGAAAAAGACTTGCTGGCTACAGCCAAGGAATGTGGGCAGCCTCTAGAAGCCAAAAAAGGCAAGAAAATGGATTCTCCCTTAGATCCTCCAAAAAGAAATGCAGCCCTGCAGACACCTTGGTTTTAACCCATTGAGACCCATTTCAGACTTCTGACCTCCAGAACAGTAAGAGAATAAATTTGTGTTCTTTTAAGCCACTAAATTTGCGGTAATTTGCTACAACAGCAATAGGAAACTAATACAAATATTTATAGATATAATGATATTGTAGTGGTTTAAAAACATGGCCACAATTTCTTTGACACTCCTCTCATGGAGAAGTGGGATCTAGGTCTCCTCTCCTTGAATCTAACAGGCTTGTGACTGCTTTGAACAACAGATTACGGTGAGAGAGCAATGTGACTTCTGGGGCTAGGTCATAAAAAGCCGTGTGGTTTCCACCTTGTTCACCAGGCACATTCATCTTTGCCATCCAGGGAGGGCCACATGCAGACAGCTCCAGTTGACAGCCCCAGCTGAGACTGTCCTTCAACCAGCCGAGCCCAGGTGCCAGACATGCGACTGAGGAAGCTACCTTAGAAGTGGTCTTCCAGCCCAGATGGTGAGGATTATTTATGACTTGGACTGCATGTGGCATCATCATTTATGTCACATGTATGTGGTCAGAGCAGTTGCAAAATAACATCAGCATCTTCCGCTCCTAGGAGAGAAACTGTGGCCCACATTTCACAGATACATCCGTCCTTGAGAAGAGGCCTGTGGCAAGCCAACTCCTGGTCACGCACTAACTAGGGAAATAATTTCTTCAGAACAACCTCAATGAACTGAGCAAATAATTTCCTCAGAAGTGCCCCCAACCAATGGAGAAATTGAGCTATTCTTGCCAATATTGTGAACTCCTGTGTTAACCAAAGAGTGTTGACAACCCCTGTACAACTCTCAGCATGACACCAATTCTATGATTAAAATCTTCCCCTCCAATTAGCCCCAGTTTCCATCTTCCAATGCCATGGGGCTCTCTATAATGAGAAGAGGTAATGGCTTGAACCCAAGAAGGAGGGTTCTGCAACCCTCTTCTTCCAAGAAGAAGGCCAGCTGCGAGTACCCAAGCATTGTCTCAGCTGTGCTGATGCTTGAGCTCAGAATCCCCTGCCTGCCCAGCATCATGGAGGCATTCAAGACTCATCATGGCCCTCTGCTCCCAGACCTCTTCAATACCATATGAATCTGCCATCAGTTCTGCCTTTTTCAGATGTCATCCTCTATGGCCCACGGTGAGACTACATCAAACATGCCCTGATGACAAAGATCATCTGAGTAAAAATAACACACTCAACATCGGGGTCTGAATTGCCCTGGTTTCTCTTTCAGAAGGGTTCAGGCTATCATATTCTACCAACTGGTTCAGAGAGAGAGAACAGGGAAGGTTAATTCCACTTTATAGATAAGATAATTGAGGCCAAATTCACTGAATAATTGGCAAGAGGCATACTTCAGGTCTATTTTATTTCTCATTAGTGCAGGTAAGTTTAGATTCATGTCAGCTATACCCAAAAGCCCTGTTGTTTTGCTGATGTAAGAGTTATCCCAGCTTGATTTCTGTTGTGTTGCAACATCATGGGCTAAATGAATTTCCCTCCCCCAAACAGACAGAAAACCAGGTAAGACATTTTAGTGGGCTAAGTGTCCTAAATAGTAAGAATAAAAACCAAAATGGAGAAAGAGAGAGAGGGAAATTTCTAGCAAAAAACGGACATGCCCCAATTCATTTGAGTTCCCCAACTTTAAGAAATGCCATATCTTTCTAGTTTCTTCTGATCTTTTTAGGGGTTGGGAGCAGGGAGAAGAAGTTGATTTTCTTTGGCTTTTGAATGACTCAGTCTCCTGCTGTGCCTTCTCCTACAGTTGGTGTTGACTCCCCAGCCTCCTGCTGCTTCTTTTACACCCCCCAGAAGATCGTTAAGATTGTGTAGCAGACTCTTATGAGACCAGACAGCTCTCTAAGCCCAGTGTCACGTAAGGGCCACTCCTCCTTCCCATTCCTGGGAAGAAAAACTGAGAAGCCCCGGGGAGGGGTGCAACCCCCATGGATATAGGGAGGTGGTTTGGACACCATCCTAGGAATACCCAGATCTCTGGGACCAACACAGTTACAGAAGAGACCCTGAGGTGTTTCCTGAGCCAGTGCAGGGCCAGCAGGGAGTCAGGAGGAGCTGGCTAAGCGCAAAAGAAGAGAGGAGAGGAAGAGATACCAGAAGAGAAGTTATATGAGGATCCCCCCATGATATATTCAGGGAAATGGGGGACCCTGAGTTATGGGAGCTGATTGCTAAGAAAGTGACAGACCCTGAGATGTCAAGCCAGAAAGAGGGATGGAGGGGCCACCATGGGCCCATAAATTTCCCTGCTGGCTATGCCTTCTAAATCCTTCTGCCTTTCTCCATAGCTTAGACACTTAAAGAGGTCAGCTGGTCTGTGCCAACCCCGTGATGCCTGGGTCCAGGAGCACATCAGGAACCTGAAACTGAATCTGAGGGGTCTAGAAAGAAAGAGCCAAATCCATGAGTAGATTGGGGAAGAATGGCACCTGCAACTCCAGAAGTTACCTCTTTTATGGGTCTAAACCCCACCTCCCACTAACCAAATTTCGGAGTCTTCTATATTTAAATTTTTATTTGTTTAAATTATTTATTTTTCTTTATTATATATTTCTAAAATTGAATTATGTTTTCTATTGAATGTTTTCTCTAAAAAATCACATAGTACACAGTGATTCAAGGTAACATTGAATGATTGTGCTAAATCTTCTCTCTAGAGATTAGACCAAATCCATCAACAAACAAGAATTTATAAATACTCATTTTTCCACAAATGTTTGATCTTTGCACTATGTTATAAACTTTTGAACAATAAAGATGCTTTCATTTGTTTAAAAGTAAGCCTTGGACTTCTGGCCATTGTTGGTTGTCTTCTTGAACATCAACAATACTGATTGGGAAGGATGAAAGAGGAAGTTTAGGAAAATTGGAGAAGTGAAAAAAGAGAAGACATGCCACCATAATGCCACCATGCCTTACAATGAAGATAAAATCCTGAAAAGCCAAAGCCAATGTAATACGTTATAAATTAAACCATAATTTATAGTCCCTAAAATAAAATCAGCACTCTACATGAACAAAAAAACAAGACATTCCTTCATGTGCATCTTTGCACTTTTTAAATAAATCAAGCTTTCTTGAATAGAATATTTCTAAAAATAATGACATTTATTGAGAGCTTCATATGAATTAAGGGCTTTCATGTACTGGCTCATTTAGTCCTCAAAATATTACTATGATGGGGCCGGCCCCGTGGCTTAGCGGTTGAGTGCGCGCGCTCCGCTGCTGGCGGCCCAGGTTCAGATCCCGGGCGCGCACCGAGGCACCGCTTCTCTGGCCATGCTGAGGCGGTGTCCCACATGCAGCAACTAGAAGGATGTGCAACTATGACATACAACTATCTACTGGGGCTTTGGGGGAAAAATATATAAATAAATAAAAAATATTACTATGATGTATATACTGCTGTTGCCCCAGTTGAAGATGAGGAACTAGAAGTTGAGAGAGCTAAGGTTAACTTCCCCAGTGTTGGATTTAAACCTGGGTCCATGTCCTGTGCTCTTAACCATCAGATCCCTGTCTTTCAAGGTGTTGTTCTACCTGGAACAGATTTAACCTGACATTCTCTGTTCCAGGATGTGGGATTCTGCTTCCAGCTAACCAGGAGATCATCCTCTTGGGTGAGCAAAAGCAAATGATTCAAGTCCCTCTACCTATTATGGAATCTTCACTTTGCTCATACTTATCAAACCAAAAGTCAGAGTGCAGGCCAAGTCTCTCCACTTGCCATCACTCTTGCTTCCCTTACACCTACTCAGACACACTCAGAATACATCACCAAATGTGTTGTCTACGTTGAATCTAACTAGATATTGAGAAGACTCTCTTCTTCCTTGATGGCACCCCCAATCTCTACAAATATTCCCCTTGGAGTTCTCTCCCTTCCCTTTATGGGAGCAGTAAAGCTATAACACTCCCTGCCCTGGGCAATGATTCTCTCTTCTCCCCTCTCTTCAGTCTCCTGCTTTGGTTGCCTGGAGGGATGGAGAGAGGTATCAGGCTAGTCCTGCTGTCTCCAGGGGATATTATCTCTAGAGGGGGTATATGGCATGGTCTTTTTTGAATAAAACAACAGCTTTTTGCAACACAATATATCCCTGTCAACATCTTGTTAAATGACAAAAAAAGTTTGAGGAAGACAGAGGGCGGTGACACTACCTAATGATAGAGAATAAAAAAGAATAATTACCCATAAGATTATACCAGAACTCTGCAACTTAGATAGGAAATCACAGCTACTTCTCCAATTTTAGAAAAGATATACGCAACTTATATAAAGGTTAATATTTTTCATATACCAAGAACAAATTAATAAGAAAATAACAGACATATTACATACCTAATTGTGTTGAACACTATAATTTTGCTTCTAAAAGAAAGTTTTCCCTTTCCTCATTATCCTTACTTACTGCTATTAGAATTGAAAATAAATGTCAGTCCAGAGGATGTCTTGATGGCACTGAATACAACAGGTAGCCAGGGAGCTTGGGGTGCAAATGAAGAGTGAGCTCTATGCCAAGTCCTCCTATATGCAGACATGGTGAAGGCTCCATCCACATCAGGACCTTTATATTTGCTCCCTCTGACTTCCCACTGTTTTCATCTCTATGTCCAAAGACTTCTACACAAATGTTTATAACAGTTTTATTCAAAATATCCCCAAACTTTATTCAAAATAAAACCCAAATGTGCATCAAGTGGTGGACGGATAAACAAAATTGTGGTACAGCCAGTTCTGCTATAACACGACACACGCATTCCTAAAAATCACTGCACTGTGCAAAATCATGCAAAAAAAAAATCATAGGGCTTAGAGGAAAATGGAGTTGGGGCAAAACACTCATACACTTCATCAGTGACACATTAAAAAAATAGGGCTCAGGCCGGCCCCGTGGCTTAGCAGTTAAGTGCGCGCGCTCCGGGTGCGCACCGAGGCACCGCTTCTCCGGCCATGCTGAGGCCGGGTCCCACATACAACAACAAGAAGGATGTGCAACTATGACATACAACTATCTACTGGGGCTTTGGGGGGAAAAAAAGGAGGAGGATTGGCAATAGATGTTAGCTCAGAGTTGGTCTTCCTCAGCAAAAAGAGGAGGATTAGCATGGATATTAGCTGAGGGCTGATCTTCCTCACAAAAAAAAAAAAATAGAGATCTAGGGGACTTCAGCCTCATGGCCATGTGAGACACTCCCTTTGTCTCTCCCCTTCAATCTACAACTAGTAGGACATTCATAACTCAACAAAGATTCCTCTGCTCAGCACACCAGGATGCCAGAGGGATACACACACCTGTACATCTGAAGGTGGGTGGATTGGAACACACAGAAGAGGCAGAACTGGGGAAACAGCAGAGGTGGTGCGAGTGACCCTGTCCCCCCCATCGTGGCAGCTGAGCCCACAGTCCCAGCAAACCCAGCAGCAACAGTGGAGGTAGGACCCATGACCCTGGCCCTCCCAATGCTGTTGGTGCCCTCAACTCCACACCACCACCACCCCAGCTGCAGTGTTCCCACACCTCCAGAGAACTCAGTAGCAGCAGTGGAGGCAGCTCACATGACCCTGGTCCCCTGGCCACAGTGACACCATGGCTACAGGGAACTGGGCAGCAGTAGCAGCAAGGCCCACAACCCCAGTCTCCTCAGCCACAGCAGCACCCATGACCCCAGCCATCCCCACCCCCTGCCCCCACCGTGGCAGAGGCATGCCTGTGAACCCAACAACCTCAAACGCTGTGAAGGCACCTGCAACCCCAGACCCCTCTCCTCTCCCTGTCCCCATCACAGTGGCAGTGCCCATGACCCAGGTGACCATGGATGCAGTGTAGGCACCTGCCATCTTGGTGACTATGGCAGTGATGTCCACAACTGCAGTGACAGCAGCAGCAGCAAGACAACAGCAAGCCCAGAGACACAAGCAGCGATGATGAGGGCGCTAGGGACACCTCTGACAGAGGGGTGGAGGGTGGAAAGTGCTGGCTCTCAAACATAGTCAGAGGCAGCTCAGATAGGAGAAACCAAAAACTTGTGCTATATCACCACCTACTGGAAAACAAAAGGAAAGTCTCTAATTATCAACCTATTGACTTGTTAGAATCAAAGTAAACAAAGCTTTACCTAAAAAGGAAAGATGTTCACTACTCCAAATGTGCCAGCAGAGGGACAACTCATCAAGCACCATGAACAATCACAATAACATGGCATCACAAAAAGATAATGACAGTTCTCCAGAAACCAAACTTAAAGTCATGGATGATTGTGATCTAAGTGATAGCGAATTCAAAAAAGCTATCATAAAGAAACTCAATGAACTACAAGAAAACTCAGACAGGCAGTTCAACCAGCTCAGGAATAAATTTTTTTTTTTTTTTTGTGAGGAAGACCAGCCCTGAGCCAACATCCAACGCCAATCCTCCTCTTTTTTGCCGAGGAAGACTGGCCCTGGGCCAACATCCACGCCCATCTTCCTCCACTCCATTTGGGACGCCACCACTGCAGGGCTTAACAAGCGGTGCGTCGGTGCATGCCCAGGATCCGAATCGGTGAATCCCCAGCCACCAAAGTGGAGCACGCGCCCCCAACTGCTTGAGCCACCAGGCCAGCCCCTCAGGAATAAAATTAATGAACAGAGGGAGTACTTTACCAAATAGATTGAAACTCTAAAAAGGAACCAAACAGAAATTCTGGAGCTGAAGAACCCTATAAATAAGATTAAGAATGCATTAGAAAGCACTGAAAATAGAGCAGACCATATGGAAGAGAGAATTAGCAAGCTCAATGTTAGAAATCTAGAAATGATTCAGGTGGAAGAGGAGAGATAACTAAGATTTTTTAAAAATGAAGAAACTCTGCGAGAAATATCCTACACCATCAGAAAAGGCAACATAGGAATAATGGATATCCCAGAAGGAGAAGAGAGGGAGAAGGAAGCAGAGAGCTCATTTAAAGAATTAATAGCTGAGAACTTCCAAAACCTGGGGAAGGAACAGGATATAGAAGTCAACGAAGCTAATAGAATGCCTAATTATCTCAACACAAAAAGACCTCCAAGACAGATTATATTAAAACCGTCAAGTCAATGATAAAGGAAGAATTTCAAAGGCAGCCAGGCGAAAAAAAGACAGAAACCTACAAAGGTACCCCCATTAGGCTATCAGATGATTTCTCAGCAGAAACTCCACAGGCTAGGAGAGAGTGGAATGACATATTCAAAATATTGAAAGATAAAAGCTGCCAGCCAGCAGGGGCCAGCCCGGTGGCACAAGCGGTTAAGTGCGCGTGCTCCTCTGTGGCTGCCTGGGGTTCACCGGTTTGGATCCCGGGCACACACCAATGCACCACTTGTCAAGCCATGCTCTGGCTGCGTCCCATATAAAGTAGAGGAAGGTGGGCATGGATGTTAGCCCAGGGCTGGTCTTCCTCAGCAAAAAAAAAAATAAAAAGGAGGATTGGCAGATATTAGCTCAGGGCCGATCTTCCTCACAAAAAAAAAAAAAAGCTGCCAGCCAGGAGTAGTCTATCCAGCAAAGTTATCCTTCAGATATGAAGGAAAAATAAAGACTTTCCCAAACAAACAAAAGCTGAGGGAGTTCATCACCACTAGACCTGACTTACAAGATATGTCAAAAGCTCTTCTACCCGAAACAAAAAGGCAAAAGTACACAAAACTTTGAGTAAGGTGATAAACAGACATAATCAGAAAATTGGAAAGCTATTACAGAATAGGGTGCTAAACACTTAACTAAGGCATAAAGGTTAAAGGGAAAAATAGATTAAAATAACTAACTACAACAAACTCACAACATAAAAGAAGATCATTCATTTGTGATAACAAAAACATAAAAGGGAAAGAGGAAAAGGACAGAACCTGTATAGGCAAATGACGACTAGATCTATCAGCAGAAAAAGAACTACTTTATCTATTAGATGTTTTATACAAACCTAATGGGCACCACAAAACAGAAATCTACAGCAGAGACATGAAACAAAAAAAAGAGAAAACTGAGAAAAACATCATAGAAAACTACCAAACTAAAATCATACTCCAAGCACATGGTAGCCAAAAGAAAGTGAGTGTAGCTATACTTAGACAAAATAGACTTCAAGTCAAAAAAAATAACAAGAGATAAATATGGACATTACATAATGATAAAGGGGACAATCCATCAAAAAGACATAACATCTATTAATACATATTTATGCACCCAACATAGGAGCACCAAAATATGTAAAGCAATTATTAAGAGGCCTAAAGGGAGAAATTGACAGCAACACAATAATAGTACGGGACTTTAGCACCTCACTTACGTCAATGGATAGATCATTCAGACAGAAAGTCAACAAGGAAATATCAGCATTAAATGACACATTAGACTAGATAGACTTAACAGAGGTATAAGGAACATTCCATCCAAAAACTGCAGGATACACATTCTTCTCAAGTGCACATGGAACATTCTCAAGGATAGACCATATGTTGGGACACAAAGCAAGTTCCAATAAATTTAAGAAGATTAAAATTGTATAAAGCAACTTTTACACTTGATCACAATGGAATGAAACTAGAAATCAACTACAAAAAGAAAGCTGGAAAAATCACAAATATGTAGAGACTAAACAACATACTACTGAACAACTATTGGGTCAATCAAGAAATCAAAGGAGAAATAAAAAAATACCTGGAGACAAACGAAAATGAAAATGTGGTGTACCAAAATCTATGGGATTCAGCAAAAGCAGTATTAAGAGGGAAGTTTACAGCAATACAGACCTACCTCAAGAAATAAGAAAAATCTCAGATAAACAATCTAACCTTATACCTAAAGAAACTGGAAAAAGAACAAATGAAGACCAAAGTCAGTAGCAGGAGGGAAATAATAAAAATCTCAGTGGAAATAAATGAAATAGAGACTAAAAAGACAATACTTTAGCTAAGCTCAGTAAGAAAAAAGAGAGAAGGCTCAAATAAATAAAATCAGAAACAAAAGAGGAGAAGTTACAACGGATACCATAGAAATAAGAGGATCCCAAAAGACTGCTATGAACAGCCATATGCCAACAAATTGGACAACCCAGAAAAAATAGATAAATTCTTAGAACCATACAACCCTCCAAGACTGAATGATGAAGAAATAGAAAATCTGAATAGACTGATTGCTAGTAAGGAGATTGAAACAGTAATCAAAAACCTCCCCAAAACAAAAGTCATACAAGATGGTTTCACTGGTGAATTCTACCAAGCATTCAAAGAAGATTTAATACCTGTTCTTCTCAAACTCTTCCAAAAAATTGAAGAGGAGAGAATGCTTCCTAACTCATTTTACAAGGCCAATATTACCCTGATACCAAAACCAGACAAGGGCAACACACACAAAAAAAATCACAGGCCTATATCTCTGATGGAACATAGATGCAAAAATCCTCAACAAAATATTACCAAACCAAATACAACAATATATTAAAGGGATCATACACTGTGATAAAGTGGGATTTATTCCAAGGATGCAAGGATGATTTGGTATCTGCAAATCAATCAACATAATGCACCACATTAACAAAATGAAGGATAAAAACCATATGATCGTCTCAATAGATGTAGAAAGCGCATTTGACAAGGTTCAACAGCCATTTATGACAAAAACTCTCAATAAAATGGGCATAAAAGGAAAGTACTCCAACATAATAAAGGCCATATATGACAAACCCACAGCTAACATCATACTCTATGGTGAAAAATTGAAAGCTTTTTCTCTAAAATTAGGAACAAGATAAGGATGCCCATTCTTGCCACTTTAATTCAATGTAGTATTAAAAATCCTAGCCAGAGGGGGCTGGCCAGGTGGCATAGTGGTTAAGTTCATGTGCTCTGCTTTGGCAGCCCAGAGTTCACAGGTTCAGATCTCAGGTGCAGACATACATACCACTCATCAAGCCATGCTGTGGTGGCATCCCACAGACAAAAAACAAATAGAGGAAGATTGGCACAGATATTAGCTCAAGGACAATCTTCCTCAAGCAAAAAATAGAGGGATATTGGCAACAGATGTTAGCTCAGGGCCAATCTTCCTCACACACACACACACACACACACACACACACACACACACACAAATCTTAGCCAGAGCAATTAGGCAAGAAAAAGAAATAAAAGGCATCCAATTGGAAAGGAAGAAATAAAACTGTCACTATTTGTGGATGACATGATTTTATATACAGGAAACCCTAAAGACTACACACCACAAAAACTATTAGAAATAATAAACGAATACAGTAAAGTTGCAGGATACAAAATTAACATACAAAAATCTGTTGCATTTCTATACACTAACACAAACTATCAGAAAGAGAAATTAAGAAAATAATCCCATTTACAATCACAACAAAAAGAATAAAATAAGGAATAATTTTAACCAAGGAGGTGAAAGATCTGTGCACTGAAAATTATAAGATATGTTGAAAGAAATTGAAGAAAACACAAAGAAATGGAAAGATATTCCATGCTCATGAATTGGAAGAATTAACATTGTTAAAATGTCTGTATTACCTAAAGCAATCTATAGATTCAATGCAATCCCTATCAAAATCCTAATGGCATTTTTCACAGAAACAGACCAAAAAATCCTAAAATTTGTATGAAACCAAAAAAGACCCTGAATAGCCAAAGCAATCTTGAAAAAAAAAGAAGAAACCTGGAGGTATTACACTCCCTAATTTCAAACTATGCTACAAATCTATAGCAATCAAAACAGTATGTTATTGGCAGCAAAACAGACACACAGATCAATGGAACAGAATTGAGAGCTGAGAAATAAACCCATACATATACATACAACTAATTTACAACAAAGGAGCCAAGAACATTCAACAGAAAAAGAAAAGTCTCTTCAACAGATGGTGTTGGGAAAACTAGATAGCCATATGCAAAAGAATAAAACTAGACCACTATCTTACATCATACATCATGCTATCATTCACCAAAAATTAACTCAAAACGAATTAAAGACTTGAATGTAAGACCTGAAATCATAAAATACATAGAAGAAAACATAGGCAATGAGCTCCTGGACATTCGTCTTAGTGATGTTTTTGTGGATTTGACTCCAACAGCAAGGGAAACAAAAGCAAAAAAATGAGACTACATCAAACTAAAAAGCTTCTGCACAACAAAGGAAACCACCAACAAAATGAAAAGGCAACCTACCAAATGGAAGAAGATATTTGCAAAGCGTATCTGATAAGGGGTTAATATCCAACATATATAAAGAACTCATACAACTCAACAACAAAAAAACAAACAATCCAATTAAAAAACGGACAGAGGATCTGAATAGACATTTTTCCAAAAAAGACACACAGATGGCCAACAGGAACATGAAAAGATGTGCAACATCACTAATTATTAAGGAAATGCAAATTAAAACTACAATGAGATGTCACCTCACACTTGTTAGAATGGCTATAATCAAAAAGACAAGAAATAACAAGTGTTGGAGAGGATGTGGAGAAAAAGTAACCCTCATGCACTGTTGGTAGGAATGTAAATTGGTGCAGCCTCTATGGAAAACAGTATGGAGATTCCTCAAAAAAATAAGAATAGAACTACCTTATGACCCAGCTATTCCACATCTGGGTATATATCCAAAGAACACAAAAACACTAATTCGAAAAGATATATGCACGCCTATGTTCATTGCAGCATTATTTACAATAGCCAAGATATGGAAACAACCTAAGTGCCCATCAAGGGACAAATGGATAAAGATGTTGTATATATACATACAATGGAATACTACTCAGCCAGGAAAGATGATATCTTGCCATTTGTGACAACATGGATGGACCTTGAGGGTACTATGCTAAGGTAAATAAGTCAGACAGAGAAAGACAAATACCATACAATTTCACTCATATGGAATATAGAAAAAAAATAAAACAAATGAATAAAAAAATCAAAACAAAAACGAACTCATAGATACAGACAACAGATTGGTCTTTACCAGAAGGGAAGGGGGTTGGGGTGGTGGTGAAATGAGTAAAGGGGGTCAATTGTATGGTGACAGACGGAAACTAGACTTTTGGTGGTGAGCACACTGTAGTGTATACAGATGTAAAATTATAATGTTGTACACGTGAAACTTATATAATGTTATAAACAAATGTTACCTCAATAAAAAAAAATAGAAGTCTAATAAAAACGGTAGCAGAGTTTTACACATGTTAAATATTTAACAAAAATACTACAATAAAAGTGACACTTTACTTTGAAAAAAGATCTGTAGTTTGCTTGTGGAAGTGAGAGTCAGAAGTGTTGCAGTTTATTAAGTTATTGTGAAGTGGTAGAAGGAGTGTTATCTGAAATCAGAGAGAAAGTTGTAATTCCAGTTGTAGATGGGTGTGGCTCATAACATGCAGTGAACTGAGGTAGCTGGTAGGTTTTTGAGATGTGTGTGTGTGTCTGTGTTTTGTATATTCCTAAGAGGCTTGATCACGTGGTGTTTTTCACAGATAAAATCACATGTAAGCAAATGGAAGAATTTCTGTTATGCTCAAATTGTTTCCTAATATATCAATAATATTGGAATAAATTCACATTTTCTAAATAAGCATTATAGCAGAACTGACTATACATCCATACAATGGAATATTACTCAGTACCAAAAAGGAGCCAATTACTGATACATGAAACAAGGTGGATAAATCTCACAAGCATAACATTAAGCAAAAAAATCCAAACTGAAAAGGTTATATACTGATTTTTTCCACTTATATGATCATATGGAAAAGGTGAAACTGTAGGAACAGAAATCTGATCAGTGGTTGTCAAGGACTGGGCATGAGGGAAGGTGATTGATGCAAAAGAAGCAAAAGAGAATTTTTTGGAGTGATGGAAATGTTCTAAATCTTGATTGTGGTGACAGTTACATGACTTTATGCATTTATCAAAACTCATAAAACTATACACTTAAAAATGATCAATTTTATCTGTATTTAAACTATACCTCGATAAACGTGATATCACACACATGCTCATTAGAAAGGTACAAACGGAAAAAAATAAAGCAAAATGAACTAAACTCCAAAAAGTGACCTTCTGAACTTTAACTTCCAATAGCCATGTGTGGATTAGTATAACAGATTAGTATTCCAAGGAGCTTCAGACACAGAGCAAGCCTGCACCTATCTGCCAACTCTTTCCTACAAGTCTTCACCAAGAGCATGGCTAGCATGCTAAAGGCTGGGGGCAGCAGAGCTGAAAGAGAACCCCTTGAGACACGTGGAGCCTCCATCAAGTTCAAAGCAACTACACTCCAAAGGAAGTGCGGCAGGACAGATGAAAGAAATTCATCCAAGTTTCTCCAAGTTTTCAGCTACCAAAGACTGAAGGGATGGCAAGAAATCTGAAGTAAGTCCATACAATGTACTATAGGCATTCAGCTATTGAAAGGAGGGGGTAGGAAAGTTAAGAGAAAACATTCTGGGATGCTCTGGGCTTTTAGCTACTGAAGTCAGTGGTAAGAGAGCATAGAGAAATCTCTCTGGGGCATTATACTCCTTCACAAATTATAAGGCAGCTGCCTTCCAAAATCTATGGTTAAGCAAAGAAGCAAAGAGAAATCTCCTGAGGTGCAGAAAGCTGAGAGCAATACTGTATGGTAAAGAAATTACCAGTGACCTAGATGGGCAAACAGGCTATAAATTAAAAAGATCTCCTGTGACTCAGAAAGCTGGCAGCAGAAAGAGATCTTGAGAATTTTTCCACTGCTCAGAGCCCCAACTTTGCTGAAGGAAAAGTCCTGATCCTCTCCTCAGGATATTTAAAGCCAGTGCAAAGCGAGTCCAACTAAAGCTGCAACGAAGCCCAGATCCAGCTCAACTACAGATCAGGTTGAATCAGCCCCATACTCTAGCAGCCTAAAAGAAGAGATATGCCTATTCTGGGTATATTATTTGTTTCAGTCCCTATTGTTCTTCAATACAAAATGCCCAACACACAATCAAAAATTATAAGACTTATGGGGCCAGCCCAGTGGTGTAGTGGTTAAGTTCACACACTCCACTTCAGTGGCCCAAGGTTTGCAGGTTCAGATCCCATGCACTGACCTACTCACTGCTTATCAAGCCACGCTGTGGTGGTGTCCCATATGAAGTGGAGGAAGATGGGCATGGCTGTTAGCCCAGGGCCAATCTTCCCTAGCAAAAAGAGGAGGATTGGCAACAGATGTTAGCTCAGGACTAATCTTCCTCACAAAAAAAACAAATTATGAAACATATGAAGAAGCAAGAAAATATGACCTGTGATCAAGAGAAGAAATATTCAAGGGCCGGCCCAGTGGCATAGCAGTTAAGTTCACATGCTCCGCTTCAGCAGCCCAGAGTTCACAGGTTCAGATCCCAGGGGTGGACAAATGCACTGCTTGTCAAGCCGTGCTGTGGCAGCACCCCATATAAAGTAGAGGAAGATGGTTACAGATGTTAGCCCAGGGCTGATCTTCCTCAGCAAAAAGAGGATTGGCAATGGATGTTAGCTCAGAGCTAATCTTCCTCACAAAACAAAAAAAAGAAGAAGAAATATTCAATAAAAGCAGATCTAGAGATGGCCCAGATGTTGAAACTATCAAATGGAGACTTTTAAAAAATTACGATAGGGGCCAGCCCGGTAGCGCAAGCAGTTAAGTGTGTGCACTCTGCTGTGGCAGCCTGGGGTTCGCTGGTATGGATCCCAGGCACGCACCGACACACCACTTGGCAAGCCATGCTGTGGCAGTGTCCCATATAAAGTGGAGGAAGATGGGCACGGATGTTAGCCCAGGGCCAATCTTCCTCAGCAAAAAGAGGAGGATTGGCAGATGTTAGCACGGGGCTGATCTCCTCAAAAAAAAAAAAATTATGATAAAAAGCATTAAATATTTGGTAGAAAAGGTGATCAGCATGAATGAAGAGATGGGAATTTCATCAGAGACACTGACCTTTAAAAAGAACCAAAAAGAAGACGTCAGCAACATAGCTGAGTGAGCTGTTCCTTTGCCTCTCCCCTTTCAAACTACAACTAAATGGGCATTCATTGATCAGCAGAGGACACCCATACAGCACATCAGTGGCTGTGGATGTGCTGAGAGACCCATGCAGTTATACATCTGAAGATGGCTGGACTACCCTCAGGTAGGTGGTGGAGTTAGGTGAGCACTCCCCAGCCCCTTGGCAGCCCTGTACATGCATGCGACTGCTCTCCTGGCCAGAGTGCCCATAGCACCATTGCAGCGCTGAGGGTGGGAATGCTCCTCAGCGTGACTGTGGGAACAGGTGATGGCAGCCCTGAGCCCCCATGTGATCACTTTCCCATCTGGTTGGAGAGACAACAGTGCCACCACAGTCCCAAGGGAGCAGCTCAGGCTCAGACCCAGTGGGGAGGCTCTGTTCACCAAGCACAATGGCTGGTGTGACCTAGGAAGAGATGGCAATGGATCTGTGCACCTGAGTGAATGAGCTCCCAGCTGCTGTGAACACCCATAATACCACTGCAGCCATGAAGCGGGGAGCACCTCTTGGTATGACAGTGGGAGCAGGCAGCAGCAACCCTGAATCCCTGTGTGATTGCTCTCTGGACTGGTGGGAGAGCCCACAGTGCTGCTGCAGTCCCAGGGAGTGGCTCTGGCTTGGACCCAGTAGGGAGGCCCCACCCACCAAGAACAACAGCTGGTACTATCTAGGAAGAGAGGGCAACAGATCTGCACACCCAGGAAAATGAGTTCCTGGTTGCTGCAAATGCCCATAGTACTGCTGCAGCCCCAAAAGGGGAAGTGCATCTCAGTGGGACTGTCAGAGCAGGCAGTGGCAGCCCTGAATCCCCATGTAATTGCTTTCCCATTCAGTGGGAGAACCCACAGGGCCACTGCGGTCCCAAGGAGTAGCTCACACTTGAACAGGCACAGCTGACAGGGATTGTGATGGGCTCAGAATGCACAGCTCCTACCCCCTCCAGTGGCATCAGGTGGAACCTGTGACCAGATACTATTACTATGTGACAGCACAAACCCACTCCATCAAATAGTATGAAGAAATATGAATATTCCAGACCAGAAGGAAAAAGATAAACACCCAGAAATTAATCCTGAAGGCACAGAAATCTACAATCTAAATGATAGAGAATTCAAAACAGTTATCATTTTAAAAACTCAATGAGTTACAAGAAAACTCAGAAAGACAGTACAATGAAATCAGGAACAAAATTAATGAACAGAAAGAATTCATTACAAAACAGATTGAAACTATAAAGAAAAACCAATCAGAAATGTTGGAGATGAAAAACACAATGAATGAGATAAAGAAAAATCTGGACTCCTTAAATAACAGAGCTGATATTATGGAGGATAGAATTAGGAATCTAGAGGATAAGAATATAGAAATGCTTCAGATGAAGGAGGAGAGAGAACTAAGACTAAAAAGAAATGAAGAAATTCTCTGAGAAATATCCAACTCAATTAGAATATGTAACATAAGGATTATAGGTATTTCGGAGGGAGAAGGGAGGGAGAAAGGAGCAGAGAGCTTGTTCAAAGAAATAATAGCTAAGAACTTCCCAAACCTGGGGAAGGAGCTGGAATTACAAGTAAAAGCGGCTAATAGAACTCCTAATTACATTAATGTAAAAAGACCTTCTCCAAGGCATATTAGTAAAACTGGCAAAAGTCAATGGCAAAGAAAAAATATTAAGGGCAGCAAAGCAGAAGAAAATAACCTACAAAGGAACCCCTACCAGGCTTTCAGCAGATTTCTCAGCAAAAACCTCACAGGCTGGGAGAGAGTGGAATGATATATTCAAAATTCTGAAAGACAAAAACTTTCAGCAAAGTATACTATATCCAGCAAAAATATCCTTTCAGATATGATGGAGAAATAAAAACTTTCCCAGATAAACAAAAGCTGAGGGAGTTCATCACCACAATACACCCCCTACAAGATATGATCAAGAAGGCCGTCATATCTGAAAAAATAAGAAAGCATTTACAAAGCCTTGAGCAAGGACATAAATAGGCAGACAAAATCAGAAAATTGCAACTCTATCAGACAGATTAGCAAACACTTCATTATAACTTTAAAGATAAAGGGAAGGAAAACATCAAAAGTAAATATAATTGCTTCATTTTAACCACAGACTCACAACACAAAACAAAATACGTTGTGACAACAACAACTTAGAAGGGGAAGAGGAAAGGGATGGAACCTGCTTAGACTAAGGGAATAAGAAGCTATCAGAAAATGGACTACCTCATCTACCAGATCTTTTATACAAACCTCATGGTAACCATTAAACAAAAAATCAGAACAGAGATACAAATGATAAACAAAGGGAAAACTGAGAAAACCATCATAGAGAGCCACCAAATTGAACTTACAGTCCAAAATACACAGGACAAGAAACAAGGGAAATACAGAACAACCAGAAAACAAGAGCTAAAATGGCAGCATTAAGCCCTCATATATCAATAATCGCTCTGAATGTAAATGGATTGAACTCCCCAATCAAAAGACACAAAGTGGCTGGATAGATTAAAAAACAAGACTCAACAATATACTGCCTCCAGGAAACACCTCTCAGCTCTAAAGACAAATACAGGCTTAGAGTGAAGGGATGGAAGACAATACTCCAGGCTAATGGCAAACAAAAGAAAGCAGGTGTTGCCATACTTATATCGGACAAAATAAACTTCAAGATAAAAAAGACAATGAGAGACAAAGAAGGATAGTATATAATGATAAAACAGACACTTCACCAAGAGGACATAACACTTATAAATATATATGCACCTAACACAGGAGCACAAAAGTACATAAAGCAACAATTAATTGACCTAAAAGAAGACATTAACAGCAACACAATAACAGTAGGGGACCTTAATACCCCACTGTCATCAGTGGATAGATGAACCAGACAGAAAGTCAACAAGGAAATAGTGGAACTAAATGAAAAACTAGACCAGATGGACATAATAGATATATATAGAACAGTCCATCCAAAATCAGCAGAATACACATTCTTCTCAAGTGCATATGGAACATTCTAGAAGATAGACCATATGTTGGAAAACAAGGCAAGCCTCAATAAATTTAAGAAGGCTGAAATCACATCAAGCATCTTTTCTGACCATAATGCTGTGAAACTAGAAATCAACTACAAGAAAAAAGCTGGGAAACTGACAAACACGTGGAGACTAAACAACATGCTACTGAACAACCAATGGATCACTGAAGAAACTAAAGGAGAAATCAAAGACTATCTGGTGACAAATGGAAATGAAAATACACCATATCAACTCATATGGGAGGCAGCAAAAGCAGTTCTAACAGGGAAATTCATAGCAATACAGGCCCATATTAACAAACAAGAAAAATCTCAAATAAGCAATCTTAAACTACACCTAACAGAAATAGAAAAAGAAGCCCAAACAAAGCCCAAAGTCAGCAGAAGGAGGGAAATAATAAAAATTTGAGCAGAAATAAATGAAATTGAAACCTAGAAAACAGTAGAAAGGATCAATGAAACTAAGAGCTGGTTCTCTGAGAAGATAAACAAAATTGACAAACCCTTAGCCACACTCACTAAGAAAGAATAAAAGAGAGAAGCTTTGAATAAATAAAATAAAAAATGAAAGAGGGGAAATTACAATGGATACCAAAGAGATACAAAGGATTATAAGAGAATACTATGAAAAATGATATGCCAACAAATTAGACAATCTAGAAGAAATGGATAAATTCTTAGACTCATACAATCTCCCAAAACTGAACCAAGAAGAAATAGAGAAGCCGAATAGACCAATCACAAGTAAAGAAATTGAAACAGTAATCAAAAACCTCTCCAAAAATAAAAGTCCAGGACCAGATGGCTTCTCTGGAGAATTTCACCAAACATTCAAAGAATATTTAGTACCTATCCTCCTCAAACTATTACAAAAAATTGAAGAAGATGGAACACTTCCTAACACATTTTATGAGGCCAACATCATCCTGATCCCAAAGCCAGACAAGGACAACACAAAGAAGGAAAACTAAAGGCCAATATTGCTGATGGACATAGATGCCAAAATCCTCAACAAAATGTTGGCAAACCAAATACAGCAATACATCAAAAGTATCATACATTGTGATCAAGTGGGATTCATACCAGGGACACAGAGATGGTTCAACATTCACAAATCAATCAATGTGATACACTACATTAACAAAACGAGGGGAAAAAACCCAGGTGATCATCTCAATAGATACTGAGAAAGGATTTGCCAAGATCCAACATCTGTTTATGATAAAAACTCTCAATAAAATGGTATAGAAGGAAAGCACCTCAACATAATAAAGGCAATATAAAACAAACTCACAGCCAACATCATACTCAATGGTGAAAAACTGTAAGCCATCCCTCTGAGAACAGGAACAAGGCAAGGGTGCCCACTCACACCACTCTTATTCAACATAGTACTGGAGGTTTTGGCCAGAGTGATTAGGCAAGAGAAAGAAATAAAAGGTATCCAAATTGTTGATGAAGAAGTGAAACTCTCACTGTTTGCAGATGACATGACTTTATATATAGAAAACTCTAAAGAATCCATCAGAAAACTATTAGAAATAATCAACCACTACAGGAAAGTTGCAGGGTACAAAATCAACTTACAAAAATCTGTTGCATTTCTATACTCTAATAATGAACTAACAGAAAGAGAACTCAAGAATAAAATCCTATTTACAACCACAACAAAAAGAATAAAATATCTAGGAATAAATTTAACCAAGGAGGTAAAAGACCTATACAATGAAAACTATAAGACATTATTGAAAGAAATTGATGATGATGTAAAGAAATGGAAAGATATCCCATGCACATGGATTGGAAGAATAAACATAGTTAAAATGTCCATACTACCTAAAGCAGTCTACAGATTCAATGCAATCCCAATCAGAATCCCAATGACATTCTTCATGGAAAAAGAACAAAGAATCCTAAAATTCATATGGGGCAACAAAAGACCCCGAATAGCTAAAGTAATCCCGAGAAAAAAGAACAAAGCTGGAAGCATCACAATCCCTGATTTCAAAATATACTACAAAACTATAATAATCAAAACAGCATGGTACTGGTAACAAAACAGACAAACAAATCAATGGAACAGAATTGAAAGCCCATAAATAAAACCACAACTCTACAGACAGCTAATCTTTGACAAAGAAGCTAAGAATGTACAATGGAGAAAGGAAAGTCTCTCCAATAAATGGTGCTGGGAAAACTGGACAGCCACGTGCAAAAGAATGAAGGTAGACCATTATCTTTCACCATAAACAAAAATTAACTCAAAATAGATTAAAGACTTGAAGGTAAGACTTGAAACCATAAAACTCCTAAAAGAAAATATAGGCAGTACACTCTTTGACATTGGTCTTAGAAGGATCTTTTTGAATACCATGTCTACTCGGACAAGGGAAACAAAAGAAAAAACAAACAACTGGGACTCCATCAGACTAAAGAGCTTCTGCAAGGCAAAGGAAACCAGGAACAAAATGAAAAGACAACCCATCAACTGGCAGAAAATATTTGCAAATCATATATCTGACAAGGGGTTAATCTCCAAAATATATAAAGAACTCATACAACTCCACAACAAAAAAGCAAACAACCTGATCAAAAAATGAGCAGAGGATATGAACAGACATTTTTCCAAAGAAGGTATACAGATGGCCAACAGGCCCATGAAAAGATATTCAACACCACTAATTATCAGGGAAATGCAAATCAAAACTACAATGAGATATCACCTTACACCTGTTAGAATGGCTATAATTACCAGGACAAAAAACAACAAATGTTGGAGAGGATGTGGAGAAAAGGGAACCCTCATACACTGCTAGTGGGGATGCAAACTGGTGCAGCCACTATGGAAAACAGTACGAGATTTCTCAAAAAATAAAAACTGAAATACCATATGACCCAGCTGTTCCACTACTTGGTATTTATCCAAAGAACTTGAAATCAACAATTCAAAGAGACTTATGCACCCCTATGTTCATTGCAGCATTATTCACAATAGCCAAGACGTGGAAGCAACCCAAGTGCTCACTAACTGATGAATGGAGAAAGAAGATGTGGTATATATCTACAATGGAATACTACTCAGCCATAAAAACAGACAATATCATCCCATTTGCAACAACATGGATGTAACTTGAGGGCATTATGTTGAGTGAAATAAGCCAGACAGAGAAACAAAAACACCATATGATTTCACTCATATGTGGAAGATAAACAAATACATGGACAAAGATAATAGATTAGTGGTTACCAGAGGGTAAGGGGGGTGGGAATAAGGGGTGAAGGGGCACATATATATGGTGATTGACAAATAATAATGTACAACTGAAATTTCACAATGTTTTAAACTATCATGACCACAATAAAATTAAAAAATTAAAATTTAAAAAAAGAACCAAAAGGAATGCTAGCAATGAAAAACAAGATCATATAAATCAAAGATACATTAGCTGGGCTAACAGTAGACTAGACAGGGCAAAGAAAAAAATCAGTAGTCTTGAAGACAGGTCAATAGAAAACATCTACACTGAAACACAAAAAGCAAAAAAAAAAAAAATGTTGAAAATAAAAAAGAAGAGCACACCCAAAGTATATAAGAAAATATCTAAGTAACACACATGTGCTTGGAGTACCAGAAAAAGTGAGAGAATGGGGAAGAAAAAACCTTTGAAGACAATGGATAAAAGACATCAAACTACAGATCCAGAAAGCTCAGGTGCCCCAAGCAAGGCAAATACAAAGAAAATGACAACTAATCACAACATAATCAAGTGCAGAATACATATTCTTTTCATCTGTGCCTGGGACACTCACCAAGATACACTACAGCCTGGCCAAGAACAAGTCTCAGTAAATATCCAAGCATTAAAAGAACACAGAGCATATTCTTTGACCATAATGGAATTTAATTAGAAATCAATAACAATAAGATATATTAAAAAAACACCCATATATTTGGAAATAATGAATGCAATTTTAAATTACTCATACAACCAAGATGAAATCACAAGGGAAATAAAAAAATATTTTGAACTGAATGATGATGAAACACATCATACAAAAAACTGGCATTATGGAGCTAAAGCAGAACCTCGAAGAGAATTTATAGCTTTAAATATTTCTATTCAAAAAGAAGAAAGCTGTGAAATAAATGAATAAAGCTTCCACCTCAAGAAGCTAGGAAAAATTGAGCAAATTAAACCCAAAGTAAGTAGAAGGAAGAAAATGGATTGGTAAGCAATGAAACAGAAAATGCACAAACAAAAGAGAAAAATCAGCAAAGTCAAAAATTGGTCATTTGGGAAAATTAATAAAATTGATAAACCCTTGTTGCTTCTCATACATTTCTCGTTGGGTCTCTCACAATTTCTTATTAAAGGCCAGCAGCTGATACTCCCAGCCTGGTGCCGTGTCAGAGCCAGTCTTCCTGCCCACCCCTATGGAGAAAGAGACATAGAGCAGAGAGAGAGAATCCCACAGGCATTCTGCTGCTGAATTGTTCCTTTTTGTATACTTCTCCCTCTCACCATTGCTTCCTCCATATAAGAGACTGGACAGGTCTGTGCCAACCCCAACAAGGTGTGGTTCCAGAAATACATCAGCAACTGGAATTAGATCCCTGAGGGGTCTGGAACCAGCAAGGAAAGCGCTAGAGATGTGAACAGATTGGACACAGCGACCTGAGCCAGGCAAGTTCCCTGCGACCTCAGAAGCCGCTTCCAGACATACTCTAGGGCTCTGTTCACGTTTATTTTAGATTTATGTATGCTACATTATGGTTGAAATTCCTTTTGAGTTTCGAATTGTATTATTTACTAAATGTTCTGAGAGATCACATGGCCCCCCCTCGCTTCCCCTCATCTTTTTGCTTTCAGTCACATAGGAGATTTCAGTGGCAGCAATGCGCTGGGTCCAGGCAGACATTGTAAGAAATTTATCAAACCAGCAATATTTATTAACTATGAGTACCTAGTTCTGGATTCTGGGTTTGGAAAGAATAAAGTTTTTCTTCCTTCCTTCCTGTGTCCCTCCCTCCAAATTTAATTAAATATTAAATTTGAGAAGTATTAATATTAGAGAGGGTATGGAACCACTGATACGCACACACTGCTGCTGGGAGTGTGAATTGGTCCTACCGCTTTGGAAAATACTGTTGTCATCATGTACAGTAAAGGCGTGCACAGCCAAAGACCTAGCACTCCCACTCCAGATACATCCCACAAATACCCTAGCACAAGTACAGGAGGAAACATGCACAAGAATACCCATAGCAGCCCTGTTAGCATTAGCAAAAATAAAAGGGGGCAAATGAAAAATGCATCACTGTATATTCATACACTGAAATTCCATCAGAAGTGAAAGCAAATGTAGGTGAATGATTGTCCAGTCTCCACAATGCTCAAATGCTACACACAGTGATATGGGTGAATCTCAGAAGCACAATGTGGAGAGAGAAAAAGGCTGTGGAATACATATAATGATTCTATTTATATAAAGTTCAAAAACATACAAAACTAAAAATACACTGTTTAAGATTCAAATACACATGGTGAAACTACAAGAAAAGCAAGAGTATAGTATGAATAATGTTTGCGAGAGAGAGTGGTCAGAGGAAGAAGGGAGTGGGGACAGGCTTGCAGAGGGGTGGTGGATGCAAGGACGTTTGTTGTGTTGTTTCTCTTTATCATCAATCTCTATTTTACGCCTCCTCGATATTAAATAAAAATAATTACAAAACTATAAAAATCAGGTTATACAAAAGAACAGTTAGTATGACCCCATTTTTTGTTTAGTTAAGTATGTATATAATATGTATAATGATTATATATAGAAAAGTGACTAGAAAATTACACATTGAAATATTTATGGTGGTAAACAGTGAGTTTTTTCCTCTTTAATTTTCTTCAAAATTCTATAAAAAGCACGCACCATTTTTGCTAAAAATTATTTTAAATTGCATATAACGAAATGAAATTGTTCACAATATGTCAAATCATGGGTTATGAAATTGGGTTTTTGGTATGACCTCAGCTAGGGAGAAAGCATGTAGAGGAGAAAGACAGAAGATACATCTAAAAAATGTTACTGTGGGATCACAGGGGATTTCTGCTTACTTCTTTTTGCTTAAGTATTTCCCAAATTTCTCCATAGTGTTGCTTTTTAAATAATGAATCATGATGAAAGTTTTTATTTTGTCTTGTTTTGTTTTAAGAAAAAACTGTCAAAGGCCTATTGCTTGCTTAAATTCGCAGAAGACCCTATGCATCTTGTTCACGGCTAATATCTCTGGTGCCTGAACAGTGCTCAGCTCACGGTATGCACTCAACAATTATTTATAGAATAAGTGAATGAGTAAATGAGTGAATTAATGAATGAACAGAGTGCTAACTGAACAAGTGAAAGAGATAAAGCAGAACACCTAGTCTCCAGTTTTCATTTGTCCCTTCTCTGTCCATTATAGTCTAGAAAGGGTGTATTTCCCAAAGATAAGAAGAAATCGAAGGCCAAGATGGGTAGGTAGATTGCACGGCATTTCATTCCTTGGCTTGGATGAAGTCCATTCTAGTAGTTGAGACAATGTACAGTAGAGTCTGATAAGCTTTGTGGACCCTTGGGAGGCAGAGAGGCTGCAGGATATTGAAGACAAGCAAACAGCAGCCAGCCTTCCAAAAAAGGAGAGGGAAAGAAGATGGATTCCATGAACTTAAGAGTGGTCAGCCACATCTGTTCCGGGCAAGATTCTATATCTATGCAATTTTTGGTAAGAAATCCTTTGCTGGCACGTTAAAAAAGGAAGTGATCGCTGCAAGTCAGCATGAGTGAAGCTGGGGCAAGTCAGGCTGGACCAACCCCACTTCCTTCTCTGGCAGCAAGGGACATCTGAGGATGTATGGGCTGGAGAGAGCTGTAGATAGACTCTGGTCTTCAGCATTTAACAAAAGTACACTGGAATCAGCTGGGAAAACAGGAAAATTCAGGAAACTAATGTATAATCTATTGTGGGCCAGCACCATTGTTGTATGTGCCAGTGTGCAAAAACAAAAACAACAGTTTTACTGAAAAACAAAAAACCTTAGAGTCTTAACCCTCCCCAAGTCCCCCTCCTCCACTCCATCCCTTCTCATTTGAATAGGGGAAGTAGAGTCAGTCAAACAAGACTGAAGCTCCGGGAGAAGGGTGGATGTGGTTTCCTTTCAAAGCATGGAAGGCAGATGACTCTGTGTCATCAGTAACTTAGATTCAGGAGCCCAGGAGTTGGTGCAGGGACCCAAATGATGGTATGAGTCAGCTTCTTCCATCCTCCTGCCCGTGTGTGTCCCCCACATCTGATGTTCTGCTAACCAAGGGGACAAAGGCCACTGTCTGCCACCTGCCCCCTGCTGTGTACACACTGTAGCCCACAGTCAGCAGGGAGGAGAAAGACAGCCATCAGAGGCCTCCATCCAGGTCTCTCTCTCTCTCTCTCTGAACCTACAAGGAATGGAGAGACACGCTGTTTCCCACTTATGCTCCTGATCTGTTGGGAGAAAGCAGGCAGCTCACACCCTCTCCATCCACCTAGAGGAGGGAGACTGAAGTCCAAGCGGGGAGGAATCCATGGTCTTCTCTTCCCTGCTTTCCCTTAAAGCAACTGACAAGTGTTCATGTTAAATCCACCCACCTGCTCTCCAGGACATAGCTACCCAGGGTCCCCCAGGAATATGAGCCACTCTGGCTAGTTTTGTCACCACCTGCAGTGCCCACATGGATGAGATGGTGGTAAAATGGGATGCAAACTGTTGAGTGTCCAGACCCAAAAGACCTGGACAATGGACCACATCTCTGAACACTCTCACTGTCACCCCTTCTCTCCAGTCTCCTGCCCTTCTGTCTGTCCCTCAAATGCACAAGCTCATTTCCACCTCTGGATATTTGCCCTTGCTGTTCTCTCTCCCTGGGACACATTTCCCCCTAATCTGGGTGAGTCTGGCTCCTTCTCAACAAGCAGGTCTCAGCTGAAATAACACCCCCTCTGAATAGGCTCCTCTGACCAGCTTATGAAGCAACCTCCAGCCAACCCTCAGGCATTTTCTATCACATCACCCTGGTTGATTTTCTTCCTAGCTTTTAACTCCATCTCCTGCCTCCTTGTTTGTCTGTCTCCTCCACTAGAATTTGAGCACCTGAAGAGAAGGGGCCTTGCTTTTCTTGTCTGCCTCTGTATCTCCAGGGCCTAGAAAGTGCCTGGCACACAGTAGAAGCTCAATGAACATCTACTGAAAGAACAAACATCAGCCCTGAGGAAGGTCTGACTATGGACACATAAGGAAGATTTCACTCAGATTGTTTATGTTACAAATTCCTTTCAGCAGCCTTATGAAGCTTTAAAAGCTTAATGAAATTACTCACAAGTTCCCATAGCTCATGAGTGATGGATTCCAAGACGAAAAACAATGCCTCTGACTAGATCAAAAGCCCTTTCCATTAGAACGAGGGTTTAAAATTTTCTTTTTAGTAGGGGCATGTTTTCTTTGCAAACAGACTTACCTGGAACCCCTTTATATAAAACTGATAAAAACACAGGTGCTTAAATCAAAACCACAATGAGGTACCACCTCACACCCATTGGTATGGCTATTATCAAAAAAAAACGGAAAAGAACAAATGTTGGCAAGGATGTGGAGAAATTGGAACTCTTCTGTGCTGTTGATGGAAATATAAAACGGTGCAACAGCTGTGGAAAAACAGGACACCTGTTCCTCAAAAAATTAAAAATAAATTTAACATATGATCCAGCAATTTCACTTCTAGGTATATACCCAAAAGAATTGAAAGCAGGGTCTCAAAGAGATATTTGTACACCCAGAGAGATCAGAGAGCCCTGTGTACCTTCCTTGGTTGCTAAGGATCTGATCAAGCTTTCTGTGCTGGGCGGGGGCAGGGGCCTTCAGCTCAGCCTAGGTAAAGGGTTCCAGTCCAATCCTGGCTGGTGAGGCCCAGCCATCCCAGGATCTCCTTCAGACCCAGCTCCCCAATCCCAGCCCCCATCAGGCCTGAGTCCAGGCTTCGTGCTGGAGGTGGACACAGCACATCTCTATCCTGGTGGGCCCTGGAGTTGCTGAGCCTGATACAGTTGCCCAGGCCTCTGAACTCATGGTCCACACTCAAGGCTGAGCTTAGCAAGGAGGCTTAACCAAGCTCCCTGGGGAGGGGCAGGGGAGGAGGGCAGCTTCCACCCCAAAGCCCTTGGTCTCTGGGCTTCCCCCACCACCACCCTCCAGATGTAAGCCAAATGTGAAACCTAGGGTCATTCTCTGCCTTATACTTTTCTTTGAATAAACTGACTCAGTTCTCATATTTTAGATATCTCATCAGTCACGATTCTAAAGAGCCAAAACTCCCATGCAATCTTGGATTTTTCTATCTCATGACTTCCTGACCAGCAACCTCTTATAAAGGAAGCTCAGGGCCCAGATTTCAAGGAATCGGAGAACCCACGAGTCCTTGGCCCAGCCCTGTTCCTGCAGCTCGTCAGCTGCCAGAAAGATGAAGGGCAGCCTGGCTACCCTGGCCTTCCTCCTCATTGCTGCCCTCCACTCTGAAGCCAATGAAGGTGAGATCTGTCACTCTCATTCCTCTGAACAAAGAGCACACAGTGGCTGGAGGCAGGGAGCTGCAGGGAGGAGAGGTGGGCGTTCCAGAAAAGGCTGCCTGGGGGTCCCTGCGAAACAGATAGCATCTTTACCACGGTTCTCTCCCCATACCTGGTCAAGACTCACTCCCGCCTCCTCTGGGGAGGGGAAAACCTGCCTCTGAATACAGCCTCCCTGGCCCTTGGGTACCCAGCAGAGAGGAGCTGATCCAGAGCCCTCCAGGCTATCTGCTGCGCCGCCTCCTGGGGAGACACAGGAGCCACGTGTAAGTGTAGGCTGGGAGAGAGGAAACCGCCAAGGATCAAACTGTCTGCACGGCTTAGCTTAGATGGGGTTTTACAATATTTGGATTGCTTGCCAACATTTAAAAATTGGAAACATTTAAAAATCTATATTTCCCGTTTCTTTTGCAAATATGGAAGACCAAGCAGACATGAGCCCAAGTTTCCACAAGCTAACCTTCGATTGGAAATGAGGTGGTGGGTGCTTTCCCCTTTAGACAGAGGGTGGGCTCCCCAGGTCTCAGGAGTCCCCACTGCCGGGCCACACCTAGCTGCTGTCTGCCTGGCCTGCAGGGTCATTTCAGCCTGAGGCCCCGGAATCAGCTTCCCTCCTCTCCCTAAAGATGTGTCTAGTTGTCTATATGGCACAGAGCTGCTCCCGGCATATCGTAAGCTCTCAATAAACATCTGTGGGATACACGAAGAGGAAGCAGCTGGTGACTGAAAGAGGCAGGGCTCGACCCCAGGTGTGCTGACTCCCAGCTCAAAGCCCTTTCCTGCCTAAACAGACATGGTTGCCTCTCAGCAGTGGGCTGGAGCCAGGGGCCCTGGGAGGAGATTTCCGGGAAACTACTCACCTGAGCTGAATTTCAATCAAAATCAGAGACAGAAAAACACTGGGTCCTAGAATTCTCATTTGACATCCCTACCAGTCCGAGGAATGATGGCTACTTTCCAGGACTTTTGACTGCAATGAGCTATAGCGCTGCTTAATGCTTTCCCATAATTCCCGTTATCATCATAGGACTTCTCATCCGCAAACAGAACAAGTAATACTTTCTCAAAGGGTTATTGTGAGGAATGGAGATAAGCCCTGTCAGGAACTAAGCCATGCCCCAGGCCTGTACTAGAGACTTTAATGTAAACGGAAGGTTTTTTTTTCTCTTCAGAGAACAGCAAGACAGAATGGAGAAATAACTAGCTTTACAGTCAGGAAGACATAGACTCAAACTGAATTCACTCATTCGCTCAACAAATATATATTAAAAGCCTGTGTGCCACCCCTTCATTCAACATGCTGGAATACAGTGGCGGGCAGAAGCAGACACTGCCTTTGCTTCCAGGGAGCCTCAGTCTGGAAGCTCTGCACTGGTCAGCTTGTGACCTTCTGCGCCTTGTTTAGGCTTCCTGAGCCTCCAGTTCTTCATCTGTTACACAAGGGTAATAAGGCCTTTATTGCACAAAACAATCATTGGTATATAAATCAATATACACAGTATTTGCCCCATCATTTGCCATTTTAAGGCCACAGGTTCAGAAAGGGTGAGTGTCCCGTCTGGAGTCACACAGCTTTCAGGAGCAGAAACAAGGACAAGTCTAGCTCTCCTGCTTCATAGCCAAGGCTCTGCTCCTCTTGGCATAGCAAACCTCCCCCTTCTAGCATTTCTCTGAGGCCTATGAAAGAGAACCCTCTCGTATGCAGGGGAACAGTCCTGCCCTGCTGTGGCCCACCCTGGGCATCCACTAGCATTTCCATGTGTGAATTCCTTCTCAGCGTTTCTCAGAAAATTATACATTTTTCCAAATCCCAAGTCCCAAGTAAACTCAGTTGAGAAATTGGGAAAATGGGGAAAAGTATTATAATTCTCCTGCAAGAATTAAAGCTTAACAATCAACATAGAGAGGTTACTGATTTAAAGGAATCCACTAACATCAAGAGCAGAAAACACTTGACACTGGGAACTCAAAGTTACGAATCAGCGTTTTGGGGACTTGGGACAGGAGCACACAGATTGGACGCGGTCACAATCCAACAGCTTGAAGCCGTTGCCATGTTACCAGTGTGAGTTCATGGGCCTGTCTGCTGCTAAGTAAATGCTAATGAGTTTGTATACAATCTGTGTAATACACTTTACACAAATCGTCTCCAGAAATAGCAAGTTTTGGAAGCAAAATATGTCCTTAAACGGGCAATTTCAACTATGATTCTTGTAGAAGATGTGAATATTATGTTATTTGAACAATAATGTTCACTGACATTGCCCAGTGTTTGAATAATTGCTATAGGCTATAGTTCTTTATAAATGCTTTAACAGAAGAAATACAAAGAGAAAATATGTAAATGCCGTGGAATCCTGGGACATGAAATCAGGAATATTTGCTAATTCGTATATAAAATCTAAATTAGCAAAAGCAATATCAATTTGAATGGGAAAACCAAAGTCAGGACAAGCAGACAAGATATGCCCTTTGTTAAAAAAGGAATGAGCTTATATGAAGCATTACGTACTCGAACGCCCACCTTGAAGGTGCATTTGGATACACTTTCAACAATTCGGCCAACATCAATGCAAAATGGAAAAAATGTTCTGTGTCTGGAATATTTGTCACAAAACAAAGATAAAGATTACAAATAGGGCAATTAATGCTTCCTGTGTTTTCGAATTTCATTTTTGAATGATAACTTTTAAATATTTTGAATATTAGAGTTGTAGTATTTTTTTTCTATTTTTAAATGATTTTTATTGGCCATTTATTTTGTGTTAATGTTCCTTTCTTTTCATGTTTTCTATTATTGACTGTCTGTATCTGCTAGAGAACATCTGACATATTATTGAAGATATAATCTTGTCATAACACATAGATATCATTTATTATTACCTTGCATTTTTTTTAATTTTATTTTTATTTTATTTATTTTTCCCCCAAAGCCCCAGTAGATAGTTGTATGTCATAGTTGCACATCCTTCCAGTTGCTGTATGTGGGACACGGCCTCAGCATGGCTGGAGAAGCAGTGCGTCAGTGCGCGCCCGGGATCCGAACCCAGGCCGCCAGCAGCGGAGCGCGCGCACTTAACCACTAAGCCACGGGGCCGGCCCCTTACCTTGCATTTATTATTTTTTTATACAGAAAACCTCTGAAACTTTTAGTACAACCCTATCACAGAAAAGTGATTCACTGTTTACTATATGGTCATGCATTATTATTTAAAAACATGACAATAAAGTGTTATGAAAAATATACAGTACAGTGAAAACTAGTACAATGTTATATGTCAACTATATCTCAATTTAAAGAAAAAGAAAAATATAAAATGATTTATGATTTGAGAACTCCCAGGAATTCTGATTTCTTATTCCAGAATTCTGAAGGCTGTCAGAAATTTGAAACGCTATGACCACAGAGTCACATCCCAGCCCTGGGGAGGGTCTGAGAGAAGGAGAGGTCAGGCGGGGCTGGCAGTGGGGAGGGAGGAGAGGTATTGGAGAAGGATCATCTTCAACGACGAGTGGGAGGAGGCAGAGCTGCCTGAGAGGGGCCAGGCCACTCTCCCTCCCAGGTGCTCCCATCTTGTCTCTTCCTCTCCCCATTTCCCCTCTCGGATGCTCCTGGGAGTAGAGATACAGGTCTAAGCTTCCACGTGGAGAAGGCTTCAAGTCATACAGCCCTTTCTCTACCTTGCAGAACCAGCCAATGATCAGACTCCCTGCTGTTTCAGCTACATCTCAAGGAAAATCTCACTCCGCTTTGTAAAAGATTATTATAGGACCAGTGACCTATGCCCCATGCCAGCGGTCGTGTAAGTACAGCCCCACCGATAATGGAAGGTGTGCAAATGTGAGAACCTGTAGGGCCTGGGAGAGGGAAGCAGGGGGTGGGACTCTCTAGGAATGGTGAGGGGGATGAGCAGGGGACACAGGAGGACACTGTGGCCTGGGGACTTCCCAGCCTGAGCTGGGCCTGCAGGGAGGTGGTGGGAGCCTGTCCCAGTGCATAGAGAGCGATCAAGAAAGAGGAGGAAAGAAGGAAAGTGGGGCTTCCTGGTGAGGCCTTCACTGACTTCCTGGGGAAAAACAGAGGCTGGCTGTAAGAGTGGGGATTGAGGCGGGGGGCGGTCTCTCTCTCTCTGCGAGGGGCCACATCCAGCAGAGAGAGGGATGGGGAGGTTTACTCTCCCCCCTGCTGACTCTCAGTTTCTCTTCTTTTTCCTTCTTCTCCACAGCTTTCTTACTGGAAAAGGGCGACAGGTCTGCGTCAACCCCGGCGTTGCCTGGGTGCAGGAGTACATCACATACCTGGACAGCCAGTCCAAGTGATCTGGGCACACGGCCCAGGGAACATGAGACGAAGCCACAGAGCCACCTCCCCTCCCCAACTCTCAGGCCCAGATGGTCCCCAGGAGTATCCCAGCCTGAACTGAAGCCCATTCTTGCTTTTCTGTGCTCTCGTGCTCTGAGGTCTCCTGCTCGCTCCTGAAGCTTTGCCATGACACTCTGCCCTCTGGGGCCTGTGGACACCGTGGCCCCAGACACCATCTGTCTTCCCCTCGCAGGCACCTGGTTGTTGAAATAAAACTGCACTGTAGAAATAGAACCTGGTTATTTACTTTGCTTCTCTCACAAGACAGCCTTGTTATTTCTTTTATTTTACAGACGATACTGTGGTATTTACTAGGTAGCAGGTGCCGTTCTAAACACTTCAATTTAAATAGTGGAATGATGGAGCAGAGTCAGAATCAGGAGCACAGAAAACAAGCGACCCTTAGTTCAGGGCCTTACATAATGGGAACAGTGTGAAAATACAGACAACCATGTTGAGTATTATTTGTTTGTATGTGAAGTGGATACTTGAGGTGCACACCTAACACACCTCATCATTCCCCTCATCCATGCTAGGCACTGCAGCTCGCTCTTCCTTGAGAGCTCTTCCCCACATCTCTGCCTTTTAAAACATTTACTTCTCTGTCCACCTCTCAAGATCTAGTGTAAATAGCACCTCTTGTCCTCCTCACCCAAAGCCACTCGCCCCCAACCACTGAAGTCTGTATTCTTTTCAGTTGCTCTCTTGGCCCTTATGCCTGCTGCCTGGTATAAAAGTGACTTTGGAAATTTGACTGTCTCCCCCACCACCACCCCAACTAAAGACCGAGCCAGGTACAAGGCAGTGCTCTGTGGGGTACAAGGAGGAAAAGGTAGGTAGGCGGGAGGTACTCTGCTCTTGGGGATGCTGAGGCTGATGCCAACCTGGCCATGCTTCACAGGACACAGACCAGAGAAGGGGCTCAGGGATGCTGGTGTGGTCCAGCACATGCCCTCCAACTTAGACCTTGGGGAAGACACAGCATGGTTTTCTGCCTCAATCCTAAACTCCTGTGGAAGAAGGATGCTCTTTGACACCAGGTCAGAGATCTCTACATCCGTGAGTTTAGTAGTGGGGTGTGCAGGACCAGCTACTGTCAGGGGCAAAGTTAGGAAATAAGCAAAGTCTCTTTGGTGCCCTTACACTCCCCACTCAAGGCCCATTTCCTCACTTTACTGCCCCCTTCTCTCCCCAAATCCAACCCTTAGAGCCCTAATGCTCCTGGGCTTACTCACACTCAAATCGCCTCTGAAAACCAGTTCTCTGCACTTCCATTCACACTAAAATGTGATCAAAGCTTTGGGGGAGCTCAAATCCCAAATCCAAACAGACGAGAATCAGTGAGGAGGTGGGGAAGGCCTGGGGTCCCTGGGAAGGATGGGAGGGAGCCCAAATGTCAAGGGATAGTGAGCTGTTGGACACAGAAGATGCCCTGAAGCTGGAGGACCAAGCTGGTCAACAAGGCTGCAGGTGGAGGTTGAGCAGCAGGGACATAAAGACAGGAGACTTACAGTCATACAGGTAACCCACCACCACCTGGCCACCAGCAAGGTGAACGTGTCTGCCTACAGGAGGGAAGGAAGGAGCTTAGAGAAGGACCTACTATGTGCCAAAAATTGTGCAAAGCGCTCTATATACACAACATCATTTAATCATCCCATATCCCTGTGGTATAGAGCTCATAAAGTCCATTCAGGGCACAGTCCTCCTAACTCTTCTCTATCAATCCCATTCCCTAGGTGATCTCAGCCAGACTCACAGCTTCCGTACTCCCCTGTACACTGACAACTTCCAAAATAACACGTCCCCAGCTGAGACATCTCCACTTAGGTGTCTAATAGTTCCTCAAATTTTTCTGGTCCAAAACAACTCCTGAATGTCCCTAAATCTGCTCGTCCTTTGCCTTCCCCATCTCAGTAAATGGCAGCTCCATCCTTCTAGCTGCTCCAAACAAAATCCTGTAGTCATCCATGATTCTGCTATTTCTTTACCACCTCACATATCTTGTACTTCAGCCATCCAAAACCTGAGCACTCACTGCCACCTCTGCTGCTACTCCATCACCCTCTGTCTCTCACCAAGACAGTTAAAATAGTCTCATAAAGGTATCCATGCTTGTAATCTCAACAGAACGGCCATTGATCCTTTTCAAACATAAGTCAGATCATTCCATTCTCCTGCTCAAAATCCCCCAATGGCTTCTTATCTCGGAGTCAAAGTCAAAGCCCTCACAGTGTCTACAAGATTCTACATGACTCGCCCACCAGCCCCCATACCATCTGATCTCATCTCCTGCTTCCTCCCCAGCTCCCCCGATTCCAGTTTAATGCCTTCCTTACTGTTCCCCAAACACAACAGGGAGGATCCAGCCCCAGGGTCTTGTGCCAGTTCCCACTGTGGAAATGCTCCTCCCTCACATCTGGTCAGCTTCCTTCAAGTCTCTGCTCAAATGCCACCTTATCAGGAAGGCCTTCCTTGAACATCCTATACTATATAGCACCACCCTCCCCCCAGAAAAATTCCTTATACTCCTTCCCTACTTGTTTTCTTTAACTCCATAGCACCTATCAACTTGTATTGCACTATACATTTACTTATTTATGTTTACTTGTCCCCTTCAGTTAGAATGTAAGCTTCATGATGGTAGAGATTCTTTAATATTTATTCACTGCTCTACCCTCAGTGCCTAGAGAGTACCTGGTACAGAGTAGGCACTGGAGACTATTTGTTGAATGGATGGATGGACAGATGGATGGATGGATGGATGCATGGATGGATGGATGGATGCATGGATGGATGGATGGATGGATGAATGGATGGATGAAGTCACGTAGGCTCAGAAACAAGCCTACAGAGGAGAGGACTGCCAGGAGACAATCTTTGGAACAAGTCTGTCTTGAAGAGCATGTCTTCCCAGCTGGGAGGTAGCCACTAATGAACTTCACAGGACAGGCTCCAGAAAGTAGAAAACAATGGCAGTTCACTTCTGCTGCTGTTCAGATGTGGCTCTTCTCCTTAGGTACCTGGAGTGCTTGGTCCTGAGGGGAGCTGAGATGGATACTGAGTGTCCTATGAATGCAGAACTATAACTGCTGTGGGCAGTACTCCTTCTCCAAGTCACCCTCTTCAGGAAACAGAATCTCCATTCTCCAAGTTGCTCAAGCTGAAAATAGGAAGTCATCCTTGAAACCCCTCTCCTTCACACCCCCATCTAATCCATCAACAAATTCTGTCAGCTCTGCTAAAATCCCTCTCAAATCCTCTTCAGCTCCTCTACCACCACTCCAGTCCAAGCTCTCATCCATATGACCTCACGATGAGCCTCAGAACTGGACGAGGGCTTGGCAGGTACACAGAACCCAATCAGGCATCTGTGAACCATACCCAGGCAATCAGGAAGACCAGGAAAATTCAGAATTAAATTATGTGGAAAGAAATTCCTGAAGGAAGTCAGCCACAACCTTAGCAAAGGGTGCAAAATTCCACCCACGCAGCTCAGAGAGAATTATAGAAAGGTCTAAAGGACAACAGAATGGCATTAAAGTGTCTTTAGTGTCAGGGGGGAAGGTAATAAATGTGCTATGAAAACTAAAGAAATGAAAGATTCTAGCCTACCTGTGAGGAATGTTTGCTGTACCCTCAGTGACGGTGCTGACTTCTGTCTACACGGGTCACACAGAAGAATCACTTGAGGGGACCTAGAGGACACCAACTTGTTTTAAAAAAGTGAACTCCAAAACTCTTGTTGTCATTTCAAGTACTAAAATAGAGCTCCATGTACGCAGTTATGGTGGAGAGGAAACACTCTGGAAGTGCACAGGCCCAGATCTCAAGTCCCTTTTGGCCAATAAGCAACCCTTGCTGCTGGGATGGTGATCTGGTGGAGACTGTAAATAATTGGCTCAGTAATCTCAATTTGTTTAAGATAATAACACTGTACCCTAGTGGGTAAGCCTCAGAAGTTTATACTTAAACATAGATAGGAAGATGTAAATCAGCCAAGAATATTAATACCCATATGCAAAGATTATGTTTGCATGGCCCTCCTGGTGGCATAGCAGTTAAGTTCGCATACTCCACTTCGGCAGCCTAGGGCTCATGGGTTCAGATCCCAGGCGCAGACTTGTGCACTGCTTATCAAGCTATGCTGTGGCAGGCATCCCACATATAAAGTAGAGGAAGATGGGCACAGATGTTAGCCCAGGGCTAATCTTCTTCAGCAAAAAGAGGAAGATCCGGGTGTGGACCTACACCACCCACCAGCCATGTGTGGTAGCAACCCACATATAAAGTCGAGGAAGATTGGCACAGAAGTTAGCTCAGGACCAATCTTCCTCAAGCAAAAAACGAGGACGATTAGCAACAGATGTTAGCTCAGGGCTAATCATCCTCAGCAAAAAAAAAAAAAAAAAAAAAAGAATACACATGTATCTAAACAAAAGAAAGGCACACATTAAGCACATCAGAATGAGTGCCCACAGGGGAAGGAGAGTGGGCATACTCATAGAGGATAAAGGAGAAAACAATAAAATTCAGTAGTGACTTGGACTCGACTGATGGTGGTGAGGGGCCATGAACTGAGGGGCAAGATGCTAACTTAGGGTTAACATCTGAGTACCTGACATACAAAGAGGCAAGAGAGGAAATGAAGAAGGGAAGGAGGGAGGCAGGGAAGTAGGAAGAAAGGGAGAAAACTTAATTTGATATCTACTTTTCTTGACGGTGTTCTGACCTAAGCTGCTCTGACATCTCCAAGAGCAGTGGTGGCAGGAGAACACCTGTTTGCCTGCCTCCAATAACCTCTAAGGAATGGCTCCTTGGGTACAAATCTTCACACCCCTCCCAGCCAAGAGAGCCCAGGGCTGCAGAGGGACAGGGTGATCCAGGGCTTATGAAAGAGAAGGTGACTCGGCCAGGAATGTTTGGTGCTGTCACCTGCAGCTGGACGATAATAGGGAATGGAGGAGGGTGCCTGAGGCTGTGCCAAGGAGAAAAGGAATGAGCAAGAGAAGGGCTGGGGAAAGGCAAAAAAAAAGAGGGCGTGACATTAGGCTGCTCTTTACCCACTGGAAACCAAGCAGTGCCTTAGGAGAAGGCACCCAGGAGACGGTATTAAGAAAGCAATGGCCTCTAGTGAACAACTACCACATTAAGGCACTGTGCAAACTCCTTGACTTTAATCACCTCAACAATGCGCAAAAACAGAAAGTATTACCCCATTTATAAGTATGGAAACTGAAGTTCAGGGACGATAAGTGACTTTTCCAATACCACCCAGCTAGTAATGTTAATGGAGAAGTTCAAATAATAGGCTAAGGAGCCAGGCATCCTGGCTTCTCGTTTTAACTGTGCCACTTAACTTTTTTTTCTTTTTTGGATCAGGAACAAGTTAATCTCCTAAAGTTTCCATCTTCTTTCCTAGAAAACGTGGCAGTAACACCCAATTCACAGGGTTTTAATGATGTCTATAAAACACCTAACCAACAAAAAGAGCGCTCGTATTTCTCCCTCAAGCAAAAGAAGTGATTATAACAAGCAGGAAAAAAAATGGGGGGAAATGTGTGGAATGAGGATTGAGTTTTTGTTCATCAGGGATGAGCATATGACGGATGCTTGAGGCCCCAGGGCTCTCTGTTTCCACGGCTCTGTGATTAGACTTCTGCTCCATCTTCCCCACTGAGGTAAAAAGCAGCTCATCCCTTCCACTGCTGGTGCAAGACCTGGGAGTATCCTTGACCTCTCACCATCCTTCATTCATGACTTTCTAATTCAAGCGTCAGCAACTACGACTCAGGGTCCAAATCTGGTCACTACCTATTTTTGTATGGCTATAAGCTAAGACCGATTAAAAAGAAATCAAAAGAAGAAGGTGCGTGGTTCTCTGGAACAGCAATGGTGGAAGGAGTGGCTGTTTTATTGCATCTGATGAGCTTCTACGAAACAGTTTGTTTAGAGAGGCCCTGTCGGACAGACCCAGGTTGTGAGTGGGGGAAAATGTCACCACTGGCAGGGCTCTTGTGCTGTCAGCTGCAGCCTGAAGATAAAATGGAAATGGGAAAGATATGAAAGGGAAAAAAAGGCATGAGCAATGGAAATGTCTATGACAAATGGCACAGAAAAGAGCAGCTTGCCAATAGTCCACTCTTTTCCTTCTAGAAATTCAAACACGGAAGAAATTTGTATTGATTCCTTACAAATATTGCTCTATTCATCGAAACACCTTGGTAGGGATTATTTGGCCTATTTTATAGGGGTGAAAAACAAGACTAAGAAAAGTAAGCAGATTTGCCCAAGGTTGCAAAGTTAATAATTTTAACAAGAGCATTCAAAGTATGAGCATTGGAGTCAGACATTTTGGCTTCAAATGTGAACTTTGTCACAGACTCCGTGTGACCCAGAACAAGCTACTTGTCCTCATTAACCCTTAGATATCATACTTACAGTGTCTCCAGGTTTGCTTTGTGGATCAAATTAGATGATGTATATAAATCCCCTAGAACACGAAAATCATTTTTTCACTTCTCCTCCATGCAGAAAAGTGTGTTTAGCTGAGCAAGGAAAGGGTTCTTATAGGAGATATGAGGCGGAGGGCAAATTTTTTTGTCTTTCTTTAGTAACAGGAAGAAAACAGATGCCTCAATGTCATGATAATATTTTTCATAGCTTGGGTGCTATGACTGTCTTACACATTTCTATCAAAGGCATCTCCATCCACCCTGACACTCGTGAAGAAATCTGGGAATCAACTTCTCTACCCTTTAGTCTCAACATGTAATCAATCCCCAAGCTACTTGTTTCTCCAAAACACATTATATCTCAAATTCATCCATTTGTTCTATCTCCGCTGCTTCCAGTATAGTCCAGGCCACCAACATCTCTCACCTGACCTATGGCCATAGCCTCCTGACTGCATCCTCTTGGTCCTTTGTCTGCAGAGTGATTTTTTATAGCACATGACAGAATACGTCACTCTCTTGCTTAAAACACTTCAATTGACTACCATTACATTTATGATAGAAATGTAAATTCCTTAACCTGCCCTACAACAGTCAGCGCAATGCAACTTCCTCTCCAGCCCCTTCTGCACCGTGCTTACACTTCTCCCCACCCTCCAACCATTTGTTTTCACTCCCCAAGATTTACTTTTTCTTGTCTTGGAAACTGTTTCCATTAAAAGATAATTGTTTTAAAAAGGTAAAATCATAACTCTCATATAAATATTTTAAAAGTGTCAAAAATTTTATTTAACTCATTGCTATGGTCCGAATGTTTGTGTTCCCCCAAAATTCATATGTTTAAACCCTAACCCTCAAAGGTGATGGTATTATTAGATGGGGTCTTTGAGAGGTGCTTAAATCATAAGGGTGTAAGTCAAAACTTACTATCCTCATCCTGTCTTATAAAAGAGACTCCAGAGAGATCCCTAGCCCTTTCCACCATGTGAGGGCACAATGAGAAGTCTGCAACCCAGAAGAAGACTCTCAGCCAACCACGCTGGTACCTTGATCTCAGACTTTCAGGCTCAGAACTGTAAGAAATAAATTTCTGTTGCTTATAAACTATCCAGTCTGTGATATTTTTTATAGTAGACCAAATGGACAAAGACACTCATTAAATAATGAGGAAAACAGTAAGATATTACAACCACTCCAGTTTAGAGGAGAATGTAGACATAATCTTGTATATAGAAAATGCAAAGGATTCCACACACAAAAAAAATTTTTGACAGCAATTACATTGAATCTGTAGATCAATTTGGGGAGTATTACCATCTTAACAATATTAAGTCTTCCAATCCATGAACATGGGATATCTTTCCATTTATTCAGCTCTTCTTTAATTTCTTTAAGCAAACAAAAAAAAATTGCTAGAACTAATAAATGAATTCAGCAAGGTTGCAGGATACAAGATCAATATGCAAAAGCAAATATACTTCTGTACACTAGCAATGAACAATCCAAAAATTAAATTAAGAAAATAATTACATTTTCAATAGCATCAAAAAGAATAAAATACTTAGGAATGAATTTAACAAAAGAAATGGAAGACTTGTACCCTGAAAACTATAAAACATCACTGAAAGAATCAGGTAATCCAGAAGAGTACCCCAGAGAGGACACCAAGTAACCTTTTTTGGGGGGGTGGTGGGGGAGAGGCAGTTCATTTTAAAGTCTTTCACAGTTTTTCTCAACATTCCTCTTGGAGGGCTTTCCCATACTCTGTCCCTAGCTCATTCCCACTCTGCAAATCTTAGCCTAAATGGCCACCAAACCCAATTTAGGATTTCTTGTTGTTCTCTTAGAGTATCCTTGGCTTTTCCTTCAGATCATTAACCACAATTTGTAATTTGAGTTTCATTTGTGTAGTTATTTCTTTACTACTAGCTGCCATGAGAAGATGTCTCCATTCTGCTCACCACTATATTCCAATTGTCTGGCCCTGGGCTTTAGTAGACACTTAATAACTGTTAGTTTAATCAATCAGTCAATCAATCCGTCAATAAATCAATAGATGATGAATGCTACCCCAGCACCTGGTTGTCAATATCAACTATGAATCTCAATTTTGAGGGAAAAAAATAGGTTTTCAGTTTGGGCTTCCCCCTAAATTTTGCCTCATGAAAGTTTAATATCTGATTCATAAAAGAAGAGCTAGAGCTTACAGACTTTTCTTGAAGATTTTGGATTTGAAATAGTTAATATTATATTTCATATATTTAATATTATTAGCAGAGGAGGGAAGGTTGATTTTTCTGATATTTTTTGGTTCTTTTTCTCTGTGGGGAATTTTAGGCCAAGTTATTTATATAGGGGAAGAAAAGGCTATTGATGAAGCTACAATTAGTCTTAAAAACAAAGGAAACTATACACAAATATTCATAGCAGCTTTACCTGTAATAACTCCAAACTGGAAACAATCCAAATGTCCTTCAATGGGTGAATGCTTAAATAGACTGTGGTACATCCATGCCATGGAATACTACTCACCTATGAAAAGGAGCAGACTATTGATACATACAACAACTTTGATGGAGCTCAAGGGCTTTAAAGCCAATATCAAAGGTTACTTACCATATGATTCCACTTATTTAAGAGTCTCAAAATGACAAATTGCAGTGATGGAGAACAGATCACTCAGGAGGTGGGGGGAGGATATGATGGATGTGTACCCTGATTGTGATGGTGGTTGTACAAATCTATGCATATGACAAAATTCATAGAAGTATACACCAAAAGAAAATGAGTGTGTGTAAAATACAGTAAAATCTTAAGATCTGTTTAGTTAATAATATCATACTACTGTCAATTTCCTAGTACAGATGATTGTACTGAAGTTTTGTAAGATGTTATCATTGAGGGAAGCCAGGTGAGGGTTGTGCAGGAATTCTTTGTACTATTTTTGCAATCTCTATGTGAGTCTAAAATTATTTTAAAATAAAAATAAAAAACAAAAGATTCCTCATGCCCTGAAAAAATTATTTCTCTCATCACTATTGTAACTTAAACTGTTTTATGGTCTCCAAAATCAACAGTCAGAGTCACAGAGTTATTCTTTTATATCAGACGATACCTAAACTCTTTATGTGAGATTTATGAGCATGCCCTGAGACTGAGCTAGAAGCAAAGTGATCAGAGTAGAAATGCCTGTGAAAACGGCAGGGGGAAGAATGAGCTAGTCCTTACACTGTTCTTTCCCTTGAAACATAAGAAGAGAGGCTCTCAAGTAAGTACAAAGGAAAGACTTGGTGCAAGGGAAATAATCTTAAAAACAATAGCTATCAGGGCCAGCCTGGCGGCATAGTAGTAAAGTTCTCATGCTCTGCTTTGGCAGCCCAGAGTTCATGGATTCAGATCCTGGGTGCGGACCTATGCACTGCTTATCAAGCCATGCTGTGGCAGGCATCCCATATATAAAGTAGAGGAAGACGGGCACAGATGTTAGCCCAGGGCCAATCTTCCTCAGCAAAAAAAAAAAAGCTATCATTTATTCTCCTGAGTAGCTTGGGCAAGTTACTCAACCTCTCTATGCCTTAGTTTGCTTATCTGTAAAATAGAGATGATAATAGCACCTACCTCACAGGATTGTTGTGAGGATTAAATTAGTTAACACATTTAAGCTCCTAGAACACTCCCTGGCACCTAATAAATGTTTAATAAAAATGTTAGCTACACCAGGTACTGTGTTTGGTGCTTTACCTACATCATTTTTTTTTCCAGCTTTATTGAGATATAATTGACATATATATTCACATGCAAAAGAATGAAACCGGACCATTATCTTACACCACTCACAAAAATTAACTCAAAGTACATACATTATTTCGAATTATCTGTCAAATGATGAAAATAAAACAGCTCAGGGATGAGTTTGATGTCCTTTATTCAAGGGAAAAATCCATGGACTGGGGGAGAGCAGAGCCTCACAAGCAGTGGAGTTCTCTTCCCAAGGATGTTTGGGCAAGAGTGAGTTTTATAGAATATTAGAAGCAGCAACTCGGAGACAGCATATGTTTGGCTGGGGTTGCATATTTGGACAGATTAAGGAACGAGGAGATAAACATAGATCCCAGAGCTGGGCTGGCATTTGGGGATTGGCTGACTGGAAAGTCTGCATTTCTGGTGAAGTGGAGCATTTACAGAAACATGGAAGTGCAGTTTGCTGACGTGGCACCCTGGGCAGAAGCAGCTCCATCTTGGTTCTAGAAAATTATTTCAACATGTCACAACTACCCTACCAGAGAGAAATCATCAGTCTTGTTTTTACAGGTGTGGAAACTCATTCAGAGAGGTTACATGACTCTTGCAGCCAATTAAGTTAGTAGTGTTAGTGGAACAGTTCAAGTTTTGAGCTTTGAATTGACATCCTGGAAGGGTGCCACTCTCTTGTCATCTGTCCCTCACCGCCTGATATGGCAGAGACTCAAAGACATTTTGTAAATTCCTATCCCAACTAAAGTGAAACCGGGGCCAGGACTGCAGTATTCCTCTCCATGTGTCCACGCAGTCACCATATTCTTTCCAGCCCCCGGGGGAGGGGGGCCTATTCTATAACAGGGTTATCCTCCCCTATATCCTGCCTGGCTGCCAAAGGAAAAGGCCCAGATCATAAAATTCAACTTCATCCCTCCTCTCCTGACTCTGGGGCTTGGCTTTTACTCTACAGCTTTGCAAAAAGCAGAAGCAATAATCCAACCAAGCGTCTTCTGGACAAAAGAGGTTTATTACTTTTAACTGGAAGGAGACAATTATCAAGGGTCAGAGAAGACCAATTCCCAGGCAGGGATGGGGCTAGGTGAGTCAAGGACTCTGCTATGTTCCTCTTTGAACTTCCAGAAGCCCAAAGACAGTGAGAGCTTTGGCAAATATTGGGGGAAGGGAGGGGGCAAGAAAGAAACGGTTGGTAGGAAGTTGACAGGTCTGCTTCAGGCTGCTTTAGGTGATGCTGAGGCCGGAAGCTGGCCTGGCCATGCTTCACAGGAAATGAGCCCAAAGAAGGGTCTCGGAGACCTTAAAGGGGCTTCCTTGTCCAGTATGTGCCAGGAGCAGTCCTTGAGGAGGCCACCTGCAGACCACTGTTAGGCGTTTGGCATCAGTCTCACTCCCAGGAAGAGAGACAGACGTCCCGTGACGTATGTAGATCAGAGCCCCTGTGTACTGTCACTGACACCTTGAACAGGGACAACTTTGGGAGTAAATTACATAGCAGCTTTAGTTTCAGTCTCCCGCTATGTCTTTAATTCTGAGAGCTAGTTTTCCTTCTGCCTCTAGATAAAACTCAAGGCAGTCCCCAGGATTTTCCTAGCTGCTTTCAAATAATACCAACCATTATGTAGTCACTTAAGTCACAAAACACAGTATCAATAAAAATAAATAGGGGCCGGCCCAGTGGCGCAAGCGGTTAAGTGCGTTCTCTGCTGCGGCGGCCCGGGATACGCCGGTTCGGATCCCAGGCACGCACCCACATACCACTTGGCAAGCCATGCTGCGGCAGCGTCCCATATAAAGTAGAGGACGATGGGCATGGGTGTTAGCCCAGGGCCAGTCTTCCTCAGCAAAAAAAGAGGAGGATTGGCAGATGTTATCTCAGGGCCAATCTTCTTCACAAAAAAATTAAAAATAAAAATAAATAAAACTTACAATCCCATGTGAAAGTCCAACTTCAATCTTGCCTCAATGACAAGGTTTCTCTCCCTCCCCATCTTGGGCCTCTTGCAGGTGGAAAGCCTGTGGTCGGGCAAGGAGGCCTTTCCCTACCCAGCCCTTTTACTGCCCCCGTCCGTGGATTTCTGACCCTTTCAGGGTTGGAGATCTGGAAGATAGAAAAGGAGAGGCCTTGTATGACCTCATTTATATGAAATTTCCAGAATAGGCAAATCCATAGAGTCACAAAGTAGATAAGTGGTTGCCAAGAGCTAGGAGGAGAGGAAAATGGAAGTGATTGTTAATGAGTACAGGGTTTCTTTTGGGGGTGAAGGGACTAACAACCCACCAGAAATAATATAAAGATTACTTCCGAGTGAAAACATCTGAGCTACTACAGACGCAGAAACAAATCTTATCTGAAGCTTACTTACTGACTAAAGCAGAGCTTTATCAGAGTCAGCTGCCACAAACCCCACCTCCAGGGACATTCCAAAAAAACTGTGTGAACAAGCCTTATCAGAACCTTCCATCCTTTGAAGCCCTAACCGCTCCCCCCCTCACCTCCATTAAGGTGGTATATTTACCCCCTAGCTGTTCAGGGAGCTACACTGTCTATAGAGTACTCCCACAGGCATAATTGAACTTTTCTCCTGTTACTCTGTCTGTTGTCAATTAATTTGAAAGCCCCCACCACTGGGACCTAAGTTGGTAGAGGAAAAGTTTTTCGTCCCAACAGGGGTGATTTTAAAATGTCCTGAAATCAGATAGTGGTAATGGTTGCACAACTTTGTGAGTATACAAAAAACACTGAATTGTACACTTTAAAAGGGTGAACTTTCTGGTATGTGAATTCTATCTCAATAGAATAAAAGGTGAAGAGAACTAGAAAGTTCCTACTTGACTGGTCTGTCCTGGGCATCTAGCACCAGTGCTCTCTGGGCTTGGCAGGTATCTGAAGCTGACTCTTTTTCATACGATGTCCACCACCCACCCACCTACCACTGGGGACCTGTCACCTGCATCTCCCTGACAAGTCAAGCATTGCTTTGCTTGGGCTGGAAGCTTTCTCTTTCTCAGCCCTGAGGAATACAGTGTTAACTCCTTCTCTTTGCAGAGAATAGGCATTCTCCCTTCTGGGTGGTCCCCTTGGACAGGACCTGAGATGACCACACACTGGCCCTCCCTCTGGTTCAAGGCTTACATCTGGTCCATGGGAAACACTCACACCCTCTGCCCTGAACAAGCCAACCAGTGCAAAAACTTCCCTTTGTGCCACCCTCAAAGCAGCCGGCCAGCCCACCTCTCTTCCTGTAGATTTTCCAGACCAGAGTCAGACAGCTGTCCGCTGCATCCCCCAAACTGCTGAATCATCTGGTTGAAGCCCCTCTTTCCAACTTTAGATGTACAGGAAAGCATCTCCAGCCTTCCTCGAGAGAAGTAGAACTCTCAGCATTACCACAGCCTCTCCAAAACCTTCTTCCCTCATCTCTCACCTCCTCCCACCTTTAATACATTCAATGTGAGTTCAGGGGTTAAAAATCACAACCTTCTTTGTGGATCTGTATCAAGGTGGTATCATGCCCATGTGAGTGGTATTTACCATCTTTTTTTTACATGTCTTTCGGGGAGAGAAAGGAGGTTGCCCGATACAGTAAAGGGAAAAATCAGGAAATGAATAGAGTCTGCCTCTGTTGCCCTCAGCTTCCCCCTTTAGACCACTTTAGGGCGTCTCCCAAGCCCCAATCCTTAATTTCCTCGTGCCCTCAATTTTCTTCTCACTCAGATGCCATCCTAAAATCAGCTCTGTGAGCCTCCTTTCACAATAAAGTGTGGGTGACTCACCAGAGCATTTTAACAGGCCTTAAAAGGCCAAAACTAAAAGTCAGGAATCAGCTGAGAGGTGGGGAACATCTGGTGACTTCCAGGCTTTGGGGCCACCCAAGCCTTCCAGGAAGGATGGAAGGGAAGGCAGGGGACAATGGGACAGTGAGCTCTTAGGCACAGGTAAACGATGTTGCAGGGCCAAACAGAGGGCTTGGAAGTGAGGAAGGCAGACGGGGGTGCTAACAAAAACCCTAGACTTATAATCCTACAGACAGCCCATTGTCACCTGGCCCACCAGGGAGGGGAGACATCTGGGTCACAGAAGGGAGACAGATTCGTGGAGCACCTACTATGTGCCAGGTATCGTGTGAGGTGCTCCACAGACGACATCTTATTTGATCCCCCCACAGTCTTGTGGTGTAGATTCCCATTTATAGATGAGGACATTCAGACTCAGTGAGGCTAGGTCTTCGAAGTAATGTGTCTTCTTGGACATACTCTAAGAGGATGGGCCTGCCCTGTTAGCACAAAGCCGCAGTGGGGGTGGCTGTTCCTGCTTGGTATTTGAGTGGTCAGTTCTGGGAATGTGGAACTGCTCCTCCTCCGGGGTTCCTCACGCAGTAAGCAGCACCTCGTCCCCAGCCCCTCACCCCACTTTGGCAAGTGAGCTGGAGGTCCCAGCCAGTCACTCCCACCATCAAGAGATCCTCTCCTCCTCATTCCCCTGGTTACAGCTGAGTCCAGCCCTGATCATTTCCACCTGGAGGACTGTAGTAGCCTCCTAACTGGTTTCTCCACCCTTGGCCGCCTGAACCCACTCTTCACAAACTACTCGAGTGAGCTTAACAAAATGTAAAACTGATCATGCTTTCCCTGCTTAAAACACATCAAAGGCTCCCTGTTGTCCTCAGGGTAAAACTCATAACCACAACATGGCCTATGTATGCCCTGTGCAATCTGACCCCTGTCTGCCTCTCCAGCCCTAACAGGTATTCCCTTCCTCTGCTCTCAGGATTCCAGCCACACTCAGTTCCTGATGTGTGCTAGGACCTCCTGCCTCAGGACCTTTGCACAAGCTGTTTCTCTTACCTGTATTTCTCTTTTCCTTGCTTTTCAACCTACCTAACATTGATCATTTTATACTTAGCTCAGATGTTCTCTTCTCAGAAAGGCATTCTCTTAGCCCCCGATATACTACTTTCCATTGTATTGTTTATTACAATGTATTAGTATATATCTACTTATGTGATTATTTATTTAATGACTGCCTCCAGGAGAACATGGACACGATCTTTTGGCTTTCCGTGGTATTCTTGGTGCCAAGCAGAAGGCCTGGCAAATGGTAGGCACTCAGTAAATATGTATTATGTAGATGGACGGACAGACGGACGGATGGGTGGATGTTCTAACAGAAAGCTCCCACGGATTTCCTTTTGCCTCAGGCTCCAATATGGCTGGGCATAGCGCTGTTACTGATCCCATCTTTATTTAAAATTTTGATATTTTGGCACTAATTTTGATTTTTAAAATATTTCATTACAATATCATTTGTCTTAATTACTCAGTTTTTTGGTGCCCCCTTAAATTTTGAGCAAAAGGCCAGTCCCTCACTCACCACACGCAAGTCCCAGCCCTGCCCACAATACAGGAATTAATGAAAGGTAACTATCGTTAAAATAAGTATTGTCATAGAGATAAGATAAGACATACTAGGACAATCATAGGCTTTAGAGTCAGATAAACTTAGGTTCCAACCCGGCTCATTCAACAATCATTCATTTATTTACGCACGTATTCACTCTGTGCCACCCATTCTGTCAACACGCTGGAACACACTGTGGGCAGAAACACGGTCTCTGCTCTCAGGGACCTTCCAGGCTAGAAGCTCTGCCACTGACCAGCCTGTGACCTTCCGTGAGTCGTTTAGGCTTCCTGAGCCTCTTCATCTGTAACAGGACAATAAGAATATCTGCCTATATTGCTCAAAGGTTGGGAATTTTGGCAGTCAGGCATGTCAAATAGACATGAACTCATATCCCAATACCCCATCTGGTATTATTTGCAGTTTCATATTTCATTTTGCATATACAATGCCCCATCTGATATTATTTGCAATTTTAAGGACAGAGACCCAGAAAGGGTAAGTGTCCTGTCTGGGGTCACACAGCTTTCCAAAGCAGAAACAAGGGCAAATCTAGTTTTCCTGCTTCACAGTCAAGGCTCTGCTCTGCTGCATGCAGACAATCCTCCCCATCCTGTCCCAGCATCTTCCTGAGACCTAGGGGAATGGGAAAGGGTTGTGACCCCCCCCCCCTTTTGCAGGGAAGACAGTCCTCCCTTCTTGTGGCCTGTCCTGGGTATAGTCCAGCCTTGGGGAGGGTATGAGGGAAGGAGTGGACAGGAGGGGTTAGTAGAGGAGGAGGAGAGGTGTTAGAAAAGGATAAATTAAAAATAGGAGGAGGGGCCAGCCCAATGGCGTAGAGGTTAAGTTCACACACTCTGCTTTGGCGGCCTGGGTTTCACGGGTTCAGATCCTGGGTGTGGACCTAGGCACCACTCATCAAGCCATGCTGTGGCAGGCGTCCCACATGTAAAGTAGAAGAAGATGGGCACAGATGTCAGCCCAGGGCCAATCTTCCTCAGCAAAAAGAGGAGGATTGGCAACAGATGTTAGCTCAGGGCTAATCTTCCTCGCAAAATAAAAAGGAGGAGAAAGAGGCACCCAGAAGAGGGGCCAGGCCATACCTCCATGGTCTTGCCACCTTCTCCTCCTTCCCCTTCCCTGATGCTCTCATGGACAGAGAAGAAGGTTTGGGTCTCCTAGAGGACATGGCTTAGCTTCACACCACCCTTCTCCTGGCAGAACCAGAGGTTGACTATCCATACCGTCTCTCTTCCATCTCTCAGAATATCCCACACAGTCTGTGACAAATTCTTTTAAGACCTCTGCCCTCTGCCCCAAAACAGTTGACCTCAGGGAATGGTGAGAAGCCAACAGGGCCTGGGAAGAGGGGGTGGGGGTGGGTACTTTCCAGGGGAGGTACAGACTTCTGAACACCCGTCAGGTGTACAGACACAGGCAGGGGCTGGGGGCCTTCTGGCCTGGGCTAGACCTGCAGGAGATGGGGGGAGCTGATCTCAGTGGGTAGAGAGGGGCTGAGTCTAGGAGGGAGAAGATGGAGAGGGGGCTCACCTGGACCATAGGCACATGAATCACTGAGGAAGACACTGAGTCGGTGGTGTCTGGGGTTCTGGGGAGTAGGGGACACTTCCTCAGAGAGGAAACTGCCCCCAATCTAGAAGTTTCCAGGATTCCATAAGGAGGGTAGCTGAATGGAGGTTCAACTCCTAGTCCTCTGCCTCTCGCGCCTCAGCTTCATCATCCGAAGGGGCTGACACATCTGTACCAACTCCCACAGCGCCTGGGTCCACAACTACACACCGACCTGGAACAGGGCCCAGTGGAAATCAAAGTGCAGGGTTCCTTGTTGAAAGATCATTAAGAATCTCAAGACAATTACAGAAGAATATAAAACCAAGCATGGGGCCCTTCTAAGCCTGGGGATCTGTGCAACTGCACAGCTCACACACCCATGAAGCAGGCCCTGACCTGGGGCTCAAAGCAGAATAACCACAATGCAGTTGGGGTACTCCAGCTAAGGATGCAGGAAGAACAGAGGCCCAAGGCCACTCCTACCCCATGCCCCTCACCTCTGTCGGCCCCAGGGAATTGTTCTGCCCTGGATTTAATCCCAGTATCCCTTTCTTTCAGGTCTCACTCATTGCACTGGATTCTGTTCTCTTCTGAAGCTTTGCCCTGACTCCCAGCCCCATGGGGCCCAAGGAAGCCATGGGCTCGAAGCCTTAGTGTAGATTTGTTAGCAGAGCCCTGTAGGAAACACAGAGAGTTGTTCCTTTAAAACTATACTGGAGGGCCAGCCCCGTGGTTTAGCGGTTAAGTGTGCGCGTTCCCCTGCTGGCGGCCCAGGTTCGGATCCCGGGCACGCACCGAGGCACCGCTTCTCCAGCCGTGCTGGGGCCGCGTCCCACATACAGCAACTAGAAGGCTGTGCAACTATGACATACAACTATCTACTGGGGCTTTGGGGAAAAAAATAAATAAATAAATAAATAAAATAAAATAAAACCTTTAAAAAAAAAAAGAACTATACTGGACATGGGGCTGGCCCGGTGGGTGGCATAGTGGTTAGGTTCATGTGCTCTGCTTCGGTGGCCTGGGGTTCGCAGGTTCGAATCCCGGGCACAGATGTACACACCACTCATCAAGCCATGCTGTGGTGGCCTCCCACATACAAAATATAAAGGAAGACTGGCACAGATGTTAGCTCAGCGACAATCTGCCTTGAGCAAAAAGAGGAAGATTGGCCATAGATGTTAGCTCAGGGCCAATATTCCTTACCAAAAAAAAAAACAAAAAATCTTTACTGGACACATCAAGAATTTGTGTGGTTTTGTTTGGGCCTCTGACAGGTCATGATCTTAGAAACGAAGGTGAGAAAGTTAGAAACCTGGGCAGGAAGCAAGAGCGAGCCCAGGAGTGGGGAATGGAAGCTCCTTTACTTTTAGTCCTGTGTGACAGAAAGCCCACCGAAAATGTCCTAGAGAAAAAGAAAAATAGTTTATTGTTTTACATACTCAAAAAACGCAAGTGCCGGGGTGTGGCTCAGGGAAAACTGGTCTGAGGGCATAGGACTCCACAGCACTCTGGTGTTGGTGCCACCGGCTCTTGTGCTGGTGCACCAGGACACAGCTGCACCCACAGAGCCTCTCGAGGGAACAGCCTCTCCCCATCATCATAAGCTGAGAGCTAGTGGGGAATGACCCCAACTGCTGGGCTCGGGAGGTGGGTCCACACCTGTGACAAAAGACTGACAGAGCCCCGTAGAACCTAATAGCTTCATGGGGCATAGTTTCCAGAAGAAAGAAGGATGCTGGAAAAAATAAACATATTTAAAGTCCCTGACTTTACTTTTTCTAAAAAAGACTCTTGGCGTTAAAGTATTGATTTACTTTAAGGAATTGTCTTAAAGTATTGATTACCACGTTAAATGTTTGTGCCCATTTATGCATTAAGTGCATGGTATGGACATACCCAAAACATGCCTCAAATTTTATCACTTCGATGCCTCTGCCTTAGCTCTAGGATCAGAAAACTTTGGTTTGAATCCCAGCTTTGCCTGTTTCTAGCTGTGTGGGCAAATTACTTCACTGCTCTGTGCCTCCGTATCCTCATCTGCAAAAGGGGATGACGATTGTACCTACTTCACAGGGTTGTAGTGAGGATATAATTATAAAATATTTGTAAAACAGTAAGTGGCTCATATCTTATTACAACTACTTGCTATTACCACTATTTGCAATCACCTCTAACTAGAATGTTCCCCCTCATTTCTCTGCATTTTAAAATGGTGTACAGTCTCAGTCTAATTCTGGGGACCCAGTTTAAATGCTATCCCTTTCATGAATTTTTCTTTTCTTTTCTTTTCTTTTTCAGCCATAAAAAGGAATGAATTACTGATACATGATACAACATGGATGAACCTTGAAAACATTAAGTGAAAGGAGCCAGACACAAAAGGGGACATATAGCATGACTCCATTTATATGAAGCATCTAGAAGAGGCAAATCCATAGGGACAGAATGCAGACTAGTGGTTGCCAGGGCTGAGGAGGGGAAAATGAGAGTGACTGCTTTCTGGGTACAGGGAATCCTTTTGGGGAGATGAAAATGTTGTGGGACTCGATAGAGATGATGGTTACACAAATCATGAATGTACTAAATGCCTCTAAATCGCACACTGTATAATGGTTAATGGTTAATATTGTTACGTGAATTTTTCCTCAATAACAAAACGGAAAAAAAAAGGAATAAACCTCCTCTTGAATAAAGAACTGTTACTTTTGCTTTAAGCAAATTTATAAAGAAGATTAGCCAAACTTCATGGCCCAAAGAGGAAATTATCAATTAGCTTTGCTGCATAACAAACCATCCTAAAATTTAGTGAACTAAAACAAGCATTAACAACAAGGAGACACAACTACACACCTATTAGAATGGCCAAAATCCAGAACACTGACAACACCAGATGCTGACAAGGGTGGGAGCAACAGAAACTCTCATCATCGCTGGTGGGAATGCAAAATGCTAGTGGGAAAGCCACTTTGGAAGGCAGTTGGGTGGTTTCTTACAAAACTAAACATACTCCTACCATACAATCCTGCAATCATGCTTCTTGGTATTTTCCCAAAGGAATTGAAAACTTATGTCCATACAAAAACCTGTCCACAGATGTTTATAGCAGCTTTATTCATAACTGGAAGCATATTCAAAACTTGGAAGCAACCCAAGATGTCCTTCAGTAGGTGAATGGGCAAATAATCTGTAGTACATCCAGACTTTCAGAATATTATTCAGCACTAAAAATAAATGAGCTATCAAGCCATGAAAAAGACATGGAGGAACATTAAATGCATATTACTAAGTGAAAGAAGCCAATCTGAAAATTCTACACACTGTATGATGCCAACTATGTGACATTCTGGAAAAGGCAAAACTATGGAGACAGTAAAAAGATCAGTGGTTTCCAGAGTTTGTGGGGGAGATTAATGGGCAGAGCACAGAGGATTTTTAGAGCAGTGAAAATACTCTGTCTGACGCCATAGTAATGGATACACATCAATATATATTTGTCCAAACCAAGAGTGAACTATAACGTAAACTATGGTCTTTGGGTGATTATGATGTATCAATGTAGGTTCATCAATTGTAACAAATGGTACCATTCTGGTGGGGGATATTGATAATGGGGGAGGCTGTGCATGTGTAGGGGCAGTGAGTATATGGAAAATCTCTCTACCTCTCTTCAGTCTTGCTATGAATCTAAAACAGCTTGTAAAAAAATAAAATCAATAAAAAAACTAAAATTAAAAAAAAATCAAGCGTTTATTACTTCTCACAATTCTGTGAGTAGGATGGATGGTTCTCCTGGTCTGAAGCAACTCAGTTGGGGTTTGATGGTCTTGCATGACCTCTCAGCTGGGACAGCTGGATATCTGGGGATCTTTCTCTCCACGTGGTCTCTCAACATTCAAGACGCTAGCATGGGCTGGTACACATAATGGTATAAAGGTTCCCAGCAGAAAAATAGCACAAGTCTCAATGTGCCAGCACCTTTCAAATCACTGTTTGGATCACATTTTCTACTGTCCCGTTTGCCAAAGTGAGTCACATAGCCAAGACCAGAGTCAGCAGGGGAAGGGACATCCCAAATACACACATAGTGGGTGGGAGGAATTATTGCAGCCATTTTTGTAAAGAATCTACCAAAGGAAGGAATAAGTCAAATATTTAAACCAAGACCTAATTTCTGATAAAGCTAGAGTTAGGAGAAGTGCTTGGTGCAAAATTGAAACCTCTTTAGTTGACTTGATATCAATAAGGCGTACAGGAAATGGTCAGAAGACATCTGAGGGACCTCATCCATTTATGACCGCAGAGCAGTTTCAATTCTACAACATAGAATAGACTTGAGCTATGGGACTCTTTAAGGGGATATTATTGCCTGGGCCCAGTCTTACAGACATCAGGGGAAACAAGACAAGTTGGTAGGGTCTGTTATTCCCCTTATTACTTAAAAAGAAAATTTTTTCCCATGTGCAGTAGTGAGACCATTTAAGACCATGCACAAGGAAGGAAGAGGCACAGATTATTTCCAAACACAGGTATTTACAGTAAGGACACGGGAGAGGTAGTGTAGCCCAGGGGGTCACCTCACCAGCCAGCCTGTCTCTGTGGGGTCTCGTCAGGCCCACCCCTAACATTTACAGGGCCCAGGGCAAGAATCCATAAGGAGGCCCCATGTCAGGTGTGCCAATATTTTAAACTTATAAATGAACTAGCAAACAAGCTTAAACGTAAAATGAATTGCTTCGTATTGCAACCACGTGAAACTGTTGTATATGCAGTCCAAATTTGGGAGTTTCACTGCTACAGATTGGAACACAAAAAGAAGCAAGAAAATGAACACTGAGCACTACAGGGGAATAACACTTTGTTATGCAAGAACCTATGGCATTCATGCTTTCTGACAGGAAAGGTCTTGACAAGTTAATAGGTTTATCTTTTCTCTTACCTAAAGGCTTCTGCTGCTCAAATCTCAGCAGTCCAAAGGAGGGTGTCTCCAGTGTTGGCAGCAGCAACACCCATAAACCTTGACAGCATTTGGACTCAGGTGTGCTTCGTTTCAAGGACATAGGGCAGAGAGATGGAGAAGCATTTTCCCTTGAGGCATGAACGGTGTTTGTCACAAGAGTGGATGTTTAGAGTTACAGTCATGCTGGGCCAGCCCTGAGTACCAGATCCCTAGTACTCTTGACTAAAGGGGTTTGGAAGCCAATGGAGAGCATTCACGACAAAGGAGAAATTCAGTGAGCACATGGATAGAATGACTTTTTCTGTAGATGTCAGCCAGCCGCTGCCCTCAGCCCCAACAGTGCTAGTGCAATGAGCCCATGGACAGAGGCTGCAGTGGCAAGGATGGAGGCTACGCATGGCCCAACAGCACGGGCTGTCTCTCATCAAGGCCAATTTAACTACTGCCGTTGTGGCATGCCTAACCTTCCAGCAGCAGAAACAGATGTCAAGTCTCAACGTGGCACTACCCTCAAAGAGAAAATACAGTCATACAGTGACATGTTCATCATCTTGGACCCCTGCCACCCTGCAAGGGAGAAAAATCTAACCTTTGCAGAAATGACACTTACTCCAGATGTGGGTTTTCTTTCCCTAACGATAATGTCTTTGCCAGCCCAGTCATCCAAGGACTTACAGAATGCCTGATCAGACAGTATGGTAGTTGTGCAACATCGCCTCAGGCCAAGGGATCCATTTTATAGCAAAAGACATGAGTCAGCAGGCATATGGGAGCCACCGATATTACCATATACTTAATCACCCAGAAGCAGCCAGAACAAGAGAATGGTGGGTGTTAATGATTTAGCTAAGAGGACAACAAACTTCAGGGTTGGAACCTCTCCAGAATGCAGTATACGCACTGAACCAAAGGCGATAGATGATACTGTGTCTCCTAGAGCTGATTTGGAGGACTAAATGAATCTCCTAGAGGAAGGAGCCTTCTTAAAGTAGTCATTCTCGGGGGCCGGCCCGGTGGCGTAGCAGTTAAGTTCGCCGGTTCCGCTTCTGTGCCCCAGAGTTCTCCAGTTCAGATCCTGGGCGCAGACCTACTCACCTCTCATCAAGCCATGCTGAGGCGGCATCCCACGTGGCAGAGCTCCAGCTCTACAACTATGATACACAACTATGCACTGGGGCTTTGCAGAGAAAAAAAACAAAAAGAGGAAGTTTGGCAACAGATGTTACCGCAGGGCCAATCTTCCTCAAAAAAAAAAAAAAACAATATAAAAAATAGTCGTTCTCTTTGCCTGTATCCATTGGGCAGTTGGAAAAGCCCCAAGTCATCTTTGCCCTCTACTTCCTGTTGCATTTCAAGCCTTGTTCCCTTTTTTAGAAATAGCATGTTGTCTATTGTACACCCAAACAACAGCGTTCTGACCTCTGCCCTGTGCCTTTCTGATCCTCCTCCTCTTCTTATGTAAATACAAAGGCAGAGCTGGGGGCCCAGGGAGTCAGGGAGCAGAGAGCCCAGGAGTCCTGAGGCCAGCTCTGCCTGCGCACTGGGGAGATGAAGACCTCTGCAGCTGCCCTGTCCTTCCTCATCGTTACTGCTGCTCTTGGATCCCAGGCCCAGCGCATTCACGGTGAGTTCAGTGAGCCTTCTCGCCTGGTGGCCAGGTCGATGGTTAACTCGAGGTCCGGAGAGGAGACATAGAGGCACATCTTTGTCCTCTTGTGACTGCTCCCATCCCAGACATGGATGTGAATTTTGGCACCTATTTAAAAGCAGCAGCAGTAGGGTATAGACCTCTGTCTGCAGCCTTTGTTCTCTGGGGAAAACTGTATACAAACGACTAGTCCCACTTGGGAAAACAATTCTCTCCCTTCTCGTGGCCGGAATTATTTGATATCTTCTCTTAGCTGACTTTGGACCATTATGTGCTAGATCAAAAGAACTGTAGTGAAGTTGTAAATTTGTAAAAAGAAGCATAGAATTAAACGGTTAGAACTATTATATGCTATCTAGTGTAAAAGCATCATTTTGAAGAGGAAATGGGACAAGCTAGCAAGTGAGTCACTCAAGTCCACCTAACCGTTCTATTTATTTATTTAACAGATAAATGTCTAGTTCTTCCCAGGTGCAAGCAGGCATGTTCTAAGTGTCTTATAGATACTAATCCATTGGATCCTCCTAACAACCCTGGGGGGTAGACTATCAGCAACTTATATAGTTTTGCACATTATTATTATTATTATTCTCATTTTATAAGTGAGAAAACAGGCGTAGAAACCTTAGATAACTTGCTCAAGATTACAGAGCTAGTAAGTGGTGGAGTTAGGAAGCTGTTATGAAAAGACAAGGCCATTTAAGACTTCATTTTGCAAGTACCACACACATCATATCAAGCACATTGAAGTGGACACATACGCCTCATTAAATATAATTCATATGTATCTATATAAGAAACGCACTAAAAGGTTAGTTGTGTTTGCCTAGTTAGCATAATGCTAGTCCACAATCCCTTATCCAAAACTTTGGGCTTAATGTATTTTGGAATGCAGAATTTTTCAGGTTTTAAAAAGGTAATACAATATGATCCAGCAATTCCACTTCTGGATGTATACCCAAAAGAACTGAAAGCAAGTACATGACGAGATATTTGTACACCCATGCTAATGGCAGCAATATTCATAATAGCCAAAAGGTGGAAACAACCCAAGTGTCACTAACAAATGAATGGATTAAAAAAAGCAGAGTATATACATACAATGGAATGTTATTCAGCCTTAAAAACTAAGGAAATTCTGACACATGCTACAACATGGATGAATATTGAAGACATTATGATAAGTGAGATAAGCCAGTAACAAAAGGACCAATACTGTATGGTTCCACTCATATGAGACCATTAAAGTAGTCAAATTCAGAGACAGAAAATAGAATGGTGGTCTCTAGGGGCTCAGGTAGGGGGAAATGGGGTGTTATTGTTGAAGGGTACAGAGTTTCAGTTTAGCAAGATGGAAAAAAGTTCCATGGATGGATTGTGGTGATGGTTGTGCAATATGTGAATGTACTTAATGCTATTGAACTGCACATTTAAAAAGGTAAATTTTAACATAATTGTAAATTTTATATTATGTATTTTTTACCACATTTTCAAAAAAATAAATAATATTTTTTAAAACATAACACATACTTGAACATTACTTAACATTCCTGGCAGAGTCTGGGAAGCATACGTTAATCAAACAGTAATATTTCTGCAGCAAACACATAAAAATACTTATACTAATGAAACAGATAAAGACTGTAAATAGTCTCACTTCACTTTGGGTAACGTTGTGCCACCAAATCAGATAAATGAGATAATGAAAAGTTTTCCCGTTTCCAGAACCCCGTGGATTTTAGATATGTGTAGAAAGTATTGTGGACTGTATCACATTATGTAGCTATTCAATTGATTTATTCGTGTTAGATCTGCAGTTTGCTTTTTGTATTTGAAAGTCAATAGAATGTTTTCACATCTCACACATTTTCAAAAGTTCCCTGAAAAATCTCAAGGCCCTAACAGAGAAAATGAGCCTGGAGTCAGGCCTAGAACCCAGACAGGCGTCCAGTGGTCCGGCATCATTGCCTCCCTACCAGGGGATGGGGCTGAGGAATGAGACAGGTGGAGATACTGAGACAATGCTGCCTCCCGGTGATGTCTCTCCCTTGCTTGTCTGTTTCTCCCAAATAGAATCCGTGATGGAGATGCACTGGCCTGAAGTCTCAATAACTCGAGAAGGTAAATGTTTAGTTGTAGCATATATTTAAAAGCAGCCGGCGGGTACAGATCTGCTCAATGGCTTCAATCCACCTTGTTTACAGGGCTGGGGGAGAGGAGGAGGGTTTTGACGGTGGGGAAGGTCTCCAAGGAAGATCAGCACCCTCCATGGGTCCCTCTTCCATTGATGACCTCTATTCCACCTGGTTCTCCCAAGTTGGCTCACCTGGAGAAGAGGGTGTTCTCTGACGCCTCCTGCAGGCATCAGACCCTTCCTCTTCTGGGAGAAATGGTCCTAGCCCCGTTGTGGCCCTGCAAGGGGAGTGAAGTGAGGCGATGCCAGCAAGTGCTGGCAGAGAAGGAAAACATCCCTTTCAAGTCCTGCCCTTCTCACCCTCTCTAGTACTTTGGAGGAAAGGGGGAAAAGATCTAGTTTTCCTCAAAAAGAGACAGTCCTTAAATGGCCCTTTCTCTTGCCTCAGGCTTTCACAGTCCTGCTGACTGCTGCCTCGCGTACACCCCACGAAAAATCCGATGTGAAGTCATGAAAGATTATTTTGAAACAAGCACTGGGTGCTCACAGCCCGGTGTCATGTAAGTACCAAGCTCACCAGCCATGTCCTGGGAAAGGAGGACTGGTGTCCACAAAAGTCCTACCGTCTGGATCCTGCCAGGTCAGGGGAGGGATCCTGCAGGGCATCCGGTATGAGATGCTCCCAATGAAGGCGGAGGCCAGGCAAGGGAGGAGAAAGCAGAAGCAAAGCTGCCCAAGGAAACTCCCAGAGTCACTCAGGGAGTCTCAGAGGCTGAGAGAGGCCTCCAAGAGGAGACACTCTGAGCTCCTGCGGCAGAGAAAGGAAAGAACAGGCTGGGCTGAGTGGGGAATCCAAGGGGCAGGGAGAAGGGGGCTCCCCACCCCTATTTGCTGAGCCCTCCTCTGTCTGTAACCTTTCTCCCCCTTGCTCCTCAGCTTCCTCACCAAGAGGGGGCAGCGTGTCTGTGCCAACCCCCTGGAAAAGCGAGTTCGGGATTGCATGAGGCACCTGAAGCTGAGCTGATCAAGGACCTGAGGAAAATGAGTCTTGTCTGAGCAGAAGGAACACTAGGTGCCAGCCACCTCACCTCCCTCTCTCTCGCGCCAACTACCTCCTGGGAGTGTCTTGGCCTGAATTATCTTTTTAAAGCAACAATTACTGTTCTGTTCTGGTTATAAAATCAATGCATTAATAAAGAGTATCCAGGGAACGGCCCCGTGGCTTAGCCGTTACGCATGCTCCGCTACCGGTGGCCCAGGTTCGGATCCCGGGTGCACACCAATGCACCGCTTCTCTGACCATGCTGAGGCAGCGTCCCACATACAGCAACTAGAAGGGTGTGCAACTATGACATACAACTATCTACTGGGGCTTTGGGGAGAAAAAGGAGGAGGACTGGCAATAGGTGTTAGCTCAGAGCCAGTCTTCCTCAGCAAAAGGAGGAGGATTGGCATGGATGTTAGCTCAGGGCTGATCTTCCTCACAAAAAAAAAAAAAAAGAGAGAGAGAGTATCCAAATTAACATTACTTGAACTTTAAGAGGAAAAAGGAATTGTAGGAATTGCTGAACTTTGGACTCATGTTTTTTTCAAAATGAGACATCATAGTATTTTTAAATAGCTAAAAATATGATTCACTCAAATATAGATTGAAAACGTGTTAAAGATGTATTTAACCCATTAATGAGGGAACCATTAAACCGATTCAGACATCACCTGAGGAGCAGAGATTTATATAGTTAATTGGGGATGACATTCTGAAATGTTTAGGTTAGAGAAAAACAGATTAATATCTTATTGGGCAATAAAACTGTAACTTTTGGGATTATCTTTTCTACTAGACAAAAATCATTTGTATTTGTGCTAGACACAAATTTACAAGTTAACATGTAATTTCACAAAGTCTGGGACCTAGTCAATAGTAAATAGAATACCAATCAAAAGCACATTCCCCCTACAGATTTAAGGAATCCTGGGGTGGACCTTTCAGACAATGTTCCAATATGACATTGAAAGGCCGCAGTCATCCTTTTGCCTTATTTCTACATTTTGGATGTTTTTTCTTAATAGATATAACTTCCTAAAAGATGTCTTCTTAAAGCTGAAAGATATTAAGAAAAACATTTAAAGAAGGAGTTAATATCAATTTTATATTCATATCTATTAAAGCATATACACATATTTATAATTAGTAAATCTTGGTCAACTGTCTCATAAAATTCAGACGAAAGGACTAGATTCTAAACAACAAAATTTTTTTTATTCCAAAAATGTTTAAAACCTATGCTTACTTTTTGGGTGATTTGCCATAAGAAATCAATAAGAAAAAAACTGATTGATAACCAAATATCCTTTATAGTAACAAATCACTATTAGAAAAAAATCCTGAGACAATGATTAAAGCTGGGAATTATTATAACTCCAAAGAGATTAAACACAAATTCACAGTTTGTCTTATCTTATCCTTCCTACTAAAATAGCTAATCTTTGAAGTTTTGACTACAGCTTAGAAAACTTTCTTTTACTCCATCATTTGGCAGTGGAGGGATGAGCAGGAGATGATTGGGGATAAGGGGTAAGCACAGACGTATACAATTTAAACAAGCATTACAGGTGATTCTTATGCAGGTGGTCCAGGGCCTCACTTAGAGATACCATTTTAGGAGATGTGGGTAAACAGGCAGGCAGGCCAGATGGTGGACCAGTGAATGGGAAGAGTGCCTGAGAACATTTCACTCCTTCAGGGATGCCTTTGTTCTAGCATAAGTAGAAATCCCTAGTTCCCTGGTTGTAAACACAGATTCTCATTGTAGGGGCCCTGGCTCTGTTGGGTGAGGAGGAAGGAGGGGTGCGACTGGTCAGGCTTTCACTGAGGTTGTCAGAGAGCTTCATTTCTAGGGGGTAGAGGGGTGGGTCTTTTTGTCTTTGACCAGAAGTTATCCAGGTCATTGCCCAATTCTCTGTCCCCACTGTCCCCTCTAGAAGGCTCTCACAGCAGACATCCTTCTTTAGTTAGAGAACTGTGCTTGTAGCTTTACCCTGGATCAAACCCTGCACCTCACTGTCCTGAAATGGACACCTGCTTCCGCCAACAGCACAGACTCTGATCTTTGTGTTACCCAGGGTCCTGCTGAGAAAATGTCCTTTCAATGATCTTCTCCTTCAGCTATATGAGGATACAAGTGTTTTTCAGCCTCCTCGTGTTGTGCCATCAGCCTGATGCATGTCCTTTGTATAGAATGGAAATTTCTCACCTTATGGTCAGCTGATGTCATCTTTTCTGATTCCCTACTGCTACTATAAATTTATTTTTATTTTCATATTTATTCTGTCATTTCAATGGGATTTGGGGAGGTGAAAGAGGTGAACACAGATACTCTGGATTCTGGCCTATATTTTGACCCATTTATGATCTTTCCTATTGCTCTCATTGCTTCACTATATTCTGTTGAATTCAAAAGCTTTGGGTTAACACTGACCCACTGAGCCCTGGAATGCATGACCGAGTGATGGCAACAGCAGCTTTTGGCTTCTCCGTAGAGATTTTGTTTCAGAGCCTTGATGAAAATCTTAGAGTTGTTGGATTAAAACTGTGCCAGACTGAAGGGAAGTGTGTATGGTTTCACTGCGTTCTCTGGTTGGTCAAGTTGTTAGCTCGGAAGAATGAAATGGAGAGCATAGACCACCTGAGCAATGTGGATGGCAGAGGGCCAACTATCTCCTAATCGAGGCTTTGGGTCATGACAATGGCCACTGAACAGAAAGGAGGGATGGAAACCGAGACTCCTTTCAGACCAAGCATCTGGTCACGCATAGAAGATCTTTGTGGTCTTAGAGGGGACAATGGCATGTTATGTCCAGGTCAATTGCATAATACATGCTCTATTTTCACAGTTCCTCAAAAACAGCATGTTCTTTTTCACTTCCTCGCTTTCTATGGTGCCTCTGCCAGAAATGCACCCCCTCTCAACAATTCCCAGCAAAACTCAACCCATCCTGCAAGGTTCAATTTAGGTGCCACCATAAACCTTCCCTCACTATCCCAGCCAGAGCTCCCATCTCCCTTTCTCTAGAATCCTGAGATGGATATTTATCGTCACTCAAACAGATAATTATTGAGTGGCTACTTTATGTTACACATTGTGGTAGGCTTTAGGAAAACCATGAGAACAAAACAAACTAGATTCCTGACCTTCAAGAATATTTCAGTGTAGAAAGAAGACTGAAAAGAAGAAAAAGATAGGACATTTGTGTGCAAGAATCATATCTAATTCATCACTCAGTCTCCAAGTTATTATGTAACCTTGTACTAAAATGATGAGATTGTTTGTATTGAGGGCAACCAGCCTGGGGATCAGGCCTCCCCAGGCCCCAGTCAGGCTGCCCAGAGGCTAGAGAGACCAATATCTAAAGCACACCACTTAGGCAGCTCTACTAGAGATCAGGGCTTCTGAAACTTTAGGATGCAGAAGAATCACTTGGAGGACTTGTTAAAACACAGATTGCTGGATCCCACTCCCAGAAATCCTAATTCAGTAGGACTGGGTATGGCCCAAGAATCAGGATTTCTAACAAGTTCTCGGGTAATGCTGATGCTGCAGGGTGGAGTGGAAATTTGGAGAGGAACTCTTACTCTTGACTTTGTAACTTTAGCATGGTTTGCAACTTTTTATAAATAGCACATATTTCTTTAGTAACCAAAAAATAATTTTAAAGAATTGAAAAAATGAATCTTCATTGTCTTTTCAAGGACAAACAACAAAATGGGCCAGTTCTTGATTTGTGTTGATATTTGATTTTTTATGATGAAGCTTATCAAAGCTGCTTAATTATAAAAGAAATGTATAATTGGGAAAAGTTTAAACATGGCTAAATAAGTCTAACAACCAATATTGAATTTTTAAAGTAAAATTCTTGGAAGTTGTGCAAAATACCTAGAAAAATAATGTGCTTAAAAGTTGTAAAAAATAAAAATAAAAACCTAACTAGAGCTGCACAGAAATCAAGGCATAAAATAGCAAATGGAAACATCCATATTTTTACTATTTCACTTTTAGAACCACAGACAATATTTAGAAAGTAACATAGCTCATTGCTGTTTATCTTGATGTGGGCCAGGGGGCTCAACTAAGGACTCAACCAGGCTGGGATGGGGCAGAGGGCATGACCCACATGGTTGAGGCCAGTGGGGCTGGGACCGAGCATACAGCTAGTACGGCCAAAATGTTTGTTACATACAGGGGATGCAGCCAACAAGTAAACATATTGAGGTTAATGGGAGCCAGGTTTCTCTCTGCTAGCGTAAAGAGGGAAACATATAGAAAGGGAAGACTAAAATAAACCCTGTGGTGTCAACTTGGAATTGAATGTATTGGTATAAACTTTGGCTTGTCATACAGCTAGACAGATGATATAGAAATTGCTATAAATGTATAAAATACATAGAAATAAGTAGGAAACTATACACACCCTTATGCATACATGCTTCAATATATTTCCTACTTCTGTCCACTGAGAGGTCAGACCTAAAAGCAATGCCATTCCCTAAGCAATTCAATGAGCACCCTAAGAACCCAGACCTTGGTTTCTCAAAACCATTCACCACTAACAGGAACCAGGACTCATTGGAGAAACGGCTGATTCCAGAGCTGGGGCAAAGTATAAGATGAGCCTGGATCAAAAAGTAAGAAAACGAGGATAAATAATATATTCTAAAATCTTCTAGAGAGAGGAAAAACCAGATCACCACAAGTAAAAGTTCCAAAAAAAAAATATTCTCATATTCTCAGTGTAGAATTCTACACCCAGCAAAAACATCAATCAAGTGTGAGGGATGAGTAATGACTTCTCCAGACGAGCAAGAACTCAGAAAGCTTATGTCCCACACGCCCTTTCTGTATTATTCAATTTTTAAAAATCAATGTATATGTGTTGTTTTGAACAACATATTTAACATTTTTTAAATAGGCACTGCATACTCAACCAGTGGGCAATAGGAGAACATTTAAGGTCTCTAATTATGTTGCTACTAAATTCCATTCATCCCAATATATTGCAATTTTCATTTACTTTTTTGAGTCCTTAAAGCTATGAGTCCTCTGAGGTCAAGGTCATCTTCATTCCCACTCTCCACGCCTAGCTCAGGACCCGGCATATGATATTGGGGCAAAGAAGTGATGATCCATTCCCTTTTCCTCCTGGGCACACAGATGATCTACATCTTCCACGCTTTTGTCCTTAAGTTAGAGCCACGTAACTTCATTTTGGCCGTGGAGTATGAGTGAAAGTAATTTATACCATTTCCAGAACTGGCCCGTGAAAATTTCCCAATCCTCCTCCGCCTCTCCCGTTTTGTAGCAAACATGGAGGCCTTGTGTTGAAAAATGGTGGTAACACCAAATAGAAGAAGACTTGGTCCCTGAATGAGTGCGTGAAATAGCGCTCCCCAACGTACACACACGCCCTCACCTCTCTGCTGACTCACATTGGATGGTGACGTGAGCAAGAAATAAACCTTCATTTAATTAATCCCCTCAGATTTCGGGGTTGTTTATTATAGCAATTAGCATATCCAGACTATTGTAGACAGGAACTCAATAATTTCTTGAAAAATAAAGGAATTTCCTGTAAGACTCCTAACAACAACTTGGCAGGTAGGCTAATCTCCACCAAAACAAAAAGTAAGCGTTATTTCTTTCCAACTCATATTCTTCCCAGAAACAACTTATTTCCGTACATTGTTCCTAATGACAATTGTTATCATTTGACTTGAGGAGTTTAAATAGTGTTGTTATTGATGATAACAAATACAGAAAATTTCTAATAAATTACTGTCTTGGCACCTAAGTGTGAGAATTCAGCCATTTCCTGTGAGATAAACATACTTAGACCAGCTCAATTTACTTATTCATCCTTCCTCTAAAACATTTATAAATCGCCTGCTATGTGCTAGGCTCTGTGTGAATGTGCAAAGATAAATAATAGACGTTCCCTGATGAGTCCAGTCCAGGAGAGAGGATATAAACAACCTTCTAACCACAACAGCAAGCAGAATAGGGGAAGCGCCCTCAAGAAAGCATGGTAAAGGCCACTAGGCTGAGAGTCTGTAGAGCAGGATCTGTCCTGCACCCAAACCGTTTTGTGAACATGATTAAGTTACTGGCTCTTCCTGAGCCCCAGCTTCCTCCTCAGTAAATGATCAGTTTAGACTAATCTAAGGTTGGCAAATACATAGCATGCGAGCTGCACCGCGACAGAACCACACGTCAGTCACAGCACCCCTGCTGAGGTGCACGGACGTGGCCTCAGAATAGTTTCCAACACAGAGCTCCAGTCCACCACTAATCAATGAAACCTTCTAGCTGTCCCTGAACTAGTTATTCTCTAAGGTTCTCATCAAGCTTCTCTGAATGAAAGTCAGAAACCAGGAGAAGGTCCCGAAGGGCTCCACAGCCTGAGCTCAGAAAGGGCTAAGACTAAAGGCTTGGTGGAGAAGCCAAGCCAGCCAGGATGTTTTTAGACACAGCTGAGCTGGGGCTCCCATGTTTCTCCGTGGCATAGTGGTTAAGCACACAGACGTGGGAGCCAGACCACCTGAGTTTGAACCCTGATTCTACTTATCCACCGTCAAAGCTTCGGCAAGTTGTTTATGCTCTCTGTGCCTCAGTTTCCTCAACCGCTGATATAAAGATTAAATGGGCTAATAGCCATAAAACATTTGGGACAGTGGCTAGTCTGTATAGCCACCATTATGTAGTATTTGTTAAATAAATTATCTACTGAGCATCTCGGTGCTTCTCAACCCCAGGGTATGGTGAGGGGGTAGGGATGAGGCTGGGAGCCGTAGGTTCTACCTAAGTGTTTAAGTGAGGATTTCCTAGCCCCGACTGGTGAGACCTGATGTGGGGAGCTCCAGACCGGATCCTGTTACCCCAAATGCCCTCTGATCTCCAGAGGAACAGATCCTGAATGTCCAGCCCCCATACGGCCTTGTTCTGAGGCCCAGAACTGGAATTGGGCAGAGGACACTTCCCAGCCTTGAGATCTTTTGCTGCATCTAAGACAGTGACCCCAGCCCCTATACTCGTGGTCTACACCTAGGGAAGGGCTTATATCAAAGGGTTAAACTTACTCCCACTGGGAGTGGAAGGCAATTTCCTCCCTGAAATCTTGGCTCTCCATGCTTCCTTCACTCCACCCTCAACAAATGTGCAGGATATGAAGTCACTGAGGCATCTGCTGCTTTCTACTTCCCTTTGATATCTTAGTTCCCTAGATTTAAAAAATATTTTGCCTCAGTGATCATTTCTCAACACTTCCTCAGCCCAGGAGCTTCAGAAGCCCCTACCAGGCCAGCTCTCCTCCTGCAGCAGCTCCCTCCACAAGACGATGAAGGTCTCCGTGGCTGCCGTCTCCTTCCTCCTCCTCATCATCATCACCGTCACCTTAGGGTCCAAGACTGAATCCTTCTCACGTGAGTGCAATGTCTTGTCTTCTTTCCAACCTGGTCCCTCTGGGGAGATAAGCAGGAGCAAGGTTGCTGGGGATACTAGGAGGAGGGGCTCTCGGAGGAGGTCTGGTGTCTTCTTAAACTTGTTTCCTCTTCACCCTCCCCAAGACCAGTCCCCCTTTCCATCAAGGCTGTGGAGTGAGGCCAGCGTGCCTCTCCACTGGCTCAATTCATCTCTCTTTGCCATTAAGCAAGAGTGGCCCACCCCATTTTGGGACATTATCCCCAAGGAGACTGAGGAGCAGTGTTTGGAAACCCTCAAGGCCATTTTGTCTATTTGCTTCTTGAGATTTGGGCCCAGCCTGCTTCCAGGGTCAGCCCTACTCCGTGAGCACAGCATCACTTAGGTGTGGGCTGGAGAAACTTGACAGTGGGGGTCTCACCTAGGCCACCTTTTTTCAGCTTATTTCTTAGGATGAGCTGCCTTTACAGACAAGCAGAACCATTCCTCACCCTTCAATTTTACCTCATTTCCTTTTCAGAAACTGATGGGAAACATAGAAGGTTGTTGGAATAAAGCTAGTCTAAAGTTAATGAGAATCTGGACAGTTTGATTTGCCTCTCTGAAAAGTCGTTCCTCAGTTCAGAGGAATATGGGGGGAATGGGTCTCGGGCACCAGGGGATCCCTTATTCCATTCTTCAGAGAGGGAGGATGCTGCCTGGAATGGTGCTGGATAATAGGACTAGACCTTTCCCTTTCCACCCAAGCATCTGGCCACCCTCAGTGACCCCTGAGGCCACCATGACACACACTCACATTCTGTCCAGGTTGGTCACATAACCATGCACACCCCCAATCACTCCATCCCATAACCACAGCAAGTACTTTTTTGTACAGGGCTCTTGGTCTGAAACGCCATCCCTGCTGCATCCATAATTCAAGATTGGTGTGACCTTGCTATCACCCTCTTGCATCTCCTATAAGAGCCATGAAATTTCAGAATCAGAAAATAACTGAAAAATCACCTAATCCGGTCATTAAAAAAATTTTTTAGACCGTGAAAGCTTTTCTTCAAGCAAAGTCTTACACAGAGGCCCAATATGTAAAACAGAAAAACAGGATTGAATGGGGTCCGATACCCAAGATTCCACACTCAAATGCATCAGTACCTCCAAGATAGTCCCTGAAGCCCCCAGAGCCTCAGGAAGCTCCATATAAAAACCACCAATCCAGTCCAACAGCCTCATTGACAGAGGAGGAAACTGAGAAGGGAATAAAAGGGTGAGGGGCACAAAGCCAGCAAGGTGAGGTGGGGTTAGAATCTGGATGTCCTGACTCCCTGGCCGTTGTCTTTGGGGTTTGGTGTGGGCATCCTTCCCTCTTTGCAGGGTATGGGTTCAATGGGGACACGGGCAGGATGGGGGGACTGGGAGGGGCTGGGTCTCAAATGCCATGTGCCCCAATCCCTATTGGGATTTCTTCCAAATATTCCTCCTATCTGGAGCATCTCTGCAATTCTGCCCCTCAGGGATGGTATGTGCTCACCGAGAAGATCTGGGCTTTGTTGGTCTTCAATCCCAGAGTTGAAAGTCATCAGCCAGTCTTTCTAGGAGGGGCTGAAGAATGGAAAGGAGGGTGGTTACTCATGAAGGAAGAGGAAAAGAGGAGCCAGAGGAATAGCATGGAGAGGGAGATAAGAGAACTGAGTTTCTCCACAGCCCTATCCGGAATTCCACATGACTATCTCCTCCTTCCTTCCCTCTTCCACCCCCTAGGGTTACAGGAGCAGCTAGCAGGTATCGTCTTTAACAAGGACCAAGTCTGGGCTTCCCGGCACACTTTCTCCTCAGGAGGACCTCACTACCCTGCGGACTGCTGCTTCAGCTACATTACCCGCACAATCCCACGTAACCGGATTACACATTATTATGAGACCAGCAGCCAGTGCTCCAAGCCTGGAGTTGTGTAGGTGGCATCCACACAGGAAGAGAGAGAGCTAGCAGGGCCTGGGGGCGGGGGGCAGGAAGGATAGGAAATGGGGACTCCTTAGGGTGCCTCTCAGGTGTGTTGACACAGAGACAGGCAACAGAGGCAACTTGGGCGCTTTTTGGCCTGTCTGGGGCCTGCTAGGAGCCGGGAAGAAGCTAGCCCCATGGATGGAGAGGTGTTAGGGGAGGGGAAGAGAAGGCAGGAGGGCACTTCTTGGGCAGGGACACTGAGACTAGATGGATCTAGGGGCCCTCAGGGGCTGGAAATCATGTCTCAGAAAGGAGACTGGCCCTGGGCTGCCTCTAACAAAGGAAGGAGAACCAATCTAGGGTGGGTGAGGAATTTGTGAGGGAGGATGTGCTCTCACTTCCCAGCTGCTGGACCCTCAGTTTGTAATCCTTCTCCCTCTTGCTCCATAGCTTCATCACCAAAAAGGGCCATTCCATCTGTGCCAATCCCAGTGATGCCTGGGTCCAGGACTACATCAAGGTGCTGGAGGTGACCAGAAGAAGTGGAGAAGGGAACAGCTCAGAATCTTAAAGAGAAGAAGCCAAGGCCCTCTCCCACTCCCAACTCAGCCCCAGCCACCTGCTGCGAGCTGCCCCGCCTTGAATTAAAGACCAGACATGCCCTTCTCTGCCCTCATTCATTTCTCCTGAATTTACTTCTTGACAGTAGCTTGAGGACACTGGTGAGCCCAGCCTGGGGTGGCGCCCTCAGCATCAAGCCTTACTCTGTAGAAGTTTGGCCAGAACCTGATGCAAAAAATGGGTCAGGCCTGCAATGGGGGGAGTGGGAAGCTGAGCAGAGAGAGAGAAAGACACTCTCTTTCTCTCTTACAAAGGTGTGTAAAGGCCACCTTTACACAATAATAACCACGATAATAACAGATACCGTTCCTTATCTAGCACCTTCTAATTCCAAGCACTCTGCTAAGCAGTCTATGTGCATTACCTTATTTAAGCTTTACAAGCGTAAAGCTAAGAATTATCACCTGACTTTGCAGGTAAATCTTCATAAAGGCCTCTCCACAGCAATCAAACTCCATAGCCCTTTTTTCTTTTCCTTTCTTTTTTTTTTTTTTTTTTTGTGAGGAAGATCAGACCTGAGCTAACATCCATGCCAATCCTCCTCTTTTTGCTGAGGAGGACCGGCCCTGAGCTAACGTCTATTGCCAATTCTCCTCCTTTATTTCCCTTTTTCTCCTCCAAGGCCCCAGTAGATAGTTGTATGTTATAGTTGCACATCCTTCTAGTTGCTGTATGTGGGACACCGCCTCAGCATGGCCGGACAAGCGGTGCATGGGTGCTGCACCCAGGATCCGAACACGCATAGCCCTTTTTTTTTCTGTGCTGCTTCCAAGGCCTTTGTTCCCTGCCATCTGGAACAGGAATGACTCATGGACGTGTTGTATCTAATTTTTCCCCGTCCACCTACATACATCAGGTTGTACTATACTGTTTTACTCATTTTTGTGTCCCCCACAAGGCCTAGCAGAAAGTCTGACCCACACCAGGTGCTCAGGAGATGGATGAATCAGTGGATGGATGGATGGATGGATGGATGGATGGATGGATGGATGGATAGATGAATGGAATGAGACAGGAATTAAGAGGAGGCTTATGCTTCAAAAATAACACCCAGCTGCCCCCAAAGGCTCTCAGACCCATCTTCAGGGTTCGAGGAGGAGCTATGCATACTGAGTAAGAGCACGCCCAGTGTAGACACTATAGCCACCCTCCCCTGGCCTGCAGTCCTCCACAGACAAGGTCCAAGAGGGGGCCTGCCCGCTAAAGGTATAACCAGGCTTCCTCAAATCTCCTTGCCTCCATAAACAGGGGTCAATTGGGTACCCCACATACACACCTTCCCTACCCCCATGAAACCTACAGCTTTACCACCATTAACTGTCTTGAATCCACAAGGACTGATTGCATTATGTTTTCCCCTATTTATGAGCAGTCACACCAAATAGCAAGCCCATAAGGATCTTTATATTCCCTGTTCAGCCCCCGTCTCCCCGTGCTCTCATCTCCTGAAACACTCCCCCATGCCTCTAAAGCTCACAGTCCGTCAACGGCAACAACCCCTATATCTTCCGTCTCTTCTCCAAACACTGCCTTCAACCTGGAACGGGGTCTTGAGGCAGTCTGAAGAGAGAAGACACTGAGGGGCAGGTCTAGCCTCCACCAAAACCAGAGGGCAGAAGCTGGAACGCTGGGACAGAAGCAGACAGTCAGGCACATGGTGTTGCAACACCCTTGTGGTCATGATTGGCCATGGTGGCAGGTTGGATACACCCAGACTGCAGGCACACAGGAGAGATCAGCCAACTAGACCTAAAACTGGTTCAGAGTCCAAAGTCCAAAGAGATAAATGTGAACATCAACAAATAAGCCAAACACCTTAGCAACAGACGGGGACCCAAGGATCAGGCACGTTGTTGGAGTATTAGCAGCACAATCTGTGACATGAAAGAGTGTGAGCTCAATCATGTGTCCTTGCACTGGGGATGGGGGGCATCCTTGTCAGACATCATTAAATGCTATCCTTGCCTCAGTCTATGCTCTCTCTAATCCTGCTTTATGTTCACCCTCCCGAAGACTGGTCACCTGGGGAAACCGGGGCCCTTCAACCCTCCCTCCCCCTTCCCCGACATAGAGATGGTGGCAGGTAAAGTGGTGAAATCACACAGATCTGGTTTTCAGTACTGCCTATCTGGCTCCTACCTATGTGCCCTTGGACAATTGATTTAACCTACCTAAACCTCAGTGGCCTCACTTATAACACGGGAGAAATAATCCCTACTTCACTACTGCGAGGATTAAGCAAAACAGGGCATGCAAAGTGCCTGACGCATGGCACACACTCGCTGCACATTCCCTTCCTCGAGTTCTTACCATTACATTAATTCAAATCTTACTGAATTCAACTCTGTGCCAGGCCCTGCCCTCCAACGCCCTCCCTTTCAGCAAACACTGAGGGAGGCCCGTTGTTTCTCCTCCACCTGCTGCAAAGTGGTCAGAGTCCAGAGAGCTGAGAGGTCAGAGAGCGGACAACCAGAGGCAAGCAGGACATCTCCACTCAGCCCTTCCCTGAAGCTGAACTGCCCCACTGAGAGGATGAACGTCTCCGTGGCTGCCCTGTTTCTCCTCATCCTCATCCTCACCACTACTCCTGCTTTTCCCCGCTAGTCAAGTGAGTCCATCTGTCCCTATAGGGCAGCAATGAGAAAGGGGAACAGGGTAGCTGGCAGCAAGATGACACCAAGAGCTCTGTCAGGTCTCTGTCCTCAGCCCCAGGGCCTCTCCCCTCCTGCATGCACAGCTGCTATCCTCAAACTCTCCCCTTTGTAAGTAGAGCTGGGCTGTGGTCCAGATCCTTCTGGGGTTGGGCAGTTCTAGGAAGCTGGGTCAAGGTTACATCAGGAGTCTCAAGGATGGAGAGCAGGAGTGATCATTTAGGAGGAGGAGCCAAGGATGTAACATAAGAGACAATAATAAATGCATGCGATGAAGAGGAGGGCAAGGCAAGTGGGTGAGAAGAGCTGTAGACGCTCTGGGAGAGCAGGACAAGGAGAGCTTTGGAGGCAGGCTGAAATGATGTTTGAGGCTAAGCCCAGGAATGGGGAGACTGAACCTAGACACCCCTTCCTTTCAGTGTCTGGCATAGATTGCTGGGACTATCATGGCAGCCAAAAGAAGTCCTAATGGGATGCCCAAGCGTGCAGTTTGGGGGTTTCATGGCCCCCATCTCCATCCCCCAGCCTAGGTCTAAATAAATTCTGTAGAAAAGAAGAAAGGGGTTGAAAGATTTTAGAACTATGGGATGCTTGGAACTTATGGAGAACATGACTTGTTTTGCCCACTCCCTACCCCTGCCTCTATTGTGATTTATGAGAACCGTCACAGGAAAGGGACCAAGACACTCAGGCCTTCCACATACCAGCTTTCGGCTGCCCCAGCCCTTCTTCTCTCCCTTGGCATGTAGTCTGGCAGGACTCTGCCTATATAAACACTCAGGGGAGGAAGGGTCACGCACACCGTGTAATCTGCCAATGCACTCTCAGGATGCCCCTGGTCTTTGTAAACTTTGCCTTGAGAACCAGGGTCATGAATGTCACTGAGTGCAGAGGTGCCTCTGGTGGGTGGGAGGGGGGCAATAATGCCCTTCAGGAAGGTCGAGCAGGCCAGTGCAAAGGGTTCAGTCTTCAAGGAAGAAAAAGGGCCCACCCAAAGCATGGATCACCCAAATGGTGCTCTCAACATGTCTGCAACTTGGCCATCAGCTGGAAGCAAGAGGTCAGGCTGCAATGGGATTTACATTCTGCAAGTTTGGGGGCTGAGGGAGGTCTCTGCCTATCCTCCTATATAAGATCCCCAACTGATGAGTAGTCAGGGAAGCTCAAGGGAAACACAGCACTAACAAACAACCAAGTCCAGCATCCTGCGAAGATCAAAGAGAGGGGAAATCGGCCCATTTCCAGGCCAAAAGAGTGGTCATTACTACCATTTGCTCTTAATTATAACAAACACTGACTGAGCCTGTCTGTGTGCCAGGCTCTGAGTTAAGGGCTTTACTAGCATTTTCTCAACTAGTCTTCACCACGATCCTAGGACATAAGTATCATTTTACCCTCATTTAATGGATGAAGACTAATGGATGGAGAGATTAAGAAATTTGCTCATATTTCAAATCATTTAGTCAAGACTCCAGCCCAAGATGTCTGACCCCAAAGCCCAAATAGAACACTTTCCTCCTGCCCTAACTTCTCTTGCTCATGGCTCCATCTCACCCTCCTTCCTGACCTCGGCCTCTCTAATGCCTCTGGGATAGAATCCAGACTCCCTACCACAGCTCAGAAGGTGTGGTGGCCCACCCCTCTCTCTTCAATATCATCTCTTTCTACTTCTTCCTTCTCACCTTGCATTCCAGCCATCGGAACCTGCTCAGCACTCCCCAGACATGCTGAGCTTCCCCCACCTTCAGGCCCTCATATATTTCTTTCTTCCAGATTCTACAATCCCTTTGTCTGTCTAAATCCAACTCATCCTTCAAGAATCAACTCAGGAACCACCTGCTATGGGCCTTCTTCCTCTACCACCCAGGCTGGGTTAGGTGCCCTCATTCTGCTCCCATAGTACCTTGTGTTAAATTCTATTCTATCCTAGACCACATTCTGTCGTAGCCTTTATCTTTTCACTTTCTCTTTTTACCCTGACTAGCCTATAAGGTATTCAATAGTTGTGACTGGGTCTTCCTCCTGTCTTGACCCCCATAGAGCCTGATATATTAGATCAGCTCAATACACGTTTGCCAAATCAAGTCCTGGTTCATCATCAGATGTGAATAACCCAGTCATTTGTACTTGATGAAACTCAGTTCAGAGGCTGAAGGTTCTCCTTGTATGTCTCCCAGAGGGGTTCATCTATTTCACTTTTTCTATCACCTATTAAGCTATCATCAGTCCCTGCTAACAGATGGCTTTGCCATCAGAGGAGTGGAATGCAATAGGTGGGAGATGGAGGTGGGCAGCCATGGGCTCCCTCTCTGCATCCTTGGCTCAGCTTTCAATGTGATTCCCTCAGAAATTCCTGAGTCGGTGAATGCTTCACTCACCTGCTGCATGAAGTATCATGAGAAAGTACTGCCAAGGAAACTGGTGGTGGGATACAGAAGGGCCCTCAACTGTTACCTGCCAGCAATCATGTAAGCACTTTCCTGCAGATATTCCTGTGGAGAGGGAAGGGGAAGCCAGGGCTGGAATGGGATGTACAGAACTAAGAAGTCTCCATCCTAGAAGCAGAGGAGTAGTGGTTAAGGGCTTGAGCTTGAATCTCACAGCATAGGCCTGGGTTTAATTCTTACTTTGCCACTTATAGCTTTGTGGCCCAATAAATGGCAGCCATAATGAAACCCAAGCCTGAGGATTTAGGCTGAGTGGGGAAGGGACTCAAAGAAGGGATGATGAGGTCTAGAGGCCAGAGAGGGAGGCCTTCTGAGGAGACCCAGAGGGTGGAGGCCTGGGGAGGTGGTAAAGAGCAGGAGGCAAGCCCCATGTGAGCTAGAAGTGGAGAGTACGGACTGAACCCCCACGCTATTCCACGGCCCATGACAGTCCAACTCTTCCTCCCCAGCTTCGTCACCAAAAAGAACCGAGAGATCTGCGCCAACCCCAATGACAAATGGGTCCAAGAGTACATTGAGAATCCCAACCTACGCTTGCTACCCTCCAGGAACCTGGCCTAGGTTAAAACTATTAGATCCTAGAAAGGCCAACCCCAGCTCCTCAGCTCCCCATGATGATCAGGCCTGGGGGCGAGCCCATGTTCGGGAAAGAAGGATGTAACCCTGTGAAAATACGGGCAGCCTTGTGGTCTGAATGGCAGAGTCACATTCAGAGAAGCAGGCCAGCGATCCAAAGAGTAATTAAAAACATTTTGAATATTTTTTCAATCTCTGGAGGAAATGCCAAAAGTGAGGGAAGTGGGCAGTGATACACTCTTAATACACAGAAAAACATTTCACATCCTTCTCCTTGCTCTGCTTTCGGTTGCTCACCTCACACCAATACACTAGCCATTCTAAATAATTGTGTCCAGCTTCCAATCAGTCAGATCATTTCTGGCCTCTGACTCACTAAGATCCCCACAGAACTCTTGACTTTTCCTGTCCATCGTTGTCCCTTTTCTAGATCTCTTTTTTCTTCTATTATTCTTTTCTTTTAAAACATAACTTTTTCTTAACAGGCCAGAGTGGGAACATTCACGTGTTAATGATTTTTGTCCCTGTTGCAGAGGCTTTGCTAGATCCTCCATGGCTATTTGGCCTTCCTCTGGGTGGCATGGGTACAGAGAGTACCAAAACAAAAGAAGAAGTGTGAATCTCTAGCTCCCACACTAAGCTTTGCAGGGTAGGGAAAGGGCATTAGACTACGTTGGGGGTAAAAATCTTGCTCCAAAACTCAACCATTCAATAAATAAAATTTCCTTTACTGCCAGCTTGATTCCTAACTTCCTGTCTCCTTTCTGTAAGAGTGGAAGAAACTTAACCTCAGTTTTTTTCAGAGGCTTCTCCACATTCCCCTGAGAATTTTGTCAACACTGGGGGCTGGAGAGTTTCCATGGCACCAAACCCAGACATATATACTCATATATCTCTTCTTCTTGCTACGCCTCTGTCTCCAGCTCAACAGCAGGGAACTGACTCAAATAAAATTCAACATTCCCCCAAAATGTTCTTGTGAAAGCAAAACAAAAATCAGGCAATTAAAGCTACATAATTAAGAGAAACAAATAAACTTGGTGACGTGATTATTCTGAAAACTGGCCATTCCATGACTTGGATTCTGGTAAAGTGACCCATAACTGCCCCCAGTGGCCCCCAGCGGTAACACATGCATAAGCCTGCCTCCCCACCTCAACTGAAGCTGATCTACCAGATGGCCACTTGACCCCAGCTGGCCAATCAGACTCTCAGACAGATACAATTTGGACCAGAGAAACACATACCAGATGCTGTTAAGGCAGCATCCCAAGGGAAGAGGTCTGTGAACTCCCTGGAGCTGCCCTGCTTCCTGTCGTCAACCCAGGCTTGGAGGTTTACCTAGTCTTCCAGTTCCATGAGGTGCCCCAACATTCTTCCCATTATTCCTTTTAGTTTTTTGCTTTTTTAATTCCTGAAGGACCATGGTGGCATTTAGTACCTCTGGAATAACTTTTTTTGTTGGTTTAGTTCAGTTCTGGTTTGTGCGTGCATACCATTTTTATCATTTTTAAGTGTACAATTCAGTGGCATTAAGTACATTCACACTGTTGTGCAACCATCGCCACTATCCATCTCCAGGACTTCTTCATCACCCAAAACTGAAACTCTGTACCCATCAAACAACAACTTCCCATTCCTCCCTCCCCCAGCTCTTAGTAACCACTATTCTACTTTCTGTCTCTACGAATTTGACTACTCTAGGTACCTCATAAGTGGAATCATACAGTATTTATCCTTTTATGACTGGCTTATTTCACTCAACATAATGTTTTCAAAGTTTATCTATGTTGTAGTATGTGTCAGGACTTCATTCCTTTTTAAGGCTGAATAAGATTTCATTGTATGTGTCTACCACATTTTGTTTATTTACTCAACATCCATGGACATTTGGGTATCCCCCTTTTCTTTATGTGAGCCAGAATTAACATATCTTGGTTTCTGCTACTTATGCCAAGAGCACTTTAAATCGTACAGTGACCTGACCCATCAATCACCACGTTGGCCAGGCAGGGGCTCAGAGGCAGGTAACAGCCTAAGGCTCTGACCATCCACTTACTGCCCTTGTCCCTCCACAGGAGGCCAATGCTACCTGCTCTAGGCCCTCCTGGGCTGTAAGCTCTAAGGAGCTTCTCTCCACCCTCCTTGCTGTCAAAGCTAAGGGGTTGTAGCTAAAGATGATCAAACTTCTCCCTCCAGGAGCTCACAGCCCAGGGATGATAGAATCACTAACAAATACAATGTAGTCAGGCCCAGATCTTTGCTTGCAGAGGTCAGAGTGGACATGGAGGGGCGGCATAGCTTGGATTGAGACAGGAGCCAGAACAGGTTCAGCGTGTACACTGGAAGCAGCAGGAAGTTTCAAAATCCTTCCTTAGCCAGCATGAGGGTCAAAATCAGGGAACCAGAGTTCAAAGTCCTAAAGGACAGGATGGGGCTGAAAACAAGAAGTACAGGCCAGAGCCAGGCCAGAATTCTAGCAAGCTGGAGCAGAAATGTTGTTATTTGTCTTCTTTTTTTTGGTCCCTCAGAAGAGTTCAGGGTTGAGATGTCAGTCGGAAAACCTAATTGAAAGTCTACATACGAAGTCAAATCCCCATCCCAGCACATAATATAAAGCTTTCCAGAAACTCCTAATGGTTCAGAACCAGAAATACTTTTCTCAGGTGCATTCAATTGTTTTTGAAGAGGGCTATTCCTCGTCTTTTCAAGATAGATAGATGCCTGGCTTTAAACACACACACACAAACACACACACATAAACACAGAAAGGATCGCCTCATTCTGACACATAGCAGTCTCTCAGCCCTGATCATCTTAAAGTGAAGAACTCACTCACTAAACTTACACCCAAACAGCTTACGTGACTGTCAGCCTTGTGGAACACAGCTGATGATTGGGAGAGGGTAGAAAATAAGCCCTAGAATAGTGGGATTTTTCACTCATTTGTCAGAGAAAGGGGTAGCTCAGGGTGGGTGAAGGACCCACACAGTAACATGGGGAAACCAGTGGGTGGGACAGGAAGGGAAGAAAACGAGGAAGTGACTTTAGTTAGCAAGGGTAGTACAAAGGGCATTTCACCTGGCATTGAGAGGTCTGGCCGCACGTCCCCTCTCTGCGCAGCTAATACACTGGATTTGAACCAGATGGACAGATGTCCTGAGGCTAGCTTTGGCAGGCATGCAAGAAATGTTATTCGGCCTTCAGAACAGCCTTCTGAGATGGGCTAGGTGAGCATGCATTTCCCTGGCATGAAGGTACATGTGTGTGTACATGTGTGTGTGAGCAACCATTGGGAGTCCTCAGCTGCCTGAAGTAGTGTTTGGGGGACACAGTTGATGCAGTAGTTTAAAGGCATTGGCTCCAAACTCAGATAGACAAATCTAGGTTCAAGTCCCAATTCTGTCTCTTACTGTGACAGTAAAATGTTGTTATTCTTTTAGCAGCTAGAACACAAATCCCTCGCATGGAGGAAACAAGCTTTGTTAAGAAAGCGTGTCAGTAACCCCAGTTAAGGCAGGAAACTCCCCCAGGACATGGTTACAGACTGGGGCCAAGACTTCAGGGGAAGGGGTGAAGTTGCTCTAGGTGAACCAAGAAGAGGAGCTGTTTCGCCTTTGAGAGTCAGAGAGGGTAGAGAGAGGAGTTGGGAGACGGGCTAGAGGCTGTGCAGTGAACACCAGGGCCTCCCTCCTCCCTGAAGCCTCAAAATTTCTGTCAAATATTTAGCTCCTGGAATACTTGATGCGAGCGGTTTGGGGGAAAGTGACAAGGGAGATAACTCCCCACTAAGGTTACATAGATGTGAGACAGGGCCAGCACCCCCAGAACAAGGAATTAGAGACTGAGAAATGAGAAGTACGTCCCTGGGGATTCAGAAGTCTTGTGGAAGCTGTGGATTCCCCACGACTGTAGCATTGGGGAAGTGAAAAGACCCCCAAGGGCTCTCAAGATCCAGGGACATGACTGCATGTCTACTTTAGACAGGGTGGAGAGGACAGTGTGCCATGCAACCCGAGAGCTAAATGACTAGAGCAATCGGCCATGTGAGGACCAGGGAAAGAAAACTTTCCAGGCAGAGGACCCAGCCAGTGCGAAAGCCCTGGGCAGGAGCTGGCTTGGTACATGGGCGCTGTATGGCTGGAGCGTGGAGGATGAGCAGGAGAGTGGCATGAGCAGCGAGCAAGGCAAAAGGAGGTCAGGAGTACTTTGGAAGCCAGGGTAAGGCGTGTGCATCTATCTCAAGGGAGGTGGAAAACCAGTGGGGACTTTCGTAAGCAGCCAAGTGAGATCATCTGATTTACATATTTAAAGAAATACTGGATGCTGTGCAGACATGGATTACTGGGGGGCAAAGGAGACCCCTGCAGCAGTCCAGGCTACAGATAACAGTGGCGTAGACCAGGGAGGAAGTGGTGGTAATAGAGGAAAGTGAGCAGATTAGGGAACTGTTTGGGAGATAGAATTTAAAAGACATACTGAGAAAGATTTGGGCCTGAGCAACTGGTTAGATGTTGATACAATTTATAGAGGTGGGGAAGTCTGAAAAAAGCAGAGTGAGGGTAGAATCATGAGTTCTGTTTGGGCCATGTTAATTTTGAGATGCTTGTTAAGTACTTATGTGGCCATATTGAGTAGGGAGTTGGCTACGTGAGTGGGCAATGCCAGGAAAAGGTCAGGCTGGAGATATAAAGCCATGGGACCAGACGGGGTCGGCTGAGTGTGCAATGGGTAAGGGAGGAATGGGCTCAGGAGCATTCAAACATTTAGAAAAAGAATAGAGCAGGAGTAACATGTAAATGGAACAGAGGAGTGGCCAGTGAGATAGAAAGAAAACCAGAAGAGCGTGGTAACCTGGGAGCCAAAAGAACAAAATAATTCAAGAAAGAGAGAGTGGTCAAATGCAATGAGTGCTGCCAACAGATGAAGGAAGAATAGAGAAATGGCCATTGGATTTGACCCATGAGGTCATCAGTGACCTTGATGAGAAAAGCCTCATCAGAGAAGCCCAACAAAGGGGGTAGGAGAGAGGATGGGGGTTGTGGAAGTGAGGAGTGGGACTCTACACAGGCAACTCTTCTAAGAACTTTTTTGTGAAGGGAAACAAAATTTAGGGCAGGAGCCAGAAGCAGATATGGGTTCTAGGGAGGATTCTTAAAGATGCGAGAATTTAGAGCATGTTTGTTGATGTGCAAAGTATTCAACCTCTCTGAGCTTCAGTTTACTTTGCTATAAAATACAGGCCAAAACACCCATGATAACAGGCTAGTAGGAGAATCACAACAGTTAACATACGTAAAGTGCCCAGTACCGTGCCTGGCCCACAACAGAGATTCAGCACCATGGGCTCCCTTCCCAGAGAAAGGCTGCTTCAGCCCAGAAGGTTATCACTGGTAAAGGCAAGATGACCATTCTCAGTGCCCACATTGCCAATTATAACAGAGGAGAAGCCAGTAGAAAAAGAACCAAGTCAGGGGTGGCAGGATCAAGAAATCTTTTGTGAGCACAGTTACTTTAATCCTAAGCTTACACCCAGAACTTCCCCTTCTCTCCCCCTTGCGATCTTCCCAAAAAGGAGTCTTCCCTTCCAGATTCTGTAACAAGGGGTTTCTCATCTGAAACACAGAACACAGAAGACTTAAGTGACCATTTTCTCAATTTTCCTAAGGATGATGCATAACTAGCACCACACTAGATGCAAAGGAAAGAAGTTCATCCATTATATCCAAAGCATGTCTTCGAACCCAGTTGAAAAAAGCTGCCTTCAGGGGCAGGGACCACCACTTCTGATTTACCCTGCTCCGACCCAGGGCCCTTGGCACCTGATGACCTTCCTAAATGTCTGTTCATGAAATTCATACAAAGGCCTGGGGAGGACAGGGGACGCATTCAGAAGTCATTGTGATGGAGCCCTTCTGGCTGTGGGTCAGGGGTCAGGGCAGGGAAGTGTCACCATGGAGATGGTATTTTAAGCTGGGTCCTGGAGGGTTAGGGTTTGCTGCCACTGAAAAGCAGTTCCAGTCTACCTTGATCTTAGGAAAATTAGTAGGCAGCGCCACCCAGTGGCTAAAGCCACAATGACTAGTCTCCGTGTGTTCCTTAAAGGGCTCGCACACTTGGTTGTGTCTAAGAAGGAAGATGAGTTTATGCAAAAGCCCAGGTGCAGAGATGGCCCCTCCGGGTGCCTACACCTTCCCACTTCTCCCAGAGTTTTCCCCTTTTGCAGAGAGCTGAAGCTTTCAGTCCACATGGAGGCAGAACAGATAAAGATCCTGCTCTCATAGACGTTTTAGTGGGAAGAAAGAGAGACTATACACAAATATACATAACATCAGGTAGTGATAAGTTCTATAAAGAAGAATAAAGCAGAGTAAAGGCAATGGTGAGGAGTGCAAAGACAACTTTGTACTTTTCGATAGGACCCACCGTGAAGAACAATTTGACTTGAACTTATCACCTTAGGCTCTGCTTCCAGCCTGAAGGATTGAGCACCTAACGTACCTAATGAACTGATTATTCTGCAAATGAAAGCTATAAACTCTGGACAAAATTTTGAAAATACAGTTGAGAGCTTGAGATACTGTACAAAAGCAGGCAAGTTTTAGAGGGGCATTGAAAACTGAAGCAAGCAACAGGCGTGGGTGAGTTCCTAATTTCTCTGGCTTTGGCCTGAGGTCAACTGCAGTTGCTGTGAATAATGCCAACGGCTAAAATTCTAAGAAGAAACTTTGTGGTCTTTCTGGCCAGATGAACCAGAGAAAGGAGCCTGAGGCAATAGTGGCCACTGGAGAGTGAGAGGGAGCCCCACACAGAAAAAAAATAAGTACAAGGGACCCCCAAATTCTTTGTTGGAACTTAGCCCAAGTTTCTAGCCCTGACTCCTGAACCATACATACTCGGGGAAAACTGAATGCAGCTTGCAGCTAAAACTTACAGAATTGAACTGAGATCTGAGTTGCCATCCACTGCAGTCATGAAAGTTTGCAGTTTGAATCTAACTAAGTTAACAGCTTGCTAAAACAAAAACAGCAACACTCTTCGGGGCAGGATAACAGAATCCAGAGCCTCCACAACATAACATTCACACTGTCAAAGATACAATCCAAAATCATTCCAACATATGGAAAGCCAGGAAAATGTGACCCAGTCTCAAGAGAAGAGACAATCAATAGACACCAACTCTAAAATGAACCAGATAGTGAATTATCAGACAAGGACTTTAAAGCAGCTACTATAACTATATTTAGTGAGGTAAAGGAAAATAGGTTCATAATGAATGCAAAGATAGAAAATCTTGGCAGAGAAACAGAAAATATTTTTTTAAACAAATGGAAATTTTAGAGCTAAAATTGCTCTTAAAAAATAACATTAAAATATATGTGAAATTTAAAAATTCACTGGATGAACTTAATAGCAGAATGGAGATGACAGAGGAAAGAGTCAGTGAAGTTGAAGATATATTAATAGAAATCATACAATCTGAAGAAGGAAAAGAAAAAAGACTAGGAAAGAATGAACAGAGCCTCAGGGATCTGTGAGACAAAAGCCCTAACATATGAATACTTGGAGTCCAGAAGGAAAAGAGAGAAGGGAGTAAAAAAAAAATATTTAAAGAAATGATAGAAAACTTCCCAAATTTGGTGAAAGGCATACATTTACAAATTCAAGATCAGCAAACCTCATACTGGATAGATTCAAAGAAATCCATGTTTAGATATATCAAAGCCAAATGCTGAAAAGAAAAGATAAAATTTTGAAAGCAGGAGAGAAAAATGACGCATTGCATACAGGAAAACAATTTGAATGACTGACAGCTTCTTATGGAAAACCACACAGACCAGAACACAGTGAAGCAACATCTTTAAAGTGCTGAAAGAAAATTTGTCACCACGAGTGAAATAAGGTATGCCTCATCAATAACAATCTCCTTGCCAGAACCAGAGGGATAGGAAGGGGATCTCAGTAGCAAATGCCTTCTCCAGCTGTTTCTTCTGATCCGTGCACTCAGTAAACGGACTGCTTTTATACATGCCCAGAGTTAATAGAACTTAGTTCAGCTAAACATGCCGGTAAGCCAAAGAGAAATTAAATTAAATAGGCTGTAAACTATTGAAGTTGTTCTGACGACCTGATTCTGCAGAGGAGCCTCCAGGCCTTCAGTGAGAAACAGTCAAGAGGACTGGGTATATTGGAATTAAGACTCTCAAACAAAAAGGAAAAGCAAACATTGTCCCCAGCCTCTAAGGGATGTGTCCAAGGGAGACAGGAATCTCACTCTGCGGAAGAAAATTGAGATATAGGACTAGTTAGACTAGTTAGATTAGTGCGTGGGGGGCTGGTCTTTTGAATGTAACACTGGGTTATCTAATTTGTCTCCTAAATAGACCCCAGGAGAGCCTCTCCCCAGAAAGGAGATTGATGACTTTGGGGATCCGAGAAAAAAAGTTGAAACAGCAATAAATGAGAGATTTTTTTCTATCTCTATGGGGGTATTCACCATGGCATCAATAATTCAGTGAGATCAGCCTTACCCCCGGTAGGAACAGTAGCTGACTTGTCACCAAGAGCCAAAATGCAGAATGGCTTTAGCACAGGAAACCCAAATCAGCCAGAACCCTTCTCAGAGGACAAGAGGGAGATGAGGACCCCAGACTCTCTTAGCTGGGAGACTGAGAGTCAGAAATGACCACTATCTACAGCCATGATTGATGTCTCTATTCTCAGGCTGGACGCCTAAGAAGCAGTTATCCAGGCAGAATACCAGTGTTATGAAAAGGTGATTACATTTTAAAGCCGTTTGAGGATCCATAGCATAAGTCATGAAAGCAAAATTGGGTGGTCTGTCAAGACCAAAAAGTCATCCTCAAATCCAGAGTTCACCACAACCCCTACTGTGCCTGAAGGGTCAGGTCAACGCATCTAGCTCTAATGCATTGCTCATCCTATAAACCTTTTAAGGAAAACCAAAGACTGGGCCACCTACCCCTTCAGGCCAGGCTCAAATATCAAAGATCATACAGTTTGTCAAGTGGACTTATACAGAGAAGTCAGAAACCACAGCACAGGCAATGATGGAGGCCAAATAACCATATGAGGCTATCACACACGTCTCTTGTAAAAAGACAGTGTGGTACAGTGCAGTAACCCTAGATTTTGCAGTCATACATATCTCAATTCAAATCTGAGCTCCATCTCTAACTACGTGTATGTATCAGTTAGCTATTGCTGCACAACAAACAACCACAAAACCCCAGTGGCATTCAACAATAAGTATTTATTCAGCTGGCTGAGGGTTGGATAATCTAGACTGGGCTTGGCTGAAGCAGCTCAGCTCTGCTATCTGTCTATAAAGCGCATATGATAAAGACCACCAGAAACACACTATAGTCCAGCAAAGTTACGTTTATTCAACTTGCTGCAAGAAAGGACAGTGCACAACACAAAATATGGTAAGAAAGTGTAGAAAGGGGCTTTTTGTGAGGTTTTAGCTTTTGCTGAATGGTTCTGAGGAGGGATTAGAAGCTGGGATTAGTTTAGCAATTGGGTATCCCAGTTATCTTTGTTCAAGGAGTGAGAAGAATGAATTAAGGCTGGGGAAGTCATTGGTAAGAAAGAATTATCACTCAGGAAGGGAATTGTTAGAAGTTTTAAAATATAACGTGACCCTAGGGAAACAGTGTTTTCAGTTGGTTTGCAGCTTGCTTATCTGTATCTGTTATCACAGTCTGATTATTAACAGGACTGATTTTTACCTCTTCAGTTCTGAGCTGATGTTTACTCTCTTGTGTCTCTCACCTTCTTCCTGGGAGCCCTGGGCTAGCCCAGGCATGTCCTTTCATGGTGATGGCAGAGGCATAAGAGACACGGTCCCAACTGCACATGTACTTTTCAAGACTCTTCTTGGTCTCATCTGCTAATATCTCATTGGCCAAATCAAATTTCATGGCTGAGCCTTGAGTCAAGAGGTGAAAAAATACACCACAAAGTCACACAGCAAAGGATGTATTAGCCAATTGCTGAAAGGGTGTGAAGAATTAGAAGAATAACCCATTTCACCACAAAGTGTTATCCTGGGCAAGTCTGTCACATTCTCAGTTTCATTTTCCTCTATCCGTAATAGTACCCAGGTTGCAGAGGATTAAATAAATTAATCGATATAAAGAACATGTATCTCCTTTGATACTCACAGTAATCCTAAAACAAGTCCCCATGTTTCAGTGCCTCTCTTCCTGCCTTAAAGAGCCTACATATATGAATCCCAGGAAGAGACAGTTTAATGAGGAAACCAAGACTCAAAGAGATTGAGTAATTTGCTCAGAGTCACATACCTGATAAGAGGAGGAACATACCCAACTCTCTCCAAAGCTCATGCTTTCCTCTTCTCCACATTTCACAATGAAGTCACTCCAGTTGTGACTGGAGTTTGGGTGGAAAAGACTGTCCAGGACCAGACTGTCAAGACTTTTGAATGCTCTGCAGAGGGAGCTGAGTTTTTTTTAAGAAATAAAGTGTTATTGAAGGGAAGCATTGGAGTCAGAAAAATCTGGGTTCAAATCAAGTTCTAGTAGTCTATTGCTATATAACAAATCACCCCAAAACTTGAGGGCTTAAAACAGCTACTTATTATCTCTCATAGTTTTTGTGGGTCAAGAATTCCAGAAAGGCTTGGCTGGGAGGTTCTGGTTTGGGGTCTATCATGTGGTTGAATTAGATTCTCTTTCTTTCTCTCTCTCTCTCTCCCCAGGATGGCAACCTTCAAAGTGTAGCTGCACTTCGAAGGCTCCTAGAGCAAGTATCTCAAAAAGAACAGCAAGAAGCTGCATAACCCTTACCAATCTAGCCTCAAGAGTCACTCCACATGTGTTTATTGAGAGAGTCATACAGGTCTGCCCAGGTTCAAGGACAGAGGACATACTCTCCACCTCTTGATGGGAGAAACACCAGAGAATTTATGGGCATGTTTTTAAGCCACTGCATCTATAGACTAGGAAGAATAATAACAACATCTATCTCAGGAGAGTAGGTGTGAGGCTTAAATCAGATCAAGTATACCTGGCACACAGTACATTATCATAACTCCAGCTCTACGTGACCTCGGGCCATTTGATTAACCTCATTGCGCCTCAGTGTCCTCACCTACAAAATGGAACTGGTGATTATACCACCACCATACAGCTGTTGTGGGGATTAAAGGAGATGATTCATTTAAAGTGCTTGGCATGGTACCTGCCACATGGTAAATTAAAGCTCAATAAATTTCAATTACTGTTTTTACTAACTATTATTTGAGTTACTGTCATTATTATCATCAGAGTCTTCACTGACTTCACCAAAAAGGAGGAGGAAGAAAAGGAGGAGGGGGAGGGAAAATAATGACAAGAAATACAGATGAGTAGAGAGCTGACGGTTCTCAGCCAATTAGACAGGTAGTTATGAGGAAAGTCATAGAACTAGTCCTCCCTACCACATCGCCACATCCTACTTATCAGCTGCCCTATAAGGCGAGACAGACACTGGGACCAGGCCTTGCCTCAGGGCCAAAGGTGGAGTCCTGTTGGGCTGCCAAAGGATGCTGTCTAGGGATTGACAAGGCTGAATCTTTGCTCAAGCAAATAGAGAGCCCCAGGGGCCAAGCTGAGCACAGCCCCACAGAATTTCCAGGCAGGAGATACCCAAGGCCAGACAGTCCAGCGATACTGGACACATCTGCCCAGGAGGACAACTCAGACGGGGCTCAGAGTCTGTGGTCCAAGCTCCTGGAAGGCAGTGTCAAGAGCAAGACCAATTCTTGGTCTTTAAGGAAGTTTTGAGAACCACTCAGAGACCAGAGACTAAGATCTTATAACTGGAATGAGACCAGAAGCCCAGTCCTGCAAAATGGTATACATCCTTGGTGGATGGATGGGGAGACACTGGGGAAAGACTCAGGCTTGGAATTCAAGGCAAGACAGGACCTCGATCCCCTTAGAACAGACAGTGAAGAACAAGTAACAGGAACTCAAAACCAGGTCAAAGTAGGACTCATGTTCTCTTAACTGGAACTCGTGGCAGGAAAAAAGAGAACACGAGGAAGAATAATCACTGCTATTTATTGAGCACCTTTTATGTGCCAAACATGGTACTAGGTACCTGGGGGTGAACTGTGTGACTTGGAGCCAAGGACCAGTGCTGGGGCATTGTGCCCAGGGTCCAACTTCGAAAAGGCCCCCCCAGCCCCTAGGCATCCTCAAGTCAGCCTTGCTTTTCTCACCAACGAGCAACTGAGCCTGAAGGTAGAAAAGAGCAATTCAGCTGTGGGAGGTCAGGATGAGAAAAGAAGGCAGGGGCAGGGTGATTTTCATTGCCCCTGATATCATACTTGTATTTGACTGCGACTTTGCACCTCCTCAGGGGCCATGTCTATAATAAAAACCTAACAACAAAATCTTTCCTGGTGTCACCTTTAAATTACATTTATAGATCATTCAGGTGTTGAGAAATGTAATAACCTTCATCAAGATGTGTATAATTTAAACTCCAGTTGCATCAACAGCACATTGCCTGTTATCTGACAGGCAGATCTTCAATTTGGATACAACTAGTGTTGAAACTCAGCCAGTTCCCTTATCTGGAGCTGCTGTACTTTTGACACATAAGAATAAATTAACATGCAGCCAGCTCCTTCTTCCCAGTGAATGTCATTAAATCACAGGAAGTCTGCCCACAGAATTCCCATGGATCCAGCTTCTGGCCTAGGGCTGACCTCAACTGACGATGATACAGTGAGATGAAAACACAAATGATCCCAACAGCTGGCATCAGAGTTGTTCTTTAAAAAGGATTTGCTCTTGTTTAGGAACATACTTTGAAAGGTCAATTAAAGAGTGAATGGAAGATGAGAATCTTAGGACATAGGTTGGAAGGGGGGAAAGAAATAGAAGCAAAAACTAAACTCTTCTGCATACAAAGTGGACAAGAAGTTGAGAGAGAGGAAAGCAGAGAAAAGAGGAGAGATGGCTGGGGAACAAGAGAAAAGACCAGGCAACATGGGAGGAGACTGGTCAGCAGAAAGAAATTCCAGTGACAGAGAGACTAGACGATGTCTAAGACCAGGGATGTCCAATGTTTCATTCTAGGTTGTTTGCACCGCTGCGACATAAACCATCCAACTTCTCCTCAAAACTTTCAGGGAAGTCTGATATGTCCCTACACCCTTGCTGGTGGTGTTATGAGAAATAAAGAGCCAGGGAAGTGGAGAGAAGTGTGCCCTATCCCACATCCACCCCTCACAGTGAATGTGGACAGCGTTGTCTGCCCTCCAAATGATCCTAGTGAGATTATCTGTCTGCGGGACACTTTCCACACCTAACTCTAGAGATTGGTCCAAAAGGTGAACACACAACCCACACAGGGCCAGAACAAGTCCTTCCCTGAGGTTGGTAATAAACACTTGGAGAAAGAAGCTCGCTCTTTACTGGTGTTGGCTGGACTAGAATGATGAAAGACTCGAACACTTGATGGCGTCATCCCTTTCTCACCTCTGCATAAAGGAAGCCCATCTTCAGAAGAAGAAAACTGGGCGACACACAGAAGGAGCAGAGATGAAGAGTAGAGTGCAAGAAACCCCTGATGACATTGTTTGAGCCTCTGAATCCAAGCCAGACCTGAAGCCTGAAACTTCTTGCATTTTCTGGTTACATGATTCGTTATTTCCTTTTTGATTAAGCTCATTTGAATTAGATTCCTGCCACTTTCAACCAAAAATTAATAAGCCCTCCCACTGATGTCTGGCTGGAGGTAGCAGGATCCTCTTGAGAGGAGATGAGAGTAATTATGGATTATGGGGGATTGCCTGGAGAGGCCAGGCTTGAATTGGGCGCTTAAATGAGGGTGCCAGAAAGCAGAAAGTTTCAGAGAGGAGAGGTGTCCCTACTTGCCACAGTCTAGTTCTCATCCCAGCCTCTGCAGACAAACTCATTTCTCCCAAGTATTGCCTGCGGGTTCAGTAGGGTGTGCCCCACTATTTAGTGGGGTCCAGAAAGTCGTCTGCTGCCATAGGACCCTCAGAAGCTGTCTGATGCCCCCAGAAGGCTATCCTGCCTGTCAGGCACTCTTTGACAGGGCCTCCTGGGAACAGGCACCTCTCAAGTGAAGTCCTGTTCTCCAGTCCAGCAGCCAAGGCCTGCTTCCCCCACTCAGTCCAGCCAGTCCTTTCCAAGTCAATCCTGCTTCCCTGCTTTGCACTGGGCTCAGAACCAAGATGACTTCTGTCCTTGGGCATTCTTGTACGTAACCAAGACTCCAGCTCTGGATCCCCAGCTCCTGGAGATCTGATTAAACTTGGCGCAACCCCAACACCACAGCCTTGTGAAAGTCCAGAGCCCTTCCCATCATTTTCTTCTGTTCCTTTGGCCTGTTTTCTCCCTCTCCAATCTTCCTCGCCAATCAGGAGTCCCGCACAAACTCAGCAGCAGGGATCACCTTGCTGGAGCTCCTCCTCGGTGAACCGTTTTTTCTCCCTGCCCCTTCTTAGGTGGCCCAAGAAAAGAAGGCAGGGCCAACGCCTCCTCAGAAGGAGGAAGATATGATGCAGAGACAGGCAGAGAAACTGGAAACCCTGCCCCTTCCATCCCCAGAGGAGTAGAGAGCGAGAGGTCAGGGAAAACAAGCAGATAGCATCGTGTCATGAAGTTCTCTCTTCAGCAAAGAGGTTGGAGGGAAACCTGAAATCAGAGAAGCTTGTGTTCAGCTTTAGTAATTATGGTGTATCCATACAGTGGAATACTACACAGCAATGAAAAAGAACAAACCACTGATAAACACAATATGAATGAATTTCACAGACATGATTTGGAGCAAAAGAGTCAGATCCATAAGAGTACCTATGTTATGTGTCCATTTACGTGAAATTCAAGGACAGTCATTGCAGGACGGACAGTCACCACAAGAGAACATGAGGGAAACTTCTAGGGAGTGAAAATGTTCTTTACCCGGATCTGGGTGGTGGTTACACCAGATAGAAATTCATCAAGCTATAAGATTTATACACTTCATTCTATGTAAGTTATACTTTAATCTTTTTTTAAATAACGAGCTCAGGGTTTGGAGGACTGAGGGAGTGGCAAAGCAGAGACAGCAATTTGCTACTGCTCCCTTGGGAAGACACTGAGTGACTATCAGGAGAAAGGCAGCTGGGATTGTGCAGAGGGGGCTGATGTAACCCCTTCGATTGTCCAGCTATAGGCTACTGCTTCCTAGCACGGCATTTTTCAGGTGGTAAAGTGGGTGTGGGGAGGAGGTGGAGAAATGCCCCTGGGTTTAGGGGACATTACCCTCTTAGGGACTGATGCAGATTACCAAATATACATTCATGCAAATGCAGAACAAACTGCTCATAGGAGTCACTAGTGGGTAAGGGAGCACTATTGGAAGACAAGTTTCATTGTTTTATTCTCTGGAAGGATATTTTGATGTATTTTCCTATTTTTATCCCCTCTTCCCACTCCTTATTCAAGCAGATAATCCATACCATGCAGCCCCACCCATCTCAGGGGAGAGATGAGGCAAGGCAGAGAGCAAAGCTAAGAGTCTCTGGCTTGTGTGTTCTAAAAGCCTAAGCCCTCTGCAGAAAGAATAAAGGAGGATTCAAAGCATATTTTTTTATTGTCTTCACCAGAATTATTAAGGAGTGTGGATTTCTTCCAAGGCAAAAGCAGAGTCCTTGTTTGGGCTGGAAGGAGGCAGGTGCCACATGTGCGTCCTGGCAGCACTGCAAGGAAGCAGGGAGACCCCGAAGAGGAAGGGCTGGGAGAACATCCAGGCAGATGGGCCAGGGCAGCCCTGGGGAAGGTCTCCGTGTCATCAAGTGTGACCCCAAACTATCAGAATGCCACCAGACGACAGGCCACACTAACCCCAGGGAAGATGGCTCAGCAGTAACCTGTGGGGGCAGATCATCATATGGGCCCCCCAAACACCCGGGCATACCCCAGAAAGGCTAAGGTCAAAGTTTCACATCAAGCCAGCAAAAGGACAGGATAAAAATGTACATCAAGGGGCCAGCCCAGTGGTATAGTTGTTAAATTCACACGCTGCGCTTCAGCGGCCCGGGGTTCACGGGTTCAGATCTTGGGTGCAGACCTGCACACTGCTTATCAAGCCATGCTGTGGCAGGTATCCCACATAAAAAGTAGAGGAAGATGGGCACAGATGTTAGCCCAGGGCCAATCTTCCTCAGCAAAAAAAAAAAAAGTGGAGGATTGGCAACAGATGTTACCTCAGGGCTAATCTTCCTGGCCAAAAAAAAAAAAAATGTACATCACATTAAGTTATAGATGTAAAGTTTTCTTTCCTTTAAAGCTGAGTTTGTGACATAGATTCTAGCTACCATTCTGGGCACTTCTGCGTTATTTGAATCTGTTATGATGATTTGAATCTTTTCCATGTTTGTATTATACTTGCATAATTTTCATTAATTTTTTGTTACCCTATGTCCCTGGTGTGGAGACCCATGAGGGAAGCAGGATTGAGCTGAGGGTTTCCCACTGTGGCTTCCCTGTGACCCTGGTCTGACCACAAACTCCTTTGACCCAGTGCTGTGGCTGAACCACACTAGGACCTCTAGTTGCCTCCCTCCTGGCTTGGAGAGCAGCTGGCCATAGGACTGGCAGGTGCCCACCTGCCTCTGTTCTTGCCTTGCTGCAGAACAGAGTCCTTGCCGGCCCCTGGGGGTAGGGAGGAGCCTTTTCCTCTCCAGTGGAGCTCCAGAAATTCCCCACTGAGTGACAAGTCCTGGGCTTACTCAGTGTTGTCTGCTTATATCTCACAATGGCAGGAGGAATGACTGCCCTCCAGGTCCTGAAAGTGGAAATTCTGAGTCATGGAAGTGCCCCCACTTCCCCTTTTCTAGCTAGTGTTCTCCTCCGTCACTTCCTAAGGAGCATCAGATTCCAAACCCATTTCCAACCCCACAACCCTATCACAGCGCAGCTCCAAGGAGTGTGAGGTGGGGCAGTTGGAAACGAAAAGGGAAATAACACTCACTAAACATCTTTTGTACATCAGGCACTTTACACATGTCACCTTAATCTTAATGTCTGCCTTGCAGGGCTTATAGTCATATGACATATGAGAAAACCATGGAGAGTTCAGAGAGTTGAAGCAACTTGCTCCAACTCACACAGCTGTTAAGTGACCAAGGCAGGATTCAAATCTATGTCCGTCTGACTCCAAGGCCCCCAAATGGGAACTGTCAGTGCCTGATCCAGCCCTCTCCATGGTCCTGAGGCCCATCCTCACAGAATCTACACTCCCAGCTTAGCTTCTAGGGGTACTGGCTGAGAAAGGTCTCAGGCCTCCACTGCCCAGTCTCTCCATTTCCCAATTTCCAAGGCTCCGACAGAGGAATCTTATTGGTCCAGCCCGTCTTTTGAATCTGGGCCACACAACTGCTGGCCAATCCCTCCACTGCAAACACAGGCACCTCTGCCTGAGGGCCCTCCCTGGCTGCAGCTTGGCCCACACGCAGCAAGATGGGAATGCTGGGGAGTTCACCCTGAAAGCAGCCCTCAATCCATGATAGACGAGCATTGGTGGGCAAATCACTCAGCCTCTGGCCCCTCAGCGGGGACTACTCTGAGACATGCTCAACACAGTCTCCCAGAGGTCCCCAGAGGTCTCTAGCGGGGTTGAGTCTGAGTGGCCCCATTATGATGGAAATCTGCTCACTAAAGAACCCTGCCGTGGCTTCCTTCCCTTCTATGCTTCATTTTTCCGTTTCCCTACTGGAACATCTTGGGATCACCTCCCAGTAAACCACTTGCACTGAAATCCGTATGCCATGGTCTGCTTCTGGGGAATCCTAACCTATGAAAGGTGCAAGAGAAAGAAAAGTCAAGGACGACTCCTAGGTTGTTGCCTGACCAGTCGAGCTGCATCATTTTCGTTTAAGCAGCTGTGTGTACTGAGCGTTTGCCATGTGCCAAGCCTGTGGCCGGGCCCGTGACACAGAGTATGCCAACTTGCTCTCCCAGCCACACTATGGAGTATAGTATCATCCTCGCAGCACCAATACGGAAACAGCCTCGGAAAAGTTAAGCCATTTGCCCAAGGTCAGACAGCGAGTAGCTGGTCGAGCTGGTTTTCAAGGAGCAGGAGGTGGGAAGTCCATGCTGCTTTGGCTTGGCTGCCCAAATTGTGGGATCATGACGATCCCTGTGACCAGCCCCTCATTCCCAACTGGAAAGTTCCCATTTCCTCACAGGAGAGATTCTTAATGGTATTAGCATTCACCTTTTCACTGGTGGAGAAAGTGGAGCTGTGAGAGAAAAAAAAAAGAGACACCAAAAGTACAGAGAGTGGGGGAGAATAATCAAAATCATAACAGCTATTTTGTATCAAGCACTCACGATGTGCCAGGCCCTGTTAAGTTCCTTATGGTATCTCATCTAATCTCCCCAACAAGGCTTGAGGGAAGAATTGTCTAATATCACCCCCCATTTAACAGAAGGGGGAAGGACAAGTTCTTCAGAACAATAAAGAGAAAATCCAGCCAACCTGACATGCGTGGGCTGGGGTCCAGCCCCACCTCCATGTGACTCAACCGCAGCCTCTATGTTTTCCATTTCTTTTCTTTCTTGCTTTCTTTTTTTAACAAAACAGTTCCCCAGAAAGTAGGATGCATTTCCCGCCTGGTCCCTGGGGGGAAATTAAGCCTTATTAAAAGGGTTGAAACAATCCCGGGACAGCTGCATGACATACAGGGAGGGTCCCAACAGTCAGAGGTTCCCTCCTGTTTTCAGAAGCACTAACCAGGCTTTGAAGAGAGAAATGTCAGTGGTCTGAGTGTCTGCAGTGCTGAGGCTGGAAAGCAGCCTGTGCACCTGCAGCGCGAGAGGGTGGTTTTGCGGCTGTAGGATTGTGTGTGTATAAGCGACAGTGGGGGTGGCTCTTTAGCATTTATCATCTCGCGTTTTCACAAATTTACATGTTACAACTTAGCTATACAAAAAAAAGCGGCTCTCTTTATTTTCAGTAACTGATCTCACACTGGAACATCCATTCCCACCAATGGTGGAAGAAACACTGGAAAACTGTCTCCTCTGGAATAAAGCAGACACACTTCAGGTAAATATCCGCGGCCAATGTGGAATTCAGACTCCTTGTCAGGGGTGCTTCTTACCTCCCAAGAAGGCTTCAGGATGCAGAGGGCACTTAAGGAGCCTTGTGGCCATGGTTGGGGGTGAGGGACATGGTTCTCAGCCTGCTGGCTTCAGTCAAGGTCACATTGAGGTATGACTCATCTCACCTTGCCTCTGAACCCTCATGACTGCCCCAGTGACACCACTGGGGAAACTTGTGGTCTGTTCTCTAGGTGTGGCCAGGGCCCGTGGTCCCTCACTTGCTGCCTCCGCCCCACCCAGTTCTCAACGCCGTGAGTCTCAGCACTTTCCCCATCCTTTTTAAGCTACACACTTTGCAGTCTCTGCTATGGGGTCATCCAGAGCCTCACCAGAATATCCAAAATATCGTTCCATTCCCCATCTCAGACACTGCAAGCACTCAAGAGTCTCACCCCGTCCACATCCCCAGGGAGAACTGAAGGCTCATGTCATATCCTGGCAGCTCTTCCTCCAAGTCCCAGCTTCCACTGAATTTTCTATTTCTTCACATGCTGCTTCACCCCATGTGGGTCAGGGCCCTCATTCCTTCATTCCCCCAGAACACTGATATAAGCCTATCAGGTGTCAACAGACGTTTACTGAAATTTGGGCATAAGATAGGTTCTGAATATAGCACAGAATAATGCAGGTGAGAAGTTGAAATTGGATATTAGCCATAAAAATCCTTGCCTTAAAAATCCACTGGCCATTCCCCACCAGAAGAAATTAATCTCTCCCTGGCATGATTTTCTTCCCAAGACCTGGGACCCCTGCAAATGTCCTCTCTTCTCCCTCACAACCCTATACCAACTCTCACACTGACCGTGAACAACTCCCAATCTTATTTCTTTCTTATGCAGAACAATTTAGCCCTCTCTAGGCAATATAGATAGGGATGGGATGAGGTACGGGGTCTCCCTGTTTATAATCAAACATTACCATTAAGCAATTTTTTTCCTCTAAGCCAAAAGGTAATTCCCTCCCTAAGAAGATTTTCGCCCACATTTTAGACCAGCTCAACTTTAGCCAGCTCTACTAAAACAACATTGTTGAAATGCCTCATACATTTCTTTGAATCCTCACAGTAAACAGTAGGTAACATTATTATCCCCATTTCACAAACAAGGAAACAGGCTCAGCAAAGTTAAATAACATAGCCACTGAGTGAATCAACATACAGGCAAGAACTCCACCCCAGGTCCGCCTTACTCTAAACACCACCGCCCATCTTGGGAGAAGGAGCTATGTTTCTGCAGCTGGGAAGCGAACCCTGTTTTCAGAACAATTCCCATGTGGCAGGAAAGGCCCGTGTGCTGCAGGGTCATCTGTGGAGCCAGGCGATAAGAACTCTGATGCTGGGGGAGCCTGCTCCCAAGGTCCCTACTGGTCTGAGGCCCCATCCTCATGGAGCAGCCTCCAGGATTTCTGCTCATTCCCAAGTCAGCCTCTTCCCTGACAAGAGAGTCCCCACTGCGAACACCAATGCCAAGTCCATCCTGAAAACAGTCACCTTGTGGTAGACCATGTTGTCTCCAGACCTCAGAGCTGCAGAGAGGCAGCTGCAAACTTGAGGTTCTCCCAGACCATCTGATCAACGTGCAACTCTGGTGGCCAAGCACTGTGCCTTTTTCACCTTTACGGGGCAAGGAGCCAAGCCGAGAAGGGCCATCAGTGTTTACTGAGCAGGGCCCAGTTCCAACCACTACTGCTTCTTCCCTTCTTCATGATAAAGGGCCCCAGCAGGTTGACCTGACCTCAGCGACAGTGAGCACAACTGCTGCCCTTTACCGAGCACCTGCCGTGTGCCAGCACCGCATACAGTGACCTCATCTCATCTTCCAGTCACCGAGTTCAGTACTAGCCATCTCATTTTACAGATGAGGAAACCATTTAGCAAGACCACGGCAGTTTCTCGAGTTTTCACAGCTTAAACAGCAGAAGCTGAAACTTGAACCAAAGCTTGCACAACTCTGAGGCCTGTGCTGTTTCCATTACGCAACACCCTCTGTCAGAGGAGATAATGATCTACCCCTCCTTTCACGGAGATCAAACGTCACTCTTCTTCTTTTGGGAGAAGGCGTGTAAGGCCTGTTTTTGGTCAAAGTGTGATTCTAAAAAGCCCACTTCCCTGATAGGATAAAGGGTGGGGTGAGGGGTCTAGGGCAGGGATGAACCAGTGGGTGAATCATACCACTTCAGAGAACCCACTGAGAGGACCTTATCTCTCACTGGACTGAGGAATAAAAGAGATTCTAAGACTGGGACTGAAACTCCATGAGAATTCTCCCCAGACACCTGGGCACATCCCTCCTAATGACTTTTTATTATTTTATTTATTTATTTATTTTTGGTGAGGAAGATCAGCCCTGAGCTAACATCCATGCCAATCCTCCTCTTTTTGCTGAAGAAGACCGGCCCTAAGCTAACATCTATTACCAATCCTCCTCCTTTTTTTCCCCAAAGCCCCAGTAGATAGTTGTATGTTATAGTTGCACATCCTTCTAGTTGCTGTATGTGGGACACCGCCTCAGCATGGCCTGAGAAGCGGTGCGTCGGTGCGCACCTGGGATCCAAACCCAGGCCGCCAGTAGCGGAGCGCGTGCACTTAACCGCTAAGCCACGGGGCCGGCCCCTCCTAATGACTTTTTATAAATAGATCAGACATGTGCATGATAGAAAATTCTAAAGATACCAAATGGTACACAATGAAAAGGTGGTCTCTCTCTTACCCCTGTCCCCAGGCCTCCCTTCCATTACTCTTTCTAATGCGAAGGGAAGATAACTGTTACCAGTTTCTTATGGGCCTCCATAAGAGAATCTATGCATTTGCAAGCATAGATGAGTCTAGTTTTTTCTTCAACAAACCTATGTAGTGAAGGGGAGGAAGACTTATCCTTTACCCATTCTGGGTCCCTTCTGGCTGGGCTACAAATTAAATTGACATGAGACAGAATAGCGGGAGAAAATCAAACAAAGCTTTATAACACGTATACATGGGAGAGACCCAATGGGTAACTGAGTATCTCAACAAGACGGTGGAGGTTCACACCTTAAATACTACCTTCAGCTAAAGACAAAGGAGGATGTTGGGGGAGGAGGGAGTCAGCTATGGGAGATTACCAGAAGGCACAGTAAACAAGAGTATGCAGATTTAAGTCCTTGCCTTCTGCACTGATAAGAGTTTCTAGAGAGAAGGTCATCCCCCCTTCTTCCTGGTACAGAGAGGGAGATACCTTTACAAATGGAGATTTCCCTTATAAATGTAAATGTCTCTTACTAAGGATAACTTCTACTTTTCAGAGCTTCATTCCCTTCCACACTTTCTTAAAAGTAACCAGCCCAAAATAATCTTCATACCAAAGACACACATTTTGGGGTGGCCAATTCTGATCTCCCACAGTCCTGCCTTAGAAACTAAGAAGTTTCACAGCCCTTTGAAACTTAAAGATGTTTCATAGTCCAGAAGCTGAGTTGGTAGATTTGTTCCATCTCAGTGAATATATTTCTTAGTCCTGATAATAGATCAGTCCAGTTAAGTTCATTTTAGAAGGCGGTGATGCAGGTGGGCTCCCAAAGTTAGGCCTATATTGTGGAAGCAAGCAATCAGGTATTTAATAAGAAGCACTTCTATGGAAACAGAAGAAAAACAAGGTTAATGATTGGAGCAAATTATAAACCAGTTTCTGAGTTTGGAGGATAGCCAATTGAGAAGATTTCTAGATGTCAGCGTCAAAGCATCTTTTGCAGCTTAAAATGTGTCTGTTGATGTCATTGGTTAATCTCTCTTAAGTTTATATCAAGTCCTCCAGCTTCAGTTTGCAAGGCTTCAGAAAAAAGGGCAGGTTCAGTTCTCAGTGATTCCAAATGAAAATGATGGGAAAAATCAAAAACCTTAGTTTGGAGATTTGTAGCCAGATATTTCAGGAGACTAGAAGAATTCAGGATCCAGTCCAGTCAACAGATATAAAACAAAAATCTCAAAGATAATTAACAAAACTAAGATCTAATATCCACAAATACGTACTATAGTTTTTACTGAAATATAATTTTTCTCTGTAAAATCACCCTCATTCTTTGTAAAAGATAGCCAAATTAAGACTAACTGGTTTGCAAATTAAGTATAGTTTCAATAAATTGGGCCCAATTGTTTACATAAGTACAGCAAGAATAGCAACTGATCATATAGGCTCTTTTAAATCTGCTTTGCTGGAACTTTTTATAAGGAATCTCCAAATGAACTTTAAAGGCCTCTTGAGGCCGGAAAAGCCAAGCCAAGGATTTTGTCATCCACCTTCGCCTGCAATACCTACAGATTTGGGTGAATTCCTCTCTTTTTGAAGTTCCCCCAAATATTTCGAGGTTCCTTCACCTGCCAGATAAGTGGCCTTCCTCACTTATCCAGTAAGTGTTGTTTGGAATGCTGTACATAAGGTACCATGTCAATATTTCCAAGTGGCTTTATTCCATAAAGTCCAATCTTTGTCTCTCAAAAGCTGTCTTGTGAGGGCGGCCCGGTGCGCAAGCGGTTAAATACACATGCTCCACTGCCGCCGCCCAGGGTTTGCGGGTTCAGATCCCGGGCATGCACCGACGCACTGCTTGTCGAGCCGTGCTGTGGTGGCATCCCATATAAAGTAGAGGAAGATGGGCACAGATGTTAGCTCAGGGCCAAGCTTCCTCAGAAAAAAGAGGAGGATTGGCTTCAGATGTTAGCTCAGAGCTCATCTTCCTCACAAAAAAAAAAAAAAAAAGCTGTCTTGTCATATCTGAGTCTGTATGTTTTTTTCAAATATAACATCCGGTCAAAGCTTTGGTAATATAACCAATGTTTCCAATTGTGTCCTGTTATAAGGAGAACAGATTCTTATTGAACATATGCAAATAACTATATTTCCATGAAATAAGATTATTTACTTACTACAATTTTCCAAATTCTGGGGCCGGCCCGGTGGCGCAGGCGGTTTAGCGCACACGCTGTGCTGCGGCGGCCCGGAGTTCGCCAGTTCGGATCCCGGGCACGCACCAACGCACTGCTTGGCAAGCCATGCTATGGCGGCGTCTCATATAAAGTGGAGGAAGATGAGCACAGATGTTAGCTCAGGGCCAGTCTTCCTCAGCAAAAAAAACAGGAGGATTGGCAGATGTTAGCTCAGGGCTGATCTCCTCACACACACAAAAAATAATAAAATAAAAATATTAAAAAAAAAAAAGAGTTTCCAAATTCTGGATGGATCAGGTAGAGAGAAAAGGATAAATATTTCAATTCTGCTTACAAAAGTATAATTTACCAAATTGCTATAAGTCATGGTTAGCTTAAGAGAAAAAGTTTTCCTTAAATCTGAAAACAAAACATTAAAAAATCAGCAATATTTCAAACGAAAAATCATAAAAATTATCATCATCCTCATCAGTTCATTCAGTCCTGTGTAATCGATTCTTGATCTTAATCTTCTGTTAGCAGTTTTATGGGGCCATTAGTTTCTCCATTATAGTGTTATAATTTATACCTAGTTCAGTTTTATAATCTGAAAGTTTGTCAGCAACCTGTATTCTGAGTAAGTGCCAGAGTCCTTTCCATGAATCTCTCTGAAGATGAAAACATTTGCAAAAGCACCAGAGTAAAACAGTAACTGTCTATAAACAACAAAAGACTTTAAAAACAACATTTGACAAAGAAACTTGATTATTTTGTGACATATAACACTTGAAGATAATCACTAGAATTATCACTGATAACCAGGACTGATCAGAATTCTAGGCATGTTATATAATTTTTTTAAAATTTATATCAATAACATTTACCCACACAATATCATAGGTCCCTATGAAACAATGTTTAGTTATTTATTTAACTATGGAGACAAAGATTTTCAGGCAAATGTAGAAAATTAAATAGCTATACAAAAAACCTTAGCACCTGTGATTAAAGACCTGATAAAAACAATATAGGAAATTTATTTTGATAAAACACAAAATTCCTACCCCTCTGGTAAACTACTCAAGGAAAAAATCTTTATAATCTCATTAGCAAGAGCAGACTAAAAGTTTAAGAAATTGTCCTTTTACCAGAGAGAGAAAAAAACAAATTCTAATTTTGCAACAGCTTACTTTTGACATTAAAACTTATTTACTTAATTAGATTCATTTTAATCTTAGCCAACTTAACTATGTACAAAACTCTTCTTAAATTCCTTTTTCACAAACCTTCTATAACCTTTTTTTACATTCAGAATTTGTTCCATGCCTTTCTTTTCTGTCCTCCTAGTACTTTGGGACAAATTTATCTTTCTTAACAAAACAAACAGAAATATTTCCATTTTTTTACTGAAAATATATATTTTTCCTTGAATACAAACATATTTTCCTTAATTTTTAGTGGTTTTAATCACATATTAGAATTTTAACCCTTAGAAACCTTAATTTTTAAGTAAAAACTTAAGAAGTAAGCAACTATAAACTTTCTTTTACATTAGTATTCCGTGGCCTGACAAACCTACAATCACTTTTCACAATTTCTGGAAACATGTTACTTTATACTACAATCTTTTAATTAAATAGAAGACATGTTTACCAATAGACCCAAAACACCTTTTAGTTTTTCTGTAATAAGAAGTCAAAAGTAGATGAGCTTATATTTAGTAATTACTATCTAGTATCTTATCTTATTTGGAAATGATCTAAATACTCAATGAATTTTTACCATTTAATTTAACCTAGCAAACTTCAAAGTTTCAAGTTATCAAAAAGATTTTGGAAGTTGTTAAATACATGTCATAAAATATAATTATTGCTACAGGGTTTAAATTCTTATCTCATTTACATCTAAATTATTTGTTCCCAACAATCGTGTTTACCCACGAAACTTCATGAGACATTAGACAAAATTAACTATCATTTAAAGCTATTATTAGGGCCGGCCCCGTGGCTTAGCCGTTAAGTGCGTGCGCTCCACTACTGGCAGCCCGGGTTCGGATCCCGGGCGCGCACCGGCGCACCGACGCACCGCTTCTCCGGTCATGCTGAGGCGGCGTCCCACATACAGCAACTAGAAGGATGTGCGACTATGACATACAACTATCTACTGGGGCTTTGGGGAAAAAAAAGGAGGATTGGCAATAGATGTTAGCTCAGAGCCGGTCTTCCTCAGCAAAAAGAGGAGGATTAGCATGGATGTTAGCTCAGGGCTGATCTTCCTCGCAAAAAAAAAGAAAAATTTTTTTCCTTTTTTTAATCTGTCCTTTTCATTGGTACCAATAAGACAATTATGAGAGAGCTCCCATTTTTTTCCCCCAATTTACAAGTTTTCCCAATTTAAACAATCCATCATCTGGCCACACTGATGAGTAGGATCTTAGCAGCAACTCATACCAAAGTTTAACCATGTATGCAAGAGGCGTTCCCAAAAGAGATCCAGAGAATTCACTCCCAAAAATAAGAAAGCACAACAAGCAATGAAGGTTGAGATGACAAAAGGCCCCTTATGAAAGCAAATGGGACCCCTTATGACAAACTTCCCTGAGAGTATGCGCAGCTGGACAAAGAGATTGTCCCCTGGAACCCCAAGTACACACATCCTCCGGATGGCAGAGACTAGAAAGTTCACAAAGCCAAGCTCTCAAGACATAGAACAAGACAAAAGGCCGGACAACAAGCTTATAGAGGTGCCTGTGTCTTATGACAAATGACAAAAAAAGACAGAGAGAAGGAGAAATAGTGACTATTTCTGGGAGGCAGAGATCCGGTAGACTGACATGGTAAGAACACTTTACTTCTGCTGGCTCTTGTCAGGGGTCCAGGAACTCTCAGTTGCAGTAGTCCAGGAGCAAAGAGCATCCAGCTAGTGAAATTTTTATCCCATCCAAGTCACCAAAATGAAGGGGAGGAAGACTTATCCTCTACCCACCCTGGGTCCTTTCTGGCTGGGCTACAAATTAAATTGACATGAGACCGAATAACAGGAGAAAATCAAACAAAGCTTTATAACATGTATACATGGGAGAGACCCAATGGGTAACTGAGTATCTCAACAAGATGGCGGAGGTTCACACCTTAAATACTACCTTCAGCTAGAGAAAAGGAGGATGTTGGGGGACGGGGGAGCCAGCTATGGGAAATTACCAGAAAACACAGTAAACAAGAATATGTAGATTTAAGTCCTTGCCTTCTGCACTGATAAGAGTTTCTAGAGAGAAGGTCATCCCCCTTTCTTCCTGGTACAGAGAGGGAGATACTTTTACAAATGGAGATTTCCCTTATAAATGTAAATGTCTGTTACAAAGGATAACTTCTACTTTCCAGAGGTTCTTTCCCTTCCACAGTTTCATAAAAGTAACCAGCCCAAAATAATCCTCATGCCGAAGAGACACATTTTGGCGTCGCCAATTCTGATCTCCCACAGTAGCATACTACATAAGCCATTCTGTCCCTTGCTTCTTTTACTTAATGTATCTTAGAGATCATTCCGTATCTGCATGTAGGGAGCTGTCTCATTCTTTTTTAGTAGCTGCCTGACATTTCATTATATGGAAGGACTTGAATTATTTAATCAGTCTCTTTTGATGGCCAATGAGGCTGCCCCAATCTTCATTATTACAAACCATGAGTATCTTATATATATCATGTTGTACATGTGTGAGTATATGTTAGATAAATTCCTTGCAGTAGAATTGCTAGTGCTTATTAAATACAATATGTGCTTTTAAAATTTTAATAGATTTTGCCAAACTGTCCTCCATAGAGGTCGTAACAACGTGTCATCCACCACCAATGAAAGACAGCACAGAGAGTGCTTTTTATGTGGGGAAAAGACCGTTAGTTGCAAGAGACTAACTGAGGGGCAGACAAGCAAGCCCATGCCTGGCCCAAACATTCATCCTAGAACAGCAAGTGACAAAGATGCGCCAGCACCACCAACAGGCTGCTCCCTGCAGGCAAGCCACCCATTTCACAGATGAGAAAGCAGGCTCAGAGAATTGACATGCCTCACCCAGGGTCACGGACTGAAACCCTGTAAGACCAGGGCTAATTCCTTGAGACAACATATACTTCATCCTCTGATCTCAGCTGTAGTCTCTTGTGTTGACTTGGCCACAACTGGGAGAACCCAGCTCTTTCCCACTGTGAGCTGAAAATAGTTGGGCCACCCACCTGGTACAGGGCTTCCCCTCATCATTTCATTCCCACCCACAAGAAACCAGGAACTGCTCCCACACATACACACTTACCCAGCTGCTATTTCCAGCCTACTTGAGGCCCACAGAGCCTTGACTATCCACTTCTCTGAGGTGAGTAGCAGTGATTACCCTGGGCATTCATCCACTAGCCTACGGAACTGAAAACCTCAACAGATCCTCTCCATGGTTACCGCTGAGTGGTGGGCAGTGAGGGCAGGAAAGAGTAGCATATGAGCCATGGGTGTTGTCATCAGCCACTCTGGAAAAAAAAGTAAGCATGGTGAAAACAGTTCTCTTCCTTTGTACTTTGAAAGTGGCTTCACATCCACTAACTCATTTCACCTCCACAGCAGTTCTCTGAGTTAGACAAGGCAGGGGTTCTTACACTCATTCTTCGCATTTTATAGAGGAGGAAAAGGAGGTCCGACTTGCCCAAAGCCAGAGAACAGCAGAGGCTAGAGGCAGACCCAGGTTTTCTAGTGCCTAATCCTGGCCACATTGTGTTATGCCCCCATGATAAGCAATCTCCTGGCAGTATGAGATGCCCACAAAAATCATCCCTTATCTGCCCACATCCAGAATGAGCCACTGTGTCCCTAGCAATGCTGTTTGGAACCCTCAGATACATGATATACATGAACTCCTTTCCCTAGATCCTTATCTTTGTTTCGGTCCATAGATACATCCTTTGTGAGGAGACTTTTGGGATGTTTCTGATGGGTGGTTTCGCGATGTATCTAAGTGCCTGGCATGGCCTCTGGAACATGATGGGTGCTTAATAAAGGTGTGCTGCTCAGTTGGCTGAGAGGATAGATGGATAGATGGATGGGTGAGTAGATGGATGGATGGATGGGTGTGTGGGTGGATGGGTGGATGGATGGGTGTGTGGGTGGATGGGTGGATGGGTGGGTAGAGTATTGGTTGGTTTGTTTGCTTGTTTGTTTTGAGCTTTTATTTTTCTACACAGCATCCATTACCCCTTCCAAATATCACCTTGACATGCTTTTGTGGAATTACTTCTCCCCCAGGGTATACAGTGTCAGTAGTACTGCAAATCAGGTGCTCTATCTTCTCCCAGCCAAGGAGCAAGCATATGACACAAGCTTGCCTGGTCATCCTCCCTACTGTAGGACTATGAGTCCTCAGTAGATTGAGAAGTGGATAGGAAAAATGGCTGGAGGACATTCATTTCAACAGTGGTACCCTGATGAGACTGTCAGGTAGTATCTGCTGCCTAAATACCCAGAGCTTCTCTGGTTTCTCGCCATCCTGTTTCTAAGCAGGTTCTCCAATGCGCTATCCATTCTGTGAGCTACTCAACATTACCCCTAGTACCTTACCTTCCTGCTTAAGTTAGCCAACGTTGTTTTCTGCACTTATAAACAATGAATGTTAAATGACACAGATGTAGAGATACAAAAGTGGATGAGTGAATGGAGGGGTGGAGGAATGGAACGATGAAGGAGTGCATGGAGGAAGGGTAGAGCAGTGAACGAATGGATGAACGCAGTACTGCTCACAGGAGGAGTTCATGAGCTAAGTGGGGTGAGGTGAGTCTCAGGCTTGGAAGGATGGGAATGAAAGAAGGGATGATACCCCTCAGCCTTACCTGTAGGAGGAGCAATGTAAACCGATTTTAGGGGCAACAGGTCACCTACCCCCAACTCTCCTCCAGCACTTTTTTGTATTGTTTGTGTGTGTGTGTGTGAGAGAGAGAGAGAGAGAGAGAGGAAGACTAGCCCTCAGCTAACATCCATCACCAATCCTCCTTTTTTGCTGAGGAAGACTGGCCCTGGGCTAACATCTGTGCCCATCTTCCTCCGCTTTATATGGCACGCCGCCACAGCATGGCTTGACAAGCAGTGCGTCGGTGCGCGCCCGGGACCTGAACCTGTGAACCCCAGGCCGCCGCAACACAGCATGCGCACTTAACCGCTATGCCACTGGGCCAGCCCCTGTATCTTTTAGTTTTGTATCTTTTAACTGAGAAAGTCCTCAGAAATAATATTGTCAAACCTCTATTTCCTAGATGAGGAAACTGAGGACCACAAAGGGCAAGTGATTTGCCAAAATCTCCCAACTAGGTTTAGAGCTGAACTGGGACTAGAACTCAGGTCTTCTAATTTCCTGTCCCTTGCTCTTTTTCAGGCCAAAGCTGCCTCTACAAGGAATGACTAAGGTGCAGAATTTCCAAATCCCGTTTTAAGGAAATTCCCCAAGGGGACTTCCTCATTCGGGGCGGGGGGTGGGGGGGGTCCTCAAAAATGCAAATACCTGGGGAGGTTCTATGGTCCCTATTGCAACTTGAAGGCTCTGCAGACCTAAGTGCTGAGAGGGGTGGGTACAGAGGGTTTAGAGGAGAAGCAAGAGACTGGGTACCCCCCTCCCTGAGAATGGATGCAATGGGCAAGAAGCCAAGGGGCTTCCCAGGACCAGCCCAAAAAAGGGGCAGAATCCAGACTACAACCACAGAGTTCAGAGTCCTGTAAAATTCTAAAACTTGTGTCACTTCCTTTGTAACCCTGTCTATGAAACTCTTTGAAAAAGGGTCTGTATGGTGGCCTGTGGGGACAGCCAGGAAGGGAGAAGGGGGCACCATGCCTCACTCCATGGCCAGGCTCAGAGAGAGAGAAATCCAGTGAAGGACAGAGCATCAGGCTCAGTCTCTGAAGTCTGCAGCACAGAGGGCGGGAGAGCTCAGGGCAGGCCTGAGTCATCTCTGTTTTCTATGCGTTTTCTTCCAAATAAGTGAAATAATGCCTAAAGTTCTAACGTAGTGCCTAACAGCTCATGAAAAATCACCGTAAACTCCCCCTCGCCCGCCTCCACGTCTCCTAACACTGAGCAGAGATGAACACCCCTACTGGGAGGGGGAGACGTTGAGGGAAGAAATGCTGGAGCCTGGACATTTGGGGAAAGGAAGGGAAGGAATTGTTTTCCCAGCATCTACTTGTGCTAGGAACCGTGCTGGGCAGTTTACGGATTGCCTCATTTAATCCTCTGAGGTGTCCGAGGAGCTGGATATTCTTGGCCCCATTTCCAGAGAGGAAACCAAGGCGTAGAACAGTTAATAACTTGTCCAAAGACATACAGAGAGGAAGTGACCTGTCTGATTTCAACCCCAAGTTTGTCCGTCTTCACCAGGCATTCCCTGAGGGCTGGGGACAGCAGGAGAGAGGGGCTACTCTGGGAATACGCAGAAAGAAAGGAGAAGCTTCCGACAAACACGCAGAAGAAAACAGAAACAAAAAGCAGACTCCAGTGCGTCAGGAGGAGTAGGACCTAAAATCATTTGTCACCGGCAATTCTGGAGAACTGATACTTCCCCTGGGTCTCGCTCCCAGGGCTCCCTGCCCCCCAAGGCACCTTGCGGTGGGCTCCTTCAGTAACCCGAGGCGGCTGAGCACATCAATAAATACGCGACATGTGGTCTCCAGCTACAGAAAACAAGCGGGTGTAGACAGTCACTGTCCCGTGTGGTGAAGGTGAGAAGAGTGGGGGGATGCCAAGCTGCAACCCTCTGGCCTGAATGTGGTTGGAACTATGAGAACAGTTGTCATAGTGAGTACCTCTGACATGGTGAAATGCACATGAGGTATATAGGGAGGGGAGACGAGGGGCAGAATAGAATGACATGGAAAGGACAAACCAGAGCTAGCCCAAAAGGCAAGGGCAGAATGTAGAAGAAAGAGTCCTGGATAGGGGTTTGAATCCTGCCTCCTCCTGGGCAAGTCCCCTGAGCCTGCTGGGAGGCCTCAACTTGCACCTTGGGGTTGCTGCCTCCTACACATCTTCCAAAGGCACTAACAGAGCACCTACCCCAAGCAGGGCCTTACAGAAACAAGGAAGGGTGAGATGGCAGCTCACTGGCTTGGGTGGGAAATATTTACACTTATAAACAAGGGCAGAGAGGGAGGGACACAACTGGGGAGCAACTCTCCAGTTTTCAGATGAGGAAAATGAAGTCTCATCAGGAGGAAATGACTTTGCCTCAGGCTTCTCTTAGCGCCCAGACTGGGGTTCCTAGAGAATGGAGGGACTTTCCCTGCCTTGGACATTTTTTTAAAAGCAGCCAGAAAAGCCAGAGCTGCTCCCCACACAGTCCTGGGGGGAACTCCAGGTCTGAGCAAAGCTTTGGAATCTGGATGGAAGGAGATTTCACTTTCTTTGCCTGCCTTTGGTTTCCTAACGTCACAGCGTGAGGCTGGGCAGGCAGCCAGCTTAGCTTAGGAAAAAACTGAGTGAAAGAGGAAAAAAGAAGACTGGGCCGGGCAAGGAGGGGCTGTGCTAGGCTGGAGGGAGTGTGGCTGACTTTACAGAGGAATATGCTAGGAAAAGGGGTGCAGGAGGTATGAGAGCTGACCAGCCTAGGAACTCAAGAGGTCCATCAATGAGCCTGCTGGGTCTATGAACCCCTCATATGCAAAATTACATGTGTGTGCATCTGTGTAGGTCTCCACATGTTTGTGGAAAGTGTTCGCAGCTTTCATCAGATTCTTAAAGGGCTCCACTACCTAAAACAGGTTGGAACCAATCTCTCTCTTGACAGATAAATAAACTTAGGTCCAGAAAAAGTAAGCAAGTTGCTCCAGGTCAGCATTAGTAAGTAAAAGAGCTGGGCTTTGAACCTAGGAGTCCAACTCTAGACAGCCCAGGTACTTAATCAAGACGCTATAAGAGGTCATTAAGACTAAACCAGCATTAATTTACCATCCATCATGTTCAAGACATGTGTTGGAAAGCAGGGAGAGAATACAAAAAAACAAACAGAAAAGAAAAAGCTTAGGACTTTGTTACCGTGTTCAGGGAGTTAAGACTAGCGAAAAGATGACCCACAATAAAAGAGTATATTTTTACCTGTTATTGTCTAGCTGCCTCCTCCCCGCACACAACAAACATAAGCTCCAGAGGGCGGGTCTTTGACTTGCTCACCATGGTGTCCGTAGTGCCTAGGGCAGTGCCTGGCTCTCAGCAATTCTCAGTAACAATTTGCACAGTGAATAATGAATGATTGAGCTGTGTAGACGAAGCATGCTGATGGGACAGGGAGGGCAGAGACGGCTTCATGATGTTTGTACTTCACCTTACAGTCCCCTAAGCATATCCACAGTCATTACTTCCCCAAATCCTCTCAACCACCAGTGTGGCGGTCAGACAGACAGGTGTTCCTAATTTTCAGGAACATCAAATTCTGGGTGAATCATAATGATAGTTGCCATTCGTTGAACACTCACCCTGTGCCAGGTACCATACTGTTTACTCTATACAGGCTGTTTGATTTCCTCATGGAATCAGTACATTAGAGCCGGAGAATGTGCTGATTCCATGAGTCCGAAACCTGATTTTGCACAGGAGAAAGTGAGTGGCAGAAATGAAATTAGATTAGGTTCTTCTTATTCTGCTCTCCACAATCCACTGGAACCAAAAAAGGGAAGAAAAAGACTCTCTTTTTTCATCAAAAAATGACATACCCATTGCCTATTCCTGCTCAGCAACCCCACCATCCTACCCCCTCATCCCCACTACCACTTGTACACAGACACACACACACACAGCAGAAAGGTTCGCCAGAATTTAAAGATGAGGATCATGTTGGTCTATCTGTGGGTCCCCTTACCGCCGTCCTCAGCTACTGTTCCAACTCAGCACATTTAGTATCCAGGAAAATACCTTCCTTGCTTCCTTAAAGAGGGAAACTGAGATCAAAGAAAGGAACCAGAACAGAGCTCACATGGAAAAATTGAGCCTTAGCAAAAGTTTTGGGATTTCTATAGAGCAATGCAGTGTGGTAGAAAGTCCATGAACCCAGATAGACGTGGATTCAATTTTGAGTTCTACCACTTTAGACTATGTGACTTGAAACACTTAACCTCTCTAAACCTCAATTGACCCATCTGCTTAAAAATAAAGACTTTTTGTAATAAAGTTCACTCATTCATATTAATTGGAGATCTGGTATAGATTGCTGAAAAGCCTGAAGTATAGAATATCCTTGAAAAGGACTGCCATTTTCTTACTCTTAATGATAACATAACAATAGCCAATGTTATTAAGTACTTAACTTGTGTCAGGCATTGTACTAAGAGCTTTACAAGCACAAGCACATTTATGGGGACTTAATTGTCTCAACAGCTGTGGGAGGGGCCATTAATATCATCCCTGATTTATAGATGAGGAAACTGAGACCAGAGAGGTTAAGTGCCTTGCGGGAGGCAACCAGGCTAGTAAATAGAAGAAACACCAAAGCCCCTCCTCTTAACCACCAGGCTTCACAGCCTCCCACGTGTTTGGTAACTAATGGGGCTATGTGAAGGAACAATTAAAACAGGCAGACATTTTGTGTAGATGGATGAATGTTTCTAAAGTGCTTGCAATTTGTTTCTTTAAATGAGATGGTCATGCTCTCTAAAATTGTGTTTCTATTGCTAATTGCTTAACAAGTCGTGAGGAGGATTCTTGTGACAAGCTTAGAACAGCACGTGGCACCTAGAAAAGACGCAATAACTATTAACTGCCTGACTGATGTGGGTCTGTGGAAAGAGCTTGAGCCTGGTCATCAGAAACACCTGGGTTCAAATCCCACTTATCAGCTGTGTCACCTCGAGGACCTTAATGACCTCTTCTGAGGCTCAGTTTCCACTTCTGTAAAGAGAGAACGGTAACAACCCTGCCTCAAAGTCATTGTGAGGAAGAAACAAGACAAAACCTTCCCATTCTGGGTAATTCACTCACCTTCAGCGACTAATTTACATATGTGACAGTAGCTAGCAAGAAAATGTTCTTGGTATAAAATTACTTTTTTTTAAATTTGTTTGCTTTTGTCACTGTCAAGAGACACTTTCCTCTTAGATAATTCAGAAGTCAGCTTCAGCCCAGTCTAGGCCAAACTGTCCCTAATTCTGAATTATCCAAACAGGAATTGATATAGATTTACTGTATCCAATTCTTTGGACTGGAGAAAGGACCCTGGCTCTAATCAAGACCATCACATGGGTTTAGTTTCAAGGATGTCCCCAACCATGAACCTGTTCACGCTGACCAGTATTTAGTAGACAGAGCACTAAAACAGGAGCAAGGGCACCCAGGATCTGAGCCCATCATTCATCTGCTATGTGTTCTTAGCAAGTCACTTCTATTATCTGGGGCTCTGTTTCCTCCTCTGCAACTGAAGAACATGGAAAAAATCATCCCTAAAGTCCTTTGCAGCTTTCATATGCTGTAACTTTTGTGCCCGAGAAGACTCTAGAAATGAGATGGGATCTCAGCATTTACTGATTTCCTCATCTATAAAATAGGAAAATGAGCATAATAACAGTAAATGAGTCGACACATGCAAAGCCCTTAGAGTAGTGGCTGGCACAGAGCAAGGCTTCAGTAAATGGCAGCTAATAATACTAGTGTGTACATCAAGAGATCTCCCTCTCTCTCTCTCTGTCTGTGTCTGTCTGTCTGTCTCTCTCTCTCTCTCTGCTTCTCAACAAGACTGTAACCAATTATCCCACTTTATAAATAAGGACATAGAAGCTCAAAGACATTAAGCAATTTTCCCAACCATCATTCAACAAGTAAATGGGGGTGACCCTGTGACTGTGGTGAAAGCAAGAACCAGCCCCCCAGACAAATCACTCCAACTCATATCTGGTGAAAGGTCACCAATGCCCAGTTCAGATCCACCACCCCAATCATAGGGCGGGTGCTCTCACCTCTTTTGGGAACTATGTGTCAGAGGACCCTTCCCTTCTCAATGAAACACCTTATAAATAACATCCTTCCGTGGATGAGAGAGGGAAGATGCAGACCTTAATGCATGAGCAAAAACTTTGAAAGCAACCAAATACACACCCAGTTGTTTCAGATTCTGTCCTAACTGCCCCTCCTCCTGTCCCCGGGGAAGCAGCTTTCAGATCTCTGCAGAGGACCCTTGCCCTGGAGGATGAAGCTCAGGATGCCAGCACAGGAAGAGGTTTTCCACCACTAGTGCTGGTGCTGGCTCTTCTTGAGGGCAAAGGGGGAACAGAGGAGCTCACTCTGGATCAGAGGGCGGTGAGGAGGAGAGAGAGAGAGAGAGACTCAAATTTCCGGAGGCTATTTCAGTTTTCTTTTCCGTTTGTGCCATTTCACATATGATATCAGCCAATGTGTGGCTGCTGTTTTGGAAACTCCCCGTGAGAGGGCCCCCTCTACTGGCCTGACTCCTTATAAAGGGGCAGGCTGAGCTGCAGAGAATCCCTGCAGAGGATCCTGAAACAGTACGTGGATCTCCCACAGCCTCTGCCCACAGGTACCATGAAGGTCTTCGCAGCTGCCCTTGCGGTCATCCTCGCCTCTGCCGCCCTCTGCGCTCCTGCATCCGCCTCCCCATGTAAGTCCAGGTTCTGATCACCACAGCCCCTGGAGTCAGACTCTCAGACTGGCTCACATTTCGCCCTCTTTTCAACAGTAGCGTTTCTACTGTCTGATCCCTGTGATTTACATTCTTATGTACTGCTTTACCCAGATGTCCAGTTGTCGCTGATAGATTTCTAAGCCACTTCATGGCAGGAACCCTCTGGTGAACTTTTCTGTGTCTTCAAGGTCTACACCCTAAGCCCTGTGGGTGCAGAGTGTGGACTGATGCAGGCGATATTAATATTAGTAGGCAAGGGCAGCTCAAGCTGACCTTGAAACACGACTGACTCATGTCTATCACGAGCAGGGTTTCTAAGAAACTTCTCAGCAATTAACTAAAACCCTCCTGGGACAGTCATATTTCCCTCCCTTTCATAGAAGGTAAAAATGGGGCTTGAAAGAGGATAATAAAAGCTAATTAAATGCCTATGGTGGGTCAAGTATTGTGATGATTGCTTTACATATATCATCTTATCTAATACTCGCAACTACTCTTTGAGTAGCATCTTTAACATACAGATGGGGAAACAGAGGCCCAGAGAGGTTAAGTAACTTGCCCAAAGTCACACAGCTAGGAAGTGGGGAAACCCATTTAAATACTCTTAAATACTCCTAATACTCTTAATACTCTTAAATACTCCTAATCTGCCGGGAAATGGCAACTGACACTTCCCAGGGTTATCCTGAATTAATTGACCAGCAAAAAGTCCTCCTTCTCTGTTCAGAGCCCTTCTCACTATGCCCCAGCCAGAGGCTCCCAGGATGCAATATGCATCTTCAGGCCCCCTTAGGGGTCCTGACTGAGCCATGAAGTCTCAGTTTTGGAAGTCTCCCTCAACCCCACCCTAGGTCTCAAAGAAACCAAGTTCTGAATCCATTGAGGATCCTAGGAGGGCAAGAATGAGGGCAGAGGGCCCAAGACAAGCGAGGAGGAGACCTAGCATATCCTGGGAGCCAAAGGCATGGAGTTATGGTATAGAGGGAAGGATACAAGCTGGGATCAAGGACTAGATGAGCAACTGGGAAGATCCTCTCAGTCCTCTGTTGGAATCCCCACTCCGCCACTGTGTGTCCATGGCCAAGTGACTTTACCCCTCTGAGCGTCAGTTTCACCAAAGGAAGATAATAGTCTATTCAAGATAAATCATGTAAAGTACCCAGCACAATACCCAGTGTGCACTGGCAGTGAATACAGGGCTCTCCTTCCTTCCTTCTCCCAGATGCCTCGGACACCACGCCCTGCTGCTTTGCCTACATCTCCCGCCCTCTGCCCCGCGCTCACCTCCAGGAGTATTTCTACACCAGCAGCAAGTGCTCCATCCCAGCAGTCGTGTGAGTCTCAGCCCTGTGGAACCCTCCAGTGGGGTGAGGAAGGGACACTTTTTGTCCCAGGCCCAGTCTGCCCCAGGAGCCCTCTGAGAGGATGCCCTATGCACTCCCACCCGTCCTCCAGCTGCTCAAATATCCAGGGCTCCTCCCTCTCTAGCTTCAGATTCCCCCACTATCATGTAAAAGGATTAAACAAGGTATTCCTGGAGGATCCTCCCCACTCTGGACTAGGTGAGGTCTCCCATCTTTACAAATTGACTTTGACTTGAACGTGGTCTGCAGTGCCCCTGCATGGAGAAGATTGACCCAGCCATCCCTTCCCAGTTAAGAACCCCACATTCCCTCATATCCCACACCCAATCAAATCCACCTACAACCTCAGAGCAACTAGGGAGGAGAGGTCAGAGGTCAGGGCCCTAGTTGTAGTCAAGTGTGTAAAAAAAAAAAAAAAACCTATATCAATTGGTGAAGAAATAAAATGAGATTCTCCTTTAAATATGCAAGCTAATACATTTGGAAAAATATAATAATCCTTACTCTCTAAGAAGTGCCTACTGTGTGTCAAATGTCTTACATGCATTGTCTTTAAATTTCATCACAACAACCCTGATAGGTATGCATAATTCTCTCCATGTTTCAGATAATGAAACTGAGACCCAGAGAGGTTTGGTGACTTGCCCAAGGTTGCACAGTAAGTGAGGGATGGAGCCTGTCTCTGGAGCCTCCTCTTTCTCTTATAGCAAGGTCAATACTGATAGTTGCTTAAGAAACTGGAGATAACAGAGACTTAAAGAATAAAAATGGAGCAATCATGAAGTTTCCAATATAATGACAAAGTATTTTAATCCAAAAATTCCTGTGACACTGGCAACGTTGTAGGTATTCAGAGTTGGCCTGTGGTTCTGGTGAATCCTTCAAAATACAGTGGTAATATTTAGCACTACTAATTTTATTTCTGAAAACAAATATTTTTCAAAAGAAAAAAAATCCTTCTTTGAGCACTATTATGGGCAGGCAGAGATTAATAAACCACCTCCCAGGGCCAGCCCAGTGGCATAGTGGTTAAGTTTGCGCACTCCGCTTCAGCGGCCCGGGCTTTGCAGGTTTGTATCCTGGGCACAGACCTACACCACTCATCAAGCCATGCTGTGGCAGCGTCCCATATATAAAATAGAGGAAGATGGGCACAGATGTTATCTCAGGGACAATCTTCCTCAAGCAGAATAAATAAATAATAAACCACCATCCCCGCCTTTATGGGAGTTATAGTCTAATAAGAGAGATGAGACAGACACAGCAATAACTAGAGTACCATGCATAAGAACAGGACAAAAGGAGAAGAGGGGAAACATGTCCAGCTTCAGGGGTTAGGAGAAGGGATTTAGGGGAGGTTTGCTGCAAAGGGTGCTGTTGGAGGTGGGATTGGACTGGCAGAGAAAAGCCTGAGGGACTGCTTATATCAGGCAGAGGGCTGGTCGTCAGGACTCTCCTTCGGTTTATGTGGAGTCTCCATGTAGAAAAGCACTGAGGGCCTTGAGTGTCAACACAATAAAACAAAAGCATTAGCGCTGTTAAATGTGAAATGAGCTGGAACAGAGAAAGCCTAGAAAATAGGGTCCAGTTAAGAGGCTGTTGTCATTATCCACAGGAGTGGATAAGTGTCGAAGGCTGAACAGTACCTGAAGGGAACAGAAGGGAAGGAAAGACGAGTGAGAAACCTTCAGAGGTGGAATCAGCAAGCCATGGCAGGTGATTTCAGGTCAGGAGCAAAGAAGAGAGAGGGGTTGAGGGCGATGCTGAGGTTTCAACCAAGATGGTTGGAAAAGTGTGGGACCTCCTGAAGTCTTGAGGAAGAGCTGTTTAAAGAAGAGCCAAGGTGCCAGCACGATAGCCCTGTGGAAATGTCCAGCAGGGAGTGCGAGATGAAGGGTTGGTAGCTGAAGAAACAGTATTAGGACTAGAGATATGACATTCTTTTATAGGGGAAAGGGGCCTCCCAATGTAAGAGTGGCAATATAGCATGGTCTTGGTGGGCACTGTCTCCAGAGCTACTCTGCCTTTGGGACTAGCTCTGCCCATTGGAAGCTGCCAGAGCTTGGGCCCATCACTGAACCTCTCTGAGCCTCAATTTCTTTCTTTTTATTTTTTTTTTGTGAGGAAGATCAGACCTGAGCTAACATCCATGCTAATCCTCCTGTCTTTTTGCTGACAAAGACTGGCTCTGAGCTAACATCTATTGCCAATCCTCCTCCTTTTTTTTTTCCCCAAAGCCACAGTAGATCGTTGTATGTCATAGTTGCACATCCTTCTAGCTGCTGTATGTGGGACACGGCCTCAGCATGGCCGGAGAAGCGGTGTCGGGATCCGAACCCGGGATCCGAACCTGGGCCGCCAATAGCAGAGCACGCGCACTTAACCGCCAAGCCACAAGGCTGGCCCGAGCCTCAATTTCTTCATCTGCAAAGTGGAGTAAAATAGAAGTACTTCCCTCACTGGGTCCAAGTGAGAATAATAAAACGAAAAATAAAACTAGAATATTTCCTGGCACACAGTAGGCGCCTGATAAGTATTAACTTATCATCATGCTCCTCCTCTAAGTGTATTATTATATATACATGGAAGTGACAAGTGAAACTTGTGAATGCAATTCATTCTTTCACTAACTCATTCAATAAACATCCATTAAGTACCCATTGTGTGCCAGACCCAGGGCCACAGACTTGAGAAAGAACACAGAAGAGAAAAGGGCAGCAATTTTGAGCACACCTGCTCCCAAGGGGCAGATAAAGGTGGAGGCTACCACGAGCCCGAGCAAGAAGAGAGGTAGGAGGGAAGTCAGGCAAGTAGAGGGTCCCCAAAACGGGGGCAAGAAGAGAAGCTTGGCAAGGAGGGGCTGTTCTCCAGTCTCACAATTCTGCAGGGAGGAAGAGGAAATGGTGGTCTGAGCAACCCTCACCCCAGATGTTGGTTTCCTGGCCTTTGACTTCCTGGCCACAGGCTGAGGGGCCGAGGAGAGAGGATAGTGAGTCTAGCAAGATTTCCTGTATGACTCCTGGCTCAACAGGGGCAGAAGCTTCTGGATCTGAAGTTTCTTCACCACCCTAAATAAGAAAACAAACACTAGGAGGCACAAGAGCCCAGAATACTCCTTCTCCTCCCTTTCTCTTCTCTGCAAAGGTGGGAGAAAGAGAGGTGGTCAAGCGGCTCTGAGAGAGGCTCAGAAAAGGGGAAGCAGCTTCCCCAAGAGCAAACACTATCCATGATAGAGCGAAAAGGAACCAAGAAACCCTCATTCTCACCAGACAACCTAAGCCTTCACTTTGAAAACATGTGGGCTCTAAAAGGTTCAGGGAAACATCCCGAAGGAGAGTCCAAAATGAGAAAGGTCCAAGTAGGCAAGGCTGACCCAAAAGTAACACGTTAATTGGCAGCACTGCTATCCAGGCCCGAGGTCTCCTCTCGATAGAACCAGTCTCCCAGCAAACAGGTGTGGCAGACAGCTGGACTGAGCCCATGACCCACAGCCTTTTATATGTCAAACTTATATGATCAACACCTGTAGAGATAACGCCTCCAGGTCTCATAGGCCTCCACATTCCAGCCAGTTAATTGGTAGAATTGCTTTGATGTTGCCAATATCTCAGGGCCCAGCACCAGGACCTTTGGGTCTCATGTTACCCTGATCCACTCTGAACCAGAGGTCCCACAGCATTCCAATAACACACGTATGGTATTTTTCAAAACTACTTCACACTTACTATTCATTTGAGCTTCATAACAATTGTGCAAAGGAATTATTTCTATCCACATTTTACAGGTAAGCAAATAGACTCAGAGGCCCCGAGTGATTTGCCCGTGGTGATCCAACTAGTAAGTGGTGAAATCAAGACTCCAGTTCATGTCCTTTCATTCAGCCACACATGCATAGATGTATTTATTTGTTGAGTGTCTACCCTGTGCCAGGCACTGTGTTATCTAAAGCCAAATCACATATTTGTTTTACCACTTCTTGTCTCCCACTTATTCGGCCATGACTCAGCTCCTAGAGGACACCTCTTTTTCTCTCCATCTTGAGCACCCAGCACAGGGTCTGAAACAGGGGAAGTGCTGAGAAAGGGCTAGCGGTTAACCAGCTTAACCCCGGGCTCCTCAGGCCCCATATCACCTTAGCTCTCCAGGCTGCACGTGTTTGTTTGTGGGTTAAAATGCACACAGATCTGCTTCTGGCTTGGAGCTCTCTGACCCAACAGAAGAGGAAATGTCCTTTCCTTAAAAGCCACAAATACAATCTTATGGATCTCCAAAAATGACCCCCCCAGTACCATCATCATTTCCCCTTGTACCTCAATCTGCCTCCTCCTCAAAACTGGCTGTCCCTGCGCTGACCAGGTCTCACTTCTTCTCCTCTCCCACAGCTTTGTCACCCGAAAGAAACGCCAGGTGTGTGCCAACCCAGAGAAGAAATGGGTGCGGGAGTACATCAACTCTTTCGAGATGAGCTAGGATGGAGGGCACCTCGAACCTGAACTTGTGCAAACTTTCCTATTGCTTCTTGCTCTCGTCCTAACCTGCTTGGGAGGCTGCCCCCCAACCCCCTACTCCCACCCGCTCCTTGGAGGGCACAGATTCCACCACACAGCAGCAGTTATAAAAGCCTCCCCCATCTAAAGCCTCCAAGAGCTCCTGAGGCTCTGCCTTCCTGCTCAGACTTCCTCTAGGCTCTGAGCTTCAGACCCCTCAGCTTGGCCATGGCTCTGTGATCAAGAAAGAAGTCAGCATGCCTCTGGAGGTGAAGAAGGGAGGAAGACTGGGCTCCTGTGGAAACGTCCCATGGCCAAAGCTCCCATCTTGGCTCCTCACTGGGAAGGGCTAACTGGCAAATATGAGAAATCAGCTTTGCATTAAAATTCTCAAGGCAATTACAAAGCTGGCTCCTGTTTGATTTTCTCCTCAGGAACCCTTCTTCCTCATGAGCATTAAGCACACAGGGGTCCAGTGCTTGTACACATCTGGTGTCCACTCTAGATTTGGGGGCTGTGGCCCTGCGCAGTGAGCAGGGCTGGGAGCACAAGCTCTCTGAGAAGGGTCCTGGGCAGGACAGAGGAGGTAAAGTAACTAGTGGCTTATCCATTCAGTGGGGAAACAACAGTCACTACATCCCTACCCCCAAATCCCCAAGAGTTTATCTCACTCCCTGCCACAGCACCTCCCAGTTTCCTTACACCGTGTTTGGCCCGTCCACCCACTCTGATCCCCTTCCACGCTAGCCCACCCTACACTGTATCCCCAGTGGGTTTCTTTAACACCACTCTTGCTCCTGGAATGGGACTTAATGGCAATCCCCAATGTCTCAGTTCTTTCAAATAATGAGAATGAGGTATTTTGTGGTTTTCTACAACTACACCAGCACCTTTAAGGTGGGAGTATTCCAACTTTCCCATCTATGTGTCCCTTCATATGAACATATATTGACAATATATATCATCACAATTATAGCTAGCATTAACTGAGAGCCATGTGCCAGGCATTGTCAGCCCCTTACGTTCATCATCCATCCTCACAACCCTTTGGGGTAGCTGGTATTATTAACACTGTTTACAGTTGGGAAAACTCTTGGCAGAAGAGGGAAATAACTTGCCTGAAGCCCCAAAGCAAAAAAAAAAAAATGGAAAAGAAAAATAGGGGAGACAGTTTACAATTGACATTTAAACCCACCAGGTCTAATGCCACAGCCCGTGGGGTTTTTTTTCCATCTTTAATTTGCAAAATTTCAAACCTACAGAAATTTGCAAGAATACACCCATATACTGTTCATCTACATTCAAATGTTAACATTTTACCACATTTGTTTTATCTATGTGAATATGTGTGTGTGTATATATAATATACATGTTGGTATATATATATTTTTTCTGAATTTGAGAGTAAGTTGCAGATGTGAAAACACTTCACCCCTAAAAGCTTCAGTATGTATCTCCTAATAACAAGGACGTTCTCCATAACCACAAACTGAGTAGCGCACTCAGGAAACTTAACACTGACACAATATTATTTTCTAATCCATAGTCCATGATCAATTCCCCACAATTGTCCCAATTACTATTTTTTTAAATCCAAGATCCAATTAAGAACACATATTGAATTCAGCTGTCATGTCTTCTTAGTGTCTTTTAACAGACTTTTTTTGTCTTTAAGTACATTGATATTTTTTAGGAGTTCAGATCAGATTTTTGTAGAATTTTTCCTAATTTGGATTTGCCTCATTGTTTCCTCATAATGAGATTAAAGTTAAACATTTTTGTCAGGAAATACCACATGAGTGACGCTGTCTTTCTCTGTGCAGCACATCAGGGCACAAGATGTCAGTTTACTGGTGGTGATGTTAAGTCTGATGACTTGGTGGCCCATGTTTTCTTGCTACGGTGAGCTGCCTGCTGTGTGCCAGGTACTATCCTAGTCTTTGGTAGGGGGTGCTAGAGGTGGAATAGAGAAGTGAATGAGCCACAAGCCACAATATTTACTTTTAGCAGTTCACAGTCCAGTGAGGAAGGACCTATGAACAGATTCAACACGTGATAAACAATTAAAGCAGGTGTACAAAGGCTGTGGTCACATTGTAGGGTAGGGGGATTACACCACTGAATGGGGTGAGGCAGGGTGCCTGGGGGAGAAAAGAGACTGAGAGATGAGATAACATTTAAATGGAGTTTGAAAGATTTGAGAAATAGTTTAACAAGTAGAAAAGGAAATGAAAGGCTTGATAGGTAGGGGGAACAGCATACGCAAAAGTAGAAGGTATGAACGGCAGCTCCTTACCACACAGATAAGAGTTCCATCTCTTGCTGCCAAGGAGGGAGGTGTGTGTGTGTGTATAAAAGGGCTTTCCCAACCCTGCCATTTTCCTGATGACTAATCCTAAGAACAAGCCCTGCTCCTAACATGGGCTTACGTGAGCTTGACAGTTCACCATAGGCTTTGACTTTCTTTTCGATTATGCCTAACCACAGCCCCTCTAGTTAGCCAGACAGATGTGACTTTCCCACTTCTCAGATGAGGAAACTGAAGCTTCCAGAGGTAAAGGGACCAGCTCAATCCACAGACCAGTAGGTATCAGGGCTGGGGCTCAAGAATGGAACTGGAGTGTTCTATTCACCTAGGAGATCTGGTTGCTCAGCACTTTGAAGCTTCTGTCTCCAAAAGCCCAGACACCTCACCAGTCCCTCTTGTGCCACAGAGGACAGGTGTCCCCAGGCTCCACTGCCCCAGCATCCCTGTACTCCCCCCACACCCAGCTTCCCTCTGGCCCCACCAGGAGGAGAAGAGGACGGCCTACGAAAAATCAGTCAATATCTTGGACTTTTCCAGATTGATGTACAAGTACCCATGGCTGGACTATCCAGAAAGGACCAAAGGTGAGGCTGGAATGGACAGGGACAGAGTTAGGGGCTGGGGCCTGAAAAGGAAAGCTCGCTGACTCCCACTCCCAGGCAGGGGTCTGGGTGAGTTCTGCAAATCCATAGGAGGAGTCAGGGCAGACCCTTGGACACTTCGATGGCTCCCCATAGCCCTCAAGGTGAGTCTCCAGGGCCCTCTAAGGTGGGACATCTGTGTGTCGCCCCAGCTTTTGCTTCCACATCTGCACCCTGCTCTCTACCCAACTCTCACACCTCCAAGTCTTTGCATAAGTTGTTCCCCATGCCTAATGCTCTCCCCCTTATCTGTCTAACCCCTATTTGGACTGAAGACTCCGCTTGTGTATAATCTCCTCTGGGAAACCTTCCCTGATCCTCCCAGCCAGGTTAGGAGCCCCTCATCTGTAGCACCTGTGCCTTTATCTATCTTCACGTTTGCTTCCCTTTGTTGATCACTAATAACAGTTCTGTCTCACCAGCTAGACCAGTGGTCCTCAAAGTGTGTTCCCAGGACCAGCAGCATCAGTATCTTGTTCAAAACGCAAATTCTCAGACTCCCACACCCCAGAAGTACTTAATCAAGACTCTGGGGATGAGTCCCAGAAATCTGTGTTTTAATAAGCTCTCCAGGTAATTCTAATGCAGACTCAAGTTTGAGAACCACCAGACAAGATAATGGTTTTCACCATTAGCTGCGCATTAGAATCCTCTGGGGAGCTTTCTAAACTACCTAGGCCCCTCCCTCAGAGAATTTGATTCAATTAGTCTGATGTAGGGCTGAGGCATATTTCAGGTTCTCCCTCATAATTCTAATATGCAGCCAAGTTTGTGAACCACTCTGCTAGACCAGTGTTTCTCAAACTTCAATGTGCATAGGAATCTTGTTAAAATGAAGATCCTGATTTAGTAGGCCTGGGGTGGAGCCCAAGATTCTGCATTTCCAAGAGGCTCTCAGGCTATGGAAATCCTGCTGTTCCGCAAGATTCCAGGAATCTATGAGCCCCTTAAGGACAGGAATTATGCCTTATTTACCTCCCTGGTGCCTGGTACTAGTGTTCACTAAATGCTGAACAAATGAATGCCACCTTTGTAACTGCTATCTCATCTGTAGCACAGAACTCCGAAAAGCCATGGCTCCTGTTCACCTGTCCTTGTCGTGCTATCAGGTAAGACTCCTAACTTTTGCCATCCGGGGAATTTTGCTGAAGTAGGAGGGGTAGCAGACTGTCCCTTCCCATTAAGGCCAGTTCACAGAACCCTGACACTCACCCCTGGGGCTGCCACTAACCCTGTGTGACCTTGGACAAGCCACTTTCCCTCCCTGAGCCACAGGAGCTTCCTCTGTCACAGGCCAACCCCTGCCCAGCTCCCTTTGTAGAGTTGCTATGAGACAATATCTACAAGGCCTGGGCTATGCAGGCAGTGCTTAATAGTGAGTCATTTTTATTAATTAACACAGGGATCCTCAGAGTTGTCAGATAAAATACAGGATGCCCAATTAAATTTGAATTTCAGATAAAGAATGAATAATTTTTTAGTATAAATATGTCACAAATATTGCATTCATTATCTGAAACCTAAATTTAACTGAACGTCCTGCTTTTTATTTGCTTGGTTTTGACTAAATCTGACAACCCTACTCATTGTGAGTCAATGCTCCGTTTTCTGAAATCATGACAATCACTTGAGAACTCTTATTATGATCTTCTCAGTCACCAAATCGGGAACCCCTGGCTGAAGCCCCTCTTCCTCGTTGCTCAGAGATCTGTTGTAAAGACAAGAAGACTTGAGAAGAGACAGGAATGAATCCTAGCCAAATCTGCAGATAAAGCCCCGGCCCATGCAAAACCCTCCACTACAATCAGAGTTGCAGTTTCACAATTTAAGAGAGCGATGACGTGAAGACATCCTGTTTTTCCAACTAAACTGTTAAGTTCCATGAGGGCAGGGATGACAACTGCATCCTCAGCACCTAGCACAGTGCTTGGCACATAGTAGGTGCTCAATAAATCCCTGTTGAGCGCCTGAATGAATGAGCAGTAGCCTGTCTTTTCCCCCTCGTTACTGCACATCTCCCTCACCCCTTGCCTTTTCATCTCCTGGCCCAGGTGACCTTTTCAAAGTGCTTTGAGATCCTCAACTAACCAAACTGTGTACTCAGATTGATTTACAGATCAACAATGGCTTCACAATCTTTATCTCATTTGTTCTTCACAACAACCTTTGGAAGGGTATAGAACAAGGATTATTAGCTCCATTTTGCAGATGTGAAGACTGAGATCTTGGTGGGGTGAAATAACTTGCCCAAGTCACACAGTGGGTTAGAAGGTAGCTCAGAGAGGCTGAAGGGCATCTTGCTCACCTAGTCCCTTCTCACCGTGGCCCTTCTCCTGGCTGAGGAATATCCCCTGTGACTGCTCTGCCACTCACATCACCCAGAAGCCAAAGGAGGAGATTCCCCCAAGTCCGGAGCGCTGGAGGCAGCATCCGAGCAAGCCAAACTCGGTATGTTACTGCTACTTCAAGAAGCCTGAGATCTGCATGCACTGGCACACCCTGTATGATCAGCGACAGGAATGGGAGGCCCAGAAGATGTTGCAGAAAATGCGAGATCACCCTAGGTGTGCTCTGCCCCTCCTTATTCTCCATATCCTCCACACCTTCTAGGAACGAGAGGAAGGAGGGGGTGAGGCAGGGGGCAGGGCAAGTCAGTCTACAGATCCCAGAGAGGACCCTAGGGTTTGGAGGTTCACCTGTCTTCCTCTGGTTCCATCAGAGCTGGGCTCAGGACCAGGGGCAGAGGAGAGTTTGTGAAGCAAGGAGGGAGGGAACAAGGGAACAAAGACTGCCTGTGCAATTTCTCACACAGGTACGTCAAAGAGGGTACCCCCATCCAAAAATTCCATCTCCCAACGAGCAAGTTGACTATAAAATCTCAGGTGGCACCCAAGGCCTTAGAGCCTACTGGGGACCCCTTGAAGTGGCAAAGATTAAAGGTCAGGAACCACGATGGGAGGGATAATGGGGAGACTCCCTCCCTGTGGGTGCCTTACCTTGGGCTCACACCATCCTTCAGCCTTCAGTCCCTGCCTGCAAAAATGGAGGGAGGGGAGGAAAGGGATTGGGTTGGATGAGCTCCTTTCAGTTTGAAGTTCTACAACTGTATTTATATCCCTGTCTTCCTTTCCACTGGCTCCCTTTGATGGGCAGGAACTCACAAGCAGCCTGAAATCTCCCAGAGAGGATGAGCAGTTCTATGCAGCGCAGGTGAGAAGTGGCAAGGGTGGAGGAGGGTGCTTACAGGTAGGAGTTGGCTAAGCCAGAGAGTAGGAAGATGCTTGAGGTGGAGGGTGGGGGTGGGATGGTATTCCAAGAACAAACTCCAGCTGTTCCAGAGGATGGTAACTCCTGAGGGTGATGTCCAAGGTCTTTTCCCTTTCCTCTACCCTTATTCCTGCAGGCTCTAGGGTGCCTGGGCATCGGTGACAAGTTTGTCATGGAGGCATTATGGCAGGTGGTGAGTCTGGGGCTGCATGGAGTTCAGGAGAGGAGGACACAGGGTCAGAGGTGTCTAGAGCATGCGCACATGGGCACAGACAAGGCTCACCAGAGAGCAAGGACAATGGGTCAGATCCAACGAGGAGAGGGCTGCCAGTGTGCAGCATGTCCCCATTTCATGCCCTTGGCTTCTCTGAAGGGCAGCTTGATCTAAAAGGATGGGGAAGGGGGAATCTGTAGATCCCTTGGTCTAACAGAAAAGATGCTCGACTGAAAAGCCAGGAGAGAACTGGCACTGAGTTCATTCTCTGCCTTAACTGAATCAATGCCCCACGCTTATAGGCCAATTTATAATGGGGAACACACATTCTTAGCCATAATCTCATTTAAATCTTACAATGCTAGGAATAGGTAGTAGTATCTGCATTTTTCTAATGAGAAATGGAAGCTCTGAGAGGCCAAGTGACTTGCCCCAAGGTCATGTGGCTACTAGATACCAGACAGGGATTTGAACAAAAGTCTCACTCCCAAGTTGTGTTCCTTACATTGCAACATCCTGCCTGTACTCTGTGTTTGAGCATAGACAGGTCATTCTCTAGGCCTCCGTGTCCTCATCTGTAAAATGAAAAGCTGAGATGATTCTTAAAGCTCTGACATTCCACCACCTTAGGCATGTTTCCACTACTTGCCTCTTAAATCAGGCCCAAACCGGTCCAGAGAAAGTGAAGTATGAGGCCTGTCGAACACTTGCCATCCTAGGTGAGTATGTCCTCTCCCCGGATGGGGAGTAGGGACAGGTGAGCAAGGAGGCAGTGCAGCCATTTTCCCCTTTGGGTCAGGAGAGAAGGAAGTGAGAGCATTTGGCAGGGTCTGGGAACTATCTTAGGTACTGTTGGGCAGAGAGAGGATGGTGGGGTGAAAAGGGAGAAGAGATTGGAGGGAGGGAGAGAGACGGTTTCTGGAATTGCAGTCAGGCTCAGCCAGCTGCTGTGGTATCCTGGGAGGACAGGCAATACCCTGGGACCTAGTACTTGGAACTTCTGTCTTGAGGGCACAGTGGAATCAAATGGATCCTGGCAGAGAGGAGCAGCCCTTGAGGCTCTGCCTTGACCTGAGGACCCTCCCTGTCCAGGTTGCCTGAATAAGCACGTGATCCAGGCTCTCATCGAGCAGTTGAAGGGGCAAAATGAGGGGCAAATGATGGATACTCTGACAGGACTGCGAGTGGCTCTGAACTCCTGGGCTGCTGTCCCCAAAGACAAGGTGATTGGGAGGAAAGTTGGTCACTGGGGCAAGGTAGGATAAGGTAATTGATGGTGTTGGCTGGGGGTTAGGTCAGGCAGAAGCTCCTAGCTTTGATGGGGGAAGACATGGTCCTTGTGGAGCTCCCTGTGGAACAGGTTCCCTGAATAGAAGCACTGGCATAGCCACTTACTAGACATACAACTTCTGAAAAGCCAGCATTCAGCCAGCTTGTCCATCTCTAAAATGGAGATTACCTTATAACATTGTTGATAAAATTAAATGAGATAATGTATGTAAAGCACCTAGTTCAATGCCTGTGTTCTTTAAATGGTAATCATCATCATTATTATCATCCCTAAAATAACCTATTAAAGGAAAACCTCTGTCAAGGGGACAGGGACCAAGAGAGTCTATTGACACTACTCAAGTTTTTTCCCTTTGAGGGTCCTCTTACTTTGACTCCTTCACTGCTCCATATAAAAGAGAATTCATCATTCATCCATTTACTCAACAAACATATATTAAACAGCTGTCATGTGCCAGGCACTGTCCTAGGCCCTTGGGATACATCTGTGAACCAAACAGGCAAAGATCCTTGCTCTTGTGGAGCTTACATTCTAGTGGGGGGAGACATATAATAACCAATAAACTTAATTATATAGTATGTTAGAAGTGACAAGTACAATGGAAAAATTATGTAGCAGGGTGAGGGTGATCAGGCATGCCAAGTGGGGATCAGGATGGGTTGCAATTTTAAACATGGAAGAGAGGGAAGGCCTCATTTAGAAGGTGTCATTTGAGCAAAGAGATGAAGAAGGTGAGGGGGTTAGCCTTGTAGATATCTGAGAGTAGATTCTCTCAGCAGAAGGACCAATCAATGCAAATGCCCTAAGGCAGGAGCATGCTTGGCAGGGTCAAGGAACAGCAAGGAGACCAGTGTGGCTGAAGTGGAGTGGAAATAGAGACAGCAGTAGGAAATGAAGTTAGGTCAAAGAAGTTAATAGAAGACTAGATCATATGTGGCCTTCTGGACAATTTTAAGTACTTGGGCTTTTACTCTGAGTGGAATAGGGAGCCATTGGAAATTTGTAAGCAAAGCAGTGACATGATCTAACGTAGATTTCAAAAGGTTCACTCTGACTGGTATGTTGAGAAAAGACAGAAGGCTGGGGTGGGGACAGCAAGCGTGGAAGCAGAGAAACCAATTAGGGGCTACAGAAGCAATCCTGGTGAGATATAGCGATGGCTTGGACCAAGGTGGTTGCAGTAGGGTTCGTAAGAAGTTATTAAATTCCAGATATATTGTAAAAGTAAACCTCTTTTTGGGTTGAATGTGAGCTACAAAAGACAATGTGGAAACAACGATGCAGCCAAAGTGGCCTCGCAACTTAAAGGATGGAGCTGTTATCAACTAAGATGGAGAAAACTGCAGGTGGAACAGATTTGGAGGTATTATCAGACGTCCAGTTTTGGACAGGTTATGTTTGAGATGTCTTTTGGACCTCCAAGGGAGACAGAAAATAGACAGTTGGATATACAATTTGGAGTTTAGAAAAGAAGTCTGAACTAGAGAAAGAAATTTATGAGTTGTCATCATATAGAGAGCATTTAATGTCATTCAACTAGAGAAGATCACTAAGAAAAGAACCAAGAATCCAGCCTTGGGGCACCCCAATGTTAAGAGGTCAGGGAGAAGAGGAAGAACCAGTAAATACTGAGAAGTGGCCAATAGGCAGGAAGACAACCTGTGGTATTCTGAAAATCAAGTGAAGAACATATATCAAGGAAAGGACACAAATCAACTGTATCAAATAATATAAGGACTGAGAATTGATACATGGATTTAAAACGTGGGACTCATTGATTATCTTAACAAGAACCATTTTGGTGGGGTGGTGGGGGTGAAGGCCTGACTGGAGTGGGTTTAAGAGAGAATGGGAGGGGCTGACCCCATGGCTTAGCGGTGAAGTGCGCGCGCTCCGCTACTGGCGGCCCGGGGTTCGGATCCTGGGCGCGCACCGACGCACCGCTTCTCTGGCCACGCTGAGGCCGCATCCCACATATAGCAACTAGAAGGCTGTGCAACTATGACATACTACTATCTACTGGGGCTTTGGGGGAAAAAAAAAAGGAGGAGGATTGGCAATAGATGTTAGCTCAGAGCCGGTCTTCCTCAGCAAAAAGAGGAGGCTTAGCATGGATATTAGCTCAGAGCTGATCTTCCTCACAAATAAATAAATAAAACTGTTTAAAAAAAAAAGAGTGAGAGAATGGGAGGAAGGAAATTAGAGACAGCAAGAATGGACAACTTTCCAAGTTTTGCTGGAAAGGGTTACAGTTGGCACCAGGGGTGAATTCTAGAAAAAAGAAAAATAACAGCATGTTTCTATGCTGAAGGTTAATGATCCAGTACTTAGAAAAATGATAATTCTGAAGAGAGTGGGAAGAGTTGTGCAGCAATGTTCTTGAGTAGGTGAGAAGGGATGAGATCTAACACACAAATGGAGAGATTGACTTTAGATAGATGGTCACAGTCCATAGCAACAAATGGAAAGGAAGAACATATGGGTGCAGGTCTTAAAGTTGGATAGAAGTGGTGGTCAGGGTCTCTGGAACTTCTTTTCTAGTTGCTTTTGTTTGCTCAGTAAAGTAGGAAGCAAGGTCATCAGCTGAGAGTAAGAAAGGAGGAAGAAATACTAGAGGTTCCAGAGGAAAGTTGTGAACTAGGAGATGAGAAAGAGAATTTTCCGGAGAAAAACAGTACGACTACTAGGCAGCATTAAGGGTCTACATGAGGTTTGTGTTCATACATTTAAAGCAAGATCAGTCATTGTGACTGTGTGTTTTTCTCCAGTAAGTGCAGGCATAGAGTAAGTGGAGACTTGAGTAAGGCAGGGAAATGATTACAGTGGGACCATGGAATTTAAGCTGAGTAAAGAGGAAGGCGAGGAGTAGTAAAAAGGTGCTCAATGGGTTGTTAGTCCTTGTGGAGTCCAACAATTGTTGGCACTGGGACGTGAGCTGGAAAGATAGGAGGTGATGGTCAGAGAGTGGGATCCATGAAATGGAGATCATGGAGAAGTTGCAGTAATGAGTAATGATAAAGTTTCTCTATGGGAATTAGTGGCTGACAGAGAGTGGAAAATAAGGTTATTGGAGGAGAGGAGTTGGAGTCAGGTATATTTCTTTAAATGCCAGGAATTAAGACAGCAGAAGTGTTAAAGAGAGTAACAATGATCCATCCACAAGATAAAGTCACACAGAAATGAAGGGAATGTGACCTAGGAACAAGTAGATAGCAAAAATAAGGGCAAGAGGGTAAAATAATCTGATGACACAAGATTCATTTTAGGGAGGAGGGAGAATGCTCTGGAAGCACCAATGAATTGCCCTCTTAACAAAGCCTGGCTGAAGACATAGTCCTCCTGTCCATTTCACCTCCTGTCTCCCTCTCAGAGGACTCAAGTGGGGAAGGAAGAGAAGTTGGTGCCTGTGCTGCAGATGCTGATAAAGAAGTCATCAAATGACGCAGCCGTGGAGGCAGCCCTGTGCTTGGGTTTCCTGAGGCCCTGCAGTAACATAGCCCGAGAGTTCTTGCTGCAGTCCCTGTGCCAAGGGCCCAAGACCCAGAGGATGAAGGTGTGAGGGGCAGGAGGCTGGGCTCCCTGGGGAGCACCGGGGAAACAGAGGCCAGCACTGACTTCGGTGGGTCTTGACTCTGTCAGCCTCATTACAGAGAAAAGAAGCCTCAGCAGGGAGCACTGCAGGGTCCTCTGTGTGTGTGTGGATATGTATATACATGAGCATGCGGTCATGTGAACATAAGTGTACATCATGTGTCTGTGTATATTTGATTTATATGGGTGTTCATTTACGTATATGCACATACACGCACACATGAACTCGTGCTCTCAAGAGGCCAAGAGGCAGAAGGACCGCACCTATTCCCTATGAGTTCTAGGCTCAGCCCTCAAGTCTGCCTGGCCATCCAGATGCCTCTAGGCCATGTACCCCACCTCACCCTGACCACCCCTCACAGGCTCTTAGGATGCTGGTCAAGATGATGCGTGTGCACTCAGCCACAGTCATCAAGGCCATCCTAGACCAGCTGTGCTATTCCAGTGTTCTTGAGGTAAGCACTAGGGCTGCCTAGTACCCTTCCTTTTCCAGCACTAAGACACGGTTGGGGGATGACGAAGGGAGTCTGTCCTTTATGCCTCCCTCACCCCTGCCCTCAGCACCGCTTTGAAGCCACTCAGATGCTTAAGACCATTGGGCTGGAACAGATCCAGGCACAGGGGCTGGAGGGACTCACCTTTGACTTGCTCAGGAGGAAGACGTATAATGAACCCTTCCTCGTAAGTGAGGCCAAAGCTCCCAAGCCCAGACAGCCCAAACCTGTCTCCTCTCCCTTCTCCCATCTCTCCTGCCTTGGCTCCCACCACACTGCCCCCCAAAGTATCACCTTCACTCTAACCCACTTCCCATTCCCCTAATGCAAACCCATTTTTTTAAGCCACTTTGCCTTTGCTCAGGCAGTTCTCTCAGCTTAAAATGTCCTAAGTCATTCCCCCTCCTCTACAAGGTGAAAAACTGCCTCATGCTAATGACTCCTACTGGTAAGTAACTCTTCTCTCCTTATGCCTATTAAGATACGATTGCTCCTTCAAGACACGTCCAACACCACCTCCTACAGGGAGATTTCCTAAATCACCACAATCAACCCTGCCTTCCTGTGTTCCCTTGCATTTATCTTTATTAGCTTATTACAAAACCAGCCACAGAACTTCTAAAGGCATTTTTCTAAAACATAAATCAGATTGTGTCTCACCTCTGCATAGAACTTTTCAGCAGCTCCCCAGTGCTCTCAGGATGGCTTACATTGCCCTTCACCACTCAAGACCTGCTTAGCTCTCTAGCCTCATCTCTCACCAATCTTCCCCTCAGAGCCACACACTAGCTCTGCTTAGGATGACCCTGTCCTGATTTATACCTGTTGTCCCAGCGTAATTACTCAAGGCGCCCCACTCTGAAGAGTCCTAGTTTGGTCACCTAGCTAAACTCAACTATTTTCTGTTCCCTAACCTCTCTGTGCTCTCTCTTGTCTCCAGGCTTTTATGTATGCTCTCCTCTCCGCCGGGAAAATCACCCCGCCCTCCGCCTGCTTAACTCCCACTCTCCCTTCAGGTTTCAGCTGAGGCATCACCTCCTCCAGGAAGTCTTTCTGGTACCCAGACTGAGTCAGGAGACCCTCCTATGTGCACGCTACACTTAATTCCGTTGTAACACTTACTACAGTAGTGTAATTGCCTATTCATTTGTCTGCTTCCTCCACCAGACCATGAGCTAGCTCCTCAAGGCAAGGACCATATGCAACACAAAGCAAATGTTTAATAAAGCTTTGTGAAGCACCTAAAAAAGGTTTGTGAAGCCCCTAAGGATACACCCTTGCATTCCTGCTCTCTGTTGTCCCACTTTATTCTCTCTTCAGGCTGTGAGGCAGGCGGTAGCTGAAACTGTGGAAGAGCTCAAGATGAAGCGTGCGATGATGAACTTGGTGGAGGCGTGAGTGGCTTGGGTTGGGAACTGCCAGGGCCAAATCGTAGGCTGTGGGAAGAGGGCAGAAGGTCAGAAAGAGCTGAGAACGTGCTGCCAGTTTTCAGCTCTCCCTTGCTGGTGCCCCGGCCAAGTCACTGACACCTGGGTTTTCGTCTGTAAAAAGGGGCTGATAAGACGTACCCCTCAGGCTTACTATAAAGCTCAAATTAAGATAAGGACATGAAAGGGACTGGTAAAAGGTAAAGTTCTGGACAAATGCAAGACATGATTGTCATTTCGTGCCTCCTGGCAAATTGTAGTACCTGCCTTTCCTCTCCCAGCCCCTTTCCTGACCCAAGAAACAAGAGGGGGAAATTAAAGAAATCAGCATCCCTCATCAGCCTTATTCCCAGCTCACTCGGAGCTGTAACGGAGCTGTAAGAAGAAAGAACCAGCCTTCCTCCCTCCACCCCTTAATTGGACCACAACACACTCACTCCCTTCTACACAGGCAATTGATGAACTCAAATGCCACTGCACGCCAGGAAGCAGTTATCTCTTTGGTAAGGCCAGCTCTGCTTCTCTGACCAGATGTGTTGATGGCGGGGGGAGTAGGCAATTGAGCAGAGTTACTGAGGGGAAGAAAGGGCTGTAAAGTTTGGGGATGTTGTTTGCTTGTTTATTTTAGAATTCCAGGTCTACCAGGAGTTCAGGGTAACCTTTTCTTCAGGATTGGAGGTGGGTGGGATAAGGGACAGGAGATGGGCGTGAGGAGCATTGCTTAGGTATTGCAGAAATTGTCTTGACTCTTCCTCGTGAATACTGTGCAATGGAATCCAATGCAGTGGCTTCAAAAGGCAAAGCAAGGGACAGCTCAGCTAGGAAGCTGTATCTCCCCCTCTCTCCAGGCCACAGGGTCATAACAAGAGGACTAGAATGGAAAAGAGCATAGATGGGGCATCTTCCTGGGGCTGGCTACTTAGGCACTCTCATTCTGCCTCTGCCAGGGCGTCCTGGGGATCCGAAGCCCACAAGTGTTCCACTTGCTCCTGGACATGCTAGATGCGGAAAAGAACCAGCCCTTGAAGAAGAGTGTAAGGCATTCCTGCTCACCTCTTCCTCTTAACCCCTCCTCCAAGCCTCTCCCACCCATCCTCACCACTTGCTCTTTGTCAAGAGGGAGGAGACACTGTCCCTTGAACTCATTCCTTGGGGCCACGGTGGCCTCTGGCCAGAGTTCCTCTTCCCTGGGGTACCCCCACCCCTCCCAGCCTCAGCCTTAAGTGAGCCAGCCATAGAGCCTTTGTTTCAATGCAGCTACAAGAAACATTAATTCTTTTGGCTTCGATTGACCCCTGGATCCAAAACAAGCTGAAGAACAAGGTTCTCTTTGTATGTGAGGCACCAAGGACCAACGAGAAGGCAGAGCCTACAAGGTTCCGAAAAGAGCCTGTGAAACCAGAAGAGTTAAATATCCAAGACTTTCAACTTGCACAGCTGAACCCATTTGCTGCAAAGTCTAGCACAACGTCAGACCAACAGAATAAGTCGAGTGCCCAGAAAGGGTCTGCCTTCTACCTCACCTCTGCCTTCCACCTCACCTCTGCCTTCCCACCCTGTTTCCCTAAACCACTAAAACAAAAGTCACAGGCCACAGGGCCCTGGACACTGGCAATCAGGAGACAGCTCCAGATCCTTGCTAAAACCTCCAAATAGGTCAGTTCTTTAGGCCCAGCCCCTACTCTCTCCCTGAGGATGCTTCTTAGGCTCCCCTGAGAAAACAATCTATATTTATCCTCTGTGAATAAAGGAATGTCACTCTCCCTACCACTGCAGTTCCCTTCATCAGAGGCTGCACTGAAACACAGGTCTCCTCACTCCTGGTTGAGTGTTCCTTCCACTCAGCCCCACGTCCCTTTCATGAGGAGAAAGAGAGGACAGAGCCAAAGCTGTTCTGCCTGGATGGCAAGCCTGCCTCCCTAAATCAAGTCCTTGTCTACGCCTAGAATTTGATAACATAGCTAGAGAGTTGAGCCTCCGCCCAAGAGGGGACTGCTGAGGGGAAAATAGGAGAAAATCTTGGCAAGCTTGGCTCTTGGACCATTTCCTCATACTAACTTGACCCACCCCCCACTTCTATCTAGCTAGCTCTTTTTATCCCCACTACCAGTTCATTGAATCTCATCACTAATCTCAACACTAAGCTCTTGACTTCCCTGCATTCTGTTAGCCTGTATCCCTATTAGCACTCCCTTTAATTTTTAATTCCAACTCAGCCTGGACTCCATCCATCAATCACTATACTTATTATTCTCATACCTCCAATATCATCTCTCTGACTAGTAAAATCCCTAACTCTAAATCAGATTGCCTCTGTTCCTACAACCAAGTTGCTGACTAAAGCTGGAGAAAAATCATAATCCGTACAGACTGGTACCCCCAAAATACTTGCCCCTTCCTTAACTGAGCCCTTATTGTTGTCTGGCAATTTTATGTGTTCCTAGTCATGATACTTTCCTATTTCCTACAACAGTTATCTCAAGCCTTCTCTATCCTCACATTTCCTACAGTCTCCTCAAACTTTCTATCATATTACTTCCCCAAATCTCAGTAGACCATTACACTTTCTCTTCATGAAAAAAAAATACACCAGATGGAATTACCTCAACTTCCTGCCCCCTCTATTATAAGCATCCTCATATATAGTAGTTAAGAGCACAGGCTCTAAGGCCAGACGCTTGGGTTAGAATCCTGGCTCTGCGACTTAGTAGAGATGTGATCTTGGGCAAGTTGCTTAACCTCTCAGTGCCTCTGTTCCTCACTGTACCCTCTGAAAAGCCCCTTCCAGTGTCAATCACAATCATTTACACCATTCACCTCTTCCATGAAATGTTCCCTATACCTCTTTGCCTCATAGCATTGTTGTGAGAATTAAATGAGTTAACACAAAGACTGCTTATAACAGTGCCCGGTACGTAGTAATCTCCCAATAAATGTTAGTCATTTGTTACTACTATTACAGCATCGGCACCTATCCTTACCTCCAATTACAATGCAAGAGGCATTCTCCTCTTCTAAGGCAAATCCTCCACCAGTGTTCTGGATGGCTCTCCTTCAAGGGATTCCAACATCAATTATCCCCATTTCCTTCCAAGTAGGGTATAAACATGCTCAATTCTCATCTATCTTAAAAATAACTGCCCACAAACCCGTATCCCTGTCTAGATGCCTCCTCTTCTTACCTCATCCCACCTTTAACCATTCTTCATAATCAAGGTTCTTTTTTTTTTTTGAGGAAGATTGTCCCTCCGCTAACATCTGTTGCCGATCTTCCTCTTTTTTCCTTTTTCTCCCCAAATCTCCAGTACATAGTTGCATAGCATAGTTGTAGAGTTGTAGCTCTTCTAGACGGGACGCTGCCTCAGCATGGCTTGATGAACGGTGAGTAGGTCCGTGCCCAGGATCTGAACCAGTGAACCCTGGGCTGCCGAAGCAGAACGCTCAAACTTACCCACTAAGCCACCAGGCTAGCCCCAAGATTCTTAAATAGTTGTCCATATTACCTGTATCCATTTCTCTAATTTCTAATATTCATGATCTCACTTCAGTTTGGGTTCAGAATTCAATTCTCTACCAAAACTGCTTTTGCTAAGGCAGTGATTCTCAACAGGGGCAATTTTGCCCCCCAAGGGACATTTGGCAATGTCAGAAGACGTTTCTGGTTGTCACAATCGGGGGCTGCTACTGGTGTCTCATGGTAGAGGCTAGGAATGCTACTAAACATCCTACAATGCACAAGGAAGCCTCCAAAATAAAGAACTATGCAACCCAAAATGTCAGTAGTACCAAGGTGGAGAAACCCTATGCTAAGATAATTTACAACTTACATATTGCTAAACATGAGTGCTTTCTCTCCTTTATATGACCTGGCCTGGCTTGAGCACTTGACACCATTAGCTTCTCCCTCCTTTAAATCCATTCTTCCATGGGCCAGCCCCGTGGCTGAGCGGTTAAGTGCGCGCGCTCCGCTACTGGCAGCCCAGGTTCGGATCCCAGGCGTGCACCGACGCACCACTTCTCCGGCCATGCTGAGGCCACGTCCCACATACAGCAACTAGAAGGATATGCAACTGTGACATACAACTATCTACTGGGGCTTTGGGAGAAAAAGGAGGAGGATTGGCAATAGATGTTAGCTCAGAGCCAGTCTTCCTCAGCAAAAAGAGGAGGATTAGCACGGATGTTAGCTCAGGGCTGATCTTCCTCACAAAAAATAAAATAAAAAAAAAAATAAATCCATTCTTCCCTGGGGTTCCACCAACACCTCAGCGGCCATTCCCAGTCTCTTGTTTCAGGATCCTCTTCTGTTATCCCTTAAATATCAGTATTTCTCAGGGTTCTGTCCTAGGCTCGTCTCTCTCCACAGTCATGCATCACTTAACGAAGGGGATACATTCTGAGAAATGTGTCATTAGGCGACTTTGTCGTTGTGCAAACATCATAGTGTACTTAGACAAACCTAGATGGTACCTAGGCTATATGATATATAGCCTATTGCTCCTAGGCTACAAACCCGCACCGCATGTTACTATACTGAATACTGTAAGCAACTGAAACACAACGGTATCCGTGTATCTAAACATAGAAAAGGTACAGTAAAAGTACGGCATAAAAGATAAAAAATGGTACACCTGTATAGAGCAGCTACCATGAATGGAGCTTACAGGACTGGAAGGTGCTCCAGGTGAGTCAGTGAGTGAGTGGTGAGTGAATGTGAAGGCCTAGGACATTACTGTACACGACTATAGACTTGATACTCTGTATACTTAGTATACACTAAATATTTTTTAAATATTTCTTTCTTCAATAAATTAACCTTAGCTTTTTAAATAAACTTTTAAATTTTTTTTAACTTTTTGATTCTTTTGTAATAACAGCTTAAAACACAAAGACATTATACAGCTATACAAAAATATTTTCTTTCTTTATATCCTTAGTCTATAAGTTCTTTTCTATTTTTAAAATTTTTTGTATTTTACCTTTTAAACTTTTTTGTTAAAAACTAAGACACAGGGGCCTGCCTGGTGGCGTAGTGGTTAAGTTCACGCACTCTGCTTTGGCGGCCCAGAGTTCACAGGTTCAGATGCCAGGCGCAGCCCTACACACCACTCATCAAGCCATGCTGTGGCGGCATCCCACATATAAAATAGAGGAAGACTGGCACAGATGTTAGCTCAGGGCCAATCTTTCTCACCAAAAACAAAAACAAACAAAAAAAAACTAAGACACAAACACATACATGAGCCTAGGCCTACACAGTGTCGGGATCATCAATATCACTGTCTTCCACCTCCTCATCTTACCCCACTGGAAGGTCTTCAGGGGCAATAACATGCATGGAGCTGTCATCTCCTATGGTAACAATGCTCTCTTCTAGAATACCTTCTGAAGGACCTGCCTGAGGCTCTTCGTGAGGAGATGTCCTTCTTTTCAGAAATATGTCCATGGTGGTTTCTTTCTTTTTTCAGCATAGATTTGCTTGAAGCAGACAGCACACTATGAACATTCCTCTCTACTAATGAAAACCTTTCAGTGTTGGGGTCTATGCTTTCAAAACATTTAAAGCAGTTTGCTGAGGTCTGCAAAAGCTTCTGCTAAACCTTTCACTGTGAATTTTCTTGGGGGTCCTTTTTCTTCTCCTGCAGTTTCCTTTACTCTTGCCTCTTCTTCAGCTATGTGTTCCTCTTCCAGTTCCAACAACTCGTCATTAATCAGTTCCTCAGGAACCACCTCTAAGAGCTCCTCAATGTCATCCTCATCCATACCCAGGTTCAATTTGTCTGCCATCTCAATCATAGTCCTGTCGATTTTTGCAATCTCCTCATCCTTGGCAAATCCTTTGAAGTTATGGACGAACCTCTTGAGTGTCGTCTTCTGGATGCCATTCATACACACCTTGGTGACATCACCCCAAGCCCAAGCAAGGTTCATGATGCTGTCACAGATGTAATCCTTCCAGAACTGCATCAGTCTCTTCCTCAATTGCAGCAACAGCCTGAGCAAAGGACCTCTTTAGGTAGTAGAGTAGGCCTTAAAAGCTGCTATAACTCCTTGATCCACTGGTTGGATCAAAGAGGTGGTGCCTGGAGGGAGAAACACTACTTTGATACTCGGATGAAAATCACTAATAAAAAGAGGATGTCCAGGAGCATTATCAACAATAAGCAAAATTTTGAAAGGTATGTTACTCTCTAAACAATACTTCTCCATGTTGCTGGCAGAGCAATTCAGGAGGGCATCTGGGAAGAAGAGCTGAGTCATCCATGACTACTTATTGCTCCTGTAGCACACTGCCAGGGTGTGCTTATTGATATGCTTGAAGGCCCTGGGGTTCTCACTGTGCCAGATCACAAAGGGTTAATTGGTAGCCTGCAATATTGCCCCCAAGCAAGTTATCCTGTCCTTAAGAGGCTTGAAACCTGGCATTCACTTGGCCTCCTTATGGATGAAAGTCCTTTCAGGCATCTGTTTCCAGAATAGGGAGGTTTCATCCACATTGAATATTTATTCAGGTAAGTAATTTTCCTCCACACTCAGCTTATCTAGAGTTTCTAAAAATTCTTCAGCTGCCTTCACATCAGCACTCACAGACTCACCACTCATTTTCACATTATGTAATAGCCATTCTTGAATTGTTTAAACCACTAAGCCACGGGGCCGACTCCCATCACTTTGTTCTTGTCCCTCAAGATCGTAGCTATGGGGGAATGGGACACGCCTGACTGGCAAGCAATAACCATCACTGATTTTCCAGCTTCGTAGTCTTTATTCACTTTTAAATTTGTTTCCAGGTCAATTACTCGACGTAGCTTCTTACTGGCAACATAAGCAGTGGATTTTGTATGCTTAGGGGCCATGATGAAGAAAACATGAGATTAAATCAAGTACAAGAGAAAAAGATGCAACCAAGACAGAGTAGGGGCCGGTCCCGTGGCTTGGCGGTTAAGTGCACGCGCTCCGCTACTGGCGGCCCGGGTTCAGATCCCGGGCGCGCACCAACACACCGCTGCTCCGGCCATGCTGAGGCCGCGTCCCACATACAGCAACTAGAAGGATGTGCAACTATGACATACAATTATCTGCTGGGGCTTTGGGGGAAAAAAAAGGAGGAGGATTGACAATAGATGTTAGCTCAGAGCCGGTCTTCCTCAGCAAAAAGAGGAGGATTAGCATGGATGTTAGCTCAGGGCTGATCTTCCTCCCAAAAAAAAAAAAAGACAGAGTAAACACGAATTGTTTGAGGCTGCTGTTGGCACACCACAGCATACTGTTTTACTTTTTTTTAAGTAGAAAGAGTACAGTCTAAAAGATAAGAAGTACAGTAAATATATACAACAGTAACAATTGTTTATTATCAAGTATTATATACTGTACATAATTGTGCTACATTTTTATACAACTGGCAGCACAGGTTTGTTTACACCAGCATCACCACAAATACGAGTAATACATTGCACTACGACCTTACAACAGCTACGCCATCACTAGACAACAGGAACTTTTCAGCTCCATTATAATCTTATGAGACCACCAACATAAATGCAGTCTGTCATTGACCAAAATGCCATTACGTGGCACATGACTGTACTATCTTCCAAAACCATTAGAATCAACTGGGGCTCTTTTTTAAAAATGCCCAGGCCTCACAGATTTCATTGTTTTGGTGTGGAGCCCAGATATCCTTGTGTTTTAAAAAACTTCCTGGCTAATTCTAGTATACAGCTAGGATGGAGACGCACTACTCTAGATAGTCTTATTTTAATCATACCCACTCTCATCACTTTAATTACCATTTACCTACTAATGACTCTCAAATCTAGAATAGATTCCTTTAGTCAATATTCATTGAGTACCTGACACTGTTCTAGGCCCTGGGGTAGAACAGTGAACAAAGTTCCCTACTCTCCTAGAGTTTATATTCTAATGGCGGAAAGAGAAATCAGCAACCACAAAAAGAACATTTCAAACAGTGATAAGTACTGTGATGACATTATAAGGGGTGATGTGAGAATGACTGGGAAGAAGCACTATTTTAGATAGGAAGGCCAGCGAAGACCTGGGAGGGAGGGAGGGTGGAATTTGACCCAACACTGTAGTGAAAAAGAGTCAACCATGTGCATATTTGAGTGAAGAGAATCCTAGACAAAGCATTTGCAAAGATACTGAAGCAGAAGCATATTTGGTACCATTGAGAATTTTGACCAATGTGGTTAAAGCAATCTAAGTATGGATAAATGTTATACCATGAGATCGGAGAGACAGAGGCCAGATCATATAAGGCTTTAGAAGCCAGGATAAGGACTTGATAGCCTACATGCAATGGAAAGTTATTGAAATGATTTTAAAGAGGTATGACATACAGTCTGATTTATATCTTATAGTATTGTTTGGCTGCTGTGTGAAATTTAGAGGGGCAAGATTGTATAGAGAGACCTATTAATGGGCTATTGCAATTCTCCAACAGAGAGATGACTGTGGCTCATACCAGGACTGTAACTGAGAATATAAAGATGGTTTCAGGATATATTTTGGAGGCAGAATTAAACAGAATTGCAGGTACATGATGAATGAGAGAGAAATCAAGTGTAAACTCTAAGTTGATTCCATCTGATCTGATCTGGGGGGATGGTGAAGACATTTACCGAAATGAGGAAGGAAGACTAGAAGAGACAAACTGACGTGGAGGGGGAGATCAAAAGTTCTGTTCAGTCCTGGTGGAGTCACCAAAAAAAAAAGTTCTGTTCAGTGTGGAAAGGTCAAGTAGGCAGCTGCATATAATCCACAGTTAAGGGGATAGGTCAGGACTGGAGACATGAATTTGGTATTCATCACCATATTAGATGGTATTTAAAGCCACAGCCTCAATGAGTTCACCCAGGATAAAAGTGAGTGTAAATAAAAAAGAGAAGGGATCAGAAAAAGCCCTGAGAAACTTCTAACATGTAAAGGTCAAGTAGACAAGCTAGCAAAAGAGAGAAGTCAGGAAGGAAGAAAATCAGAAGGGCGTTAATATTGAATGCCACTGTTTTCTGAGCTAAAGATCTGCACACTCAGCTGCCTACTGGATGTCTCTACTTGGAAGTTTCACAAGTGCCCCAAACTCAACATACTCAAAACTGAATTCCCCTCATCTTGCTCCCAAACCTGGTTACTTTCCCAGTGTTTCTTATTTCAATCAACAGCACATCTACCCAACTGCCCAGGCCAGAAACCCGACTCTTCCCTTCCCACTGTTTCTGATATCCAGACAAATCCTGTCAAATTTCTCTCATTTCTCAAATCTATTTAGTTATCGCCTCCTTGTCCAGTCCTATCTGAGCTCAGACCAATATCATCTCTCATTTGGCCTACCATTCTGTCCCTATTTCAGCCTCTCAACAAGGCAGTCATAATCATCCTTCAGTTGATGCCACTCAGGTCAGGCCACTCCCCTGCTTAAAATCTTTTAATGACTCCCTGTTTGGAAGCAGGGGAAAAATGAAATGAAAGGACCTTATCATAGAGCTTGTTTCTCTCTCCAGTCTTATCATTTGCATGCCCATCTTTGCACTCCCTCCTGCAATCACAATGCACTACACAGGATTCTCCTCAAGCACAGAGCCTATTCCTCACTTTTTCTCTTAACTCCTGATTTTAGTTCATGTCATTAGGCTTCTGCTGGGAACACCACTTTCTCACCCCAGCCTCTTTACCAGGCCAATTCCTACTCTATCCTCAAGACTCACCAAATCCTCCCAATCCCACATGACTAGATTAAGCGTCCTTCCAATCAGCCCTAAAGCACCTTGTACTTATTCTTACTGGAGCACTTATCAGACTGCATATTGCCTGTTTGCTTTTTGTGTGTGTGTGTGAGGAAGATCAGCACTGAGCTAACATCTACCAATCCTCCCCCCCTCTTTTTTTTTTGCTGAGGAAGACTGGCCCTAGGCTAACATCCGTGCCCATCTTCCTCCACTTTATATGGGACGCCGCCACAGCATGGCCTGACAAGCGGTGCATCTGTGTGCGCCCAGGATCCGAACCGACGAACCCCGGGCCGCCGCAGCAGAGCGCGCACACTTAACCGCTTGCGCCACCGGGCTGGCCCCCGCCTGTTTGCTTGATAGGCAACATATCCAGCATCTGGTGCAGTGTCTTACCCTTGGTAAGGATAGGAGAAACAGTTCTCTAATGAATACCAAATAACACATCCCATACATTGGTATTTTAACCCCGGCTTGTCAAACCCTTACTCTTCCTACCTAGCCCTTAGACCTCCACATTCCCAGCGCATCTGGAACACTGCCCTAAATAAATGGTTCTCCTGTAAAATGGAACTACACTGTTTCAAAATCACCTGGTGAGCTTGATACACATAAAGATTCCCAACCCTAGCTCCCCACACCCCACTAAGTTCTGATCCAGTAGACCTGGGTGAGGCCTAGGAATCTGTAATTTTAATAACCTTCTTGGATGATTCTGATATGCAGTCATTCTTGGAAACTACTACTCTAAACAGACTAGGAGCTCAATACATACTGTTAAAAGTAACATTTTAACTTAATGAAGTAGAATTCATTTCCTAATTCTTTAGGGTTAGAGTCTGCTGTAACTGAAGCCTGAATGTGACAGAACAATGCACTAATGTACAAAAGTCCACAAAACAAGCAGCCTTTATTGCAGTATTACAAAACACTTTCCATTTTGGCAATATTTTACAACGCACTTAGCTTTAAGGGTTGGGAAGGAGAAGGTTGTAAACTAAAGGGGGAAATTTCAATGGACATTTCTAAAAGAAAAACTGTCCCAGCCCTCCCACTCAAATAAAAATCCAAATGTCACTTAATTTCACTACCCAAGAAGAGGCCACGAGGAAAGCAGCAGGCAAAACTCTGGCAATTTCACTATGGATCATGTCAGAGACAAAGGAACATTCACAACAGTCATCAGTATGGTCGGTTGCGCTGATCATTTCTGTAGTCGTTTCTAGGAATGAAAAATAAAGAGCCAGACTAAATTCTAATTTTCTACCAAGGGGAAGAATCAGACACTTCAGGGTGCTTGTGACTGACATCAGCTTGACAATTTCTAAGGATGACACCATGCCTAATTTATTTTTATACTCCTAGAAAGTGCTTCATAAATGTCTAATTTATCAGCTTTAAGACCTGCAAAGTTCCTAGAACAAGCTTTGCTATCACTAACTCTTAAAAATTTTCCACCTAGAATAAGGACTCCAAACCACTGTGGTATTTCAGGAGGTCAGAGACTGTGGCAATTCTAATACTCTAAACAGAAGAATGACATAGTGCAATAAGCAAGCAAACACTTTCATGTAAGAATTCTGGATTTACCACTTGCTATGTGACCTTGGAAAAGTTACTCAATGTTTCTTACTCCATAAAATGGGAAGTACATCTACCTCATGGAACTGACAGAAGGACTAGAACTAAAGTTCTAGTTCACAGGATTTGTCACACAGTAAGAAGTGTTCAATACATGATAGTTACTAACAGCTAACAATTATACAGAGCTTACTATGGGCCAACAACTATTACAACGTAATCTAACACGATTCTACAAAGGAGGTATTATATTAGCCCCATTTTACAGATGAGAATACTAACACTCCAAAGGGTTAAGTAACTTGCCTAAGGTCACACACAGCTTGTTAAGTGGTAGAGCCAGGATTTGAACCCCCTCACTTAGATTAAGAAACCCTGATTTACATGAAGTTTCAAATTCTCTCTCAATCTCAATTATCTTTAGCTAAGAGGAAGAATAATACACACACATACACACACACTCATACAAATATAAAGATTTACAAATAAGGATTTCCAACACAAAATGAATTTTAGTTCCCTGCTTAGCAGGGAACTAAATGGATTTTCTCTATCCTAACTGAGAGAGTTGCTAACAAGAAATGCAAGTTCCAAAAGACTGGACAATTAGAAGAAAATGTGACAAAAAGAGCTTAGACCCTAAAATCTATGAGCACTGAGGTAAAAAAGTTAACAAGTACATTCTAATACTCACCTTCCTCCCATTTTGCCTCCATAGCCACCTCGGTCTCCTCCATAGCCGCCACCACTCCTGTCTCCTCCGTAGCCTCCACTTCGGTCTCCACCATAGCCACCACCGCCACCACGGTCTCCTCCGTAGCCCCCCCCACTTCGGTCTCCTCCATAGCCTCCTCGATCTCCACCATAGCCTCCTCGGTCTCCACCATAGCCTCCTCGGTCTCCACCATAGCCTCCTCGGTCTCCACCATAGCCACCACCTCGGTCTCCTCCATAGCCGCCTCCTCGGTCTCCTCCATAGCCGCCTCCTCGGTCCCCACCATAACCACCTCCTCTGTCTCCACCATAGCCGCCCCCACTTCTGTCTCCACCATAGCCACCCCCACTTCTATCTCCTCCGTAGCCACCTCCGCCACTTCTGTCTCCACCATAGCCACCCCCACTTCTGTCGGCACCATAGCCACCTCGGTCTCCACCTCTGCCCCCACGACCTCTGTAGCCCCTCTCTCCACCGTAGCCTCTTCCCCGGAAATCTGCAAAGTAGAAATGCAAACCAATGAGGCCAGTAGAATAACGTAAAGCCTCCTTAATGCTAGTCTGAAAACAAATACCACGTAGATGCTGTTACAAGGCTGACCCAAAGGGCTGACCTACCTCCTCCTGAGGGACGAGAGTCCTCAGGTCTGGGCTCATTGCACTGATTGCAAGAATTCCTTCGAGCAAAGTTCATATTTCCACATGACCTGAGAAAGGAGGAAAATAAAATGCTCAATAGTTTCCAGTGGACTCAGAACCCCCTCTTGTACCCTCCAACCCCCATCCCAACTCCTACTCCCACCAAAATAAATGGGATACTTACGGATTAGGGCAAACCCAGTCCCCACTTTTGGGGTCTCCACCTCTCCCCTGAAAGCCTCCACGGCCTCTATATCCGCCACGGCCTGAGGGGAAGTAGGGGGGGAGGTGAAAAAAAATCAGCAGCAGACATTACCAAAGCAGAGGAAAAGCACCAGATGAAAGAACTAAGAGCAAGCGCCCATCAATAACCAGGCAGCCACCCAAAAAAATTAACTTTTTATGGGCGTTAATTCTGTGATTCTTTGATTTGAGGCTTTACTTAGCAAATGTAGGAAATGTGGGAAAAGACCCCAAGCACAAGTTACAGGGCAAATAATGCACTAAAAAACTTCAAAGTCGACTTTCTAGAATACCCTCCTTAGTTTGAGAATCTCAGTGATAAACATTAAGTGAGAAGACATATTCCAAATTTGAGGAATTAAACACAATGGAAATGAAAGCGCTGGCAGTAACTGTTATCAGGGAACTCACAAATTGGTCAGATGAACATCCCTAACTAAGTATCATTTAAACAACTGCCTCCTGATTACCAGGTGAACAACAAACTGCTATATAGCTTTCCAAAAGGATTTCTAGAACCTTCTTCCACTACTTTCTTAGCTATTATGACATCTTATTTACCTAATCCCCAATTCAGTACCCACCCTCACTATAAGATAGAAGGAAAAAGACCTAGGGGGAGAAAGAGGATGTAGCAAGTTCACACAACAGAGACAAAACATGGACTCAAAATCAAACCCTCTGTATAATATCCAGGCCTGTGCGCACCAAGTATCTTACCTCGCCGCCCACCTCCACTTCCACCTCCTCTCATAAATTCAGGTCTTCTGGTGGCAAAGGACACTTTAATGATGTTGCCATGGAATTCTTTTCCTAAAAAAAAGAAAATGGTTTTGAAAAAAGTGCTACTCCACTCTCAACAAAAATATAAAACTGTCTTGGAAATTTTCAGTTTCAGAGGAATTACTGACATGTCCTCATAGAAATTCAAACACACTAGTGTTCCAAATAGTCAAGGTAACAGTGCTAAGACATGAGACAACCTATTACACAGAGCAGATCTGTCACTTGGAAATAGTCACTTCTTACTAAGCGAAAAAAAAAACCGTATCTAATATTTTACATGAAAAAAGCCAAGTGCAGAACAATGTGTGTAGTATGCTACCATTTCTGTTTTTTAAAGGGAATGAGTGTGTGTGTACGCATGTGTGCGTATGCATGTGCATCCGTACCTATAATATGCGCACATATGCTTGTATATAAACTGCCTATTGTGCTTAACTCTCAGTAGGGGAAACGAGATTACTAGGGGTCAAAGGTGGAAAGGAAACTGACTTTTTACTATATACTCTTGGTACTATTTGACTTTTTTTTTTTTTTAACCATAGGCAAATACTATCATTAAAAGTAATGTGGGGCCGGCCCCGTGGCGTAGCGGTTAAGTGCGCGTGCTCTGCTGCTGGCGGCCCGGGTTCGGATCCTGGGCGCACACGGACACGCCGCTTGTCAGGCCATGCTGTGGCAGTGTCCCACGTACAGTGGAGGAAGACGGGCACGGATGTTAGCTCAGGGCCGGGCTTTCCCAGCAAAAAGAGGGGGACTGGCATGGATGTTACCTCAGGGCTGATCTTCCTCACAAAAAAAAAAAAAAAATGTGTGCATATGTGATTACTTACATACATACACACATAATCCATGTTCTGCTGCCCCAGGACCTTAGAGACAGGAATTAATCTTTTTACTTTACGCTAACAAGAGAACTGACATACAAGGAAAAGATGCCCAAGGATTCAAAAAATAATAGTTATAAATTCAGGAGCCTTAGTTCCCTGACCAAGGCCCTAATCATTGTGGTTGGCAACTTTCCACGATGTCAGATGTTATGACAAGCACTTTGACTCAAGAAGCAATTCACGGATCCGTATTTTAAAAGCTATAGAAACACTTGGTAAAATGTGAACTATGAAGTTAGGTTTAAGACGCTCATCTGCCCTGTGGGCAAAAGGCACAATAATTTTTGAAAATATGAGCAAAAGAAATTGCTTGATGATTCACAGAAACTATGAAAAAAGCATAAAAGTGAGAAGGAATGGACCTAGCCATCGAGAGCAAGGTGATGGGGCCTGACAGATTAGTGCAAAAAAAACAAAGAATATGGAGATGAGGAGAGATGGGGTATCGCAATCTCGTCTTTGATGAAGTATAGAAATGCAATTATGATTTGGAAGACACAGGTGCAATAATCTCAGAACCAGAAGGCACTTCAAGTGTCTGTCATACAGAATGGTTAAGTACTTTAGAGACAGTGGAGCTAAACTGCCTGAGTTTGAATCCTAACTCTGCCACTTACTGTGATCTTGAAAATTACTTAGCTTCTCTGTGCCTCAGTTTCATCATCTGTAAAATGGTAATAACAAGGTGTCTGTCTCATAGGGTTACTGTGAAGATCAAACTCAGCTAATGCATGTAAAGCTCTTAGAACTGTGCCTAGCCCATAAACCACAGTAAACACTGTGTTAGTTATTATTAAATTAAGGTATGACAAAAACAATGAATTTATAATAACATGGGGAAATTACTATGTTAAAATGTTAAGTGAAAAAAGCATTTTTACATTTGGAGTAATAATGATAAACTATTTTTAAAATACATTTAAAAAGACTGGAGGGAAAGTTAAATATTATCAGTGGTTATCTCTGAGTAGAGAGCTATTGACGCTTTACTCTTTTCTTCTACTTTTCTATATTTTCTTATTTTCAAGGGGGAAAAAAGTCTTACTATTTTTTCTAAGTATGTGTTAATTTTATATCTGAAGAGAAATTAATCTAAATTTAAAAAGTATATAGAGTCAACCAGGCCAATCCTCTACATCTCTATCAGGGTGGCCTCAAGCACAAGGTATGATATACGGAAATACTCTAGACAAACAAGAAGAGAGCTCATCTCATTTCTAAAGGTATGTAAAAACTCTGGCCTGTATTCTTAATAGACTATCTACCAAAGTAAACATGAAAATAACCACTACCAGAACATATTTTGACGTCAAGACTAGAAAACATTTATCCAAACTGCATGTTGAAACTATATGAATGAGGTATACCATCAAACCAGTCAATGGCTGCCTTAGCTGAAGGAGGGTCATCAAATGACACTGTTGCCTCCCCTTTTGGCTTCCCCGTATCCTTGTCTGTGTACAGGTTTATCATTGGTTTTCCAGTCTTCTTGTTTGTCTGAGGAACAAACAAGTTGGTGTTAATATTTTAAGAAAAAGTGATCATGAACCATATAGATAATTAAAGATTTTTTCTAAAAGGAATTCATGTATCCATGATACACAGTATACTTTTTATCTATATATAATTTCTTTAAACCCTCAAAAAAATAAACGTAGATAATGCTTCATGTAAATATATACCTTGTAAAACATAAAAAGAAAGGGTCAGGAAGAATGTTCACCAAACAAATCAACAGACTACCACTAAGGTGTACACTCTGGGTTCGGCTGGGATCCGAGTGGAAGACAAAGAAGAATTTTTACTTTTCAGAACTGTGTGAATTTTTTTTAATATTTCACGTGTGATTAATTTCTTAAGAAATTTTAACTCCCCAAGAATTAGAAAAAAAAAAAAGTAATTCCACAGACACAAAGACAAGGACAACTGCAAACTGATTTCAAGCAAATGCTACAATCGACTAACACTGCTCTAAATGCTGCTTTCTAGTTAAAGAGATGAAAAATAATACACAAAACCATGCACAAGACACTTAGGTGAACAATAAACAAGTTATAAAAGAAAGCATTATATACTGGACTGATATGTAGCACAGACATGAAATGACAAAATAAAAAGTTGTTAGTAACAACCTGAGTTTACATACACTGGCATTTCAGAATCTACAAAATGTTCTCATAATCTCATTCGGTTCTCACAATTTTAGGAGCTAGGCAGACTATTTTCAGAGTCCTAAGATTGAAAGCTAAAGCTATGAAAGGCTGTGGAAAGATAATCACAAGCAAAGAATAAAATCTTCATGTATTTAGCACATTTACCAAAGGCCTACAGACTTGAGTGAACATATGCATCAGGAAATTTTAAGAGCCAAGCCTTACTGGAATATGGGCTTATTATGTAATCCATGTATCTTAACCAGAATATGTTAATAATCACGAGATTTTCAACATAAGCCATACTTTTTACTCACCTTGATAATTCCTATTTGTTTAAAGAACTCCCCCACTTGATCTGTAGACACACCCTCCCCAAGTCCTTGCACAAAGATTGTGTTGTTATCTGAATTATCAGATTCTGAATCTAAGGGGAAAAAAATTATGGTTAATTTCACATATTTTTAGGTTTTACTACATCGTATTTAGTAATCAAGAACAATAATTCATTGTCCAATATTCAACTGTTTCTATGACCAAAAGGAAAAAGGACCAATATACAAAAAATCTTATATAAACATGCAAAGTGGTCACAATAGTTATTTTATAGTAGATCAATCCTTACAACTAAATTTCAGGTAAAGTACATCAAGTCCATACCATGTGAAATACACAGACCAATTAAGGGAGGTCTTACAAATCTCCCTCTTCAAATTCAGATACAGGACTAGAGCTCATGAAGAGATGAAGAAAGTTAGTATAAATTAGCATTCCTTTCTTTGGAGAGTCTTAATCATGGCTAATCAATAGTTTTAAGGCTCTCTAGTAGAAAATTCCCCAAATCTGACACTTCGGACTTTGAAGCAAGCCAAGCAGAATTGCTGGTTTCCCGTTCACTGCAATAAGCTTTGCATATACCAGAGGGTAGGGGCACCTTGACACACACCTTACCTTACACGCACACTTTTGGATTAGTACAACAAAGTAAGAAAGATGTACAAAAATTCAGTCCATCAAGGGATAATTCAGAAATTGCCATCCATATAGAATACTTTGGCATCTTAATAAAAACAAAAGTTCTGATTTCAATATATATTAAAATTTTTCGGCTCAAATAGATTTTTAATCTCTAAATCATAACTTTCAAAAGGCTCCAGGTAGCCTTGAATTTCATTTAAAAATAAAAAGCCACATGAAATTAGTGACCTCTGCTCAGAGTGAGACAACTCTTTCATGTATGAATTCAAGTTTCTTAGGCCCACTAAGCAGACTACCACTCCAGTGTTATATTTTCTTCAACACAGCTTTTCTACTTCTAACTCCCCAATCCTACCAAATCTTCCAAATCTGATTTGTAGTAATTAAATAAATAATGCTACTGAGCAGTACGAAATCAAGTACTATTTCTTTTTTGTGTGTGTGTGAGGAGATCAGCCCTGTGCTAACATCTGCCAATCCTCCTTTTTTTTTTTTTGCTAAGCAAGACTGGCCCTGGGCTAACATCCGTGCCCATCTTCCTCCACCTTATATGGGATGCCGCCACAGCATGGCCTGCCAAACAGTGCGTCAGTGCGTGCCCGGGATCTGAACCGGCGAACCCTGGGCTGCCGCAGCAGAGCGCGTGCACCAAACTGTTTGCGCCTCCGGGCCAGCCCTCAAGTACTATTTCTTCACAAAAGAAAAGTAGAACCTAGGAAAGCAAAAATGCAATTTTACCCAGCAAGCTTTACAATCAATCCCCCTAAAGTTTTCTCTGGTATGTCTTTATAGAAGTGAAGTTCCCAAGTTCTGGCAACACTATCAAATTAAATCTTCCTCTTGTAATAAATCCTCTAAATAGACACACTTTTTCCTTGAAAAAAATGGAAAACTAACATTCTCTTAATGGCAAAGTCACAAACTACCATAAACCTTACCAGCATCTGGTCTGGGTCCATAATCCCTGGGACCTAAGAGAAAAGAAAAGAAAAAGAAAAAGAAAGCTATTTAAGGCAACTCATTAGAAATCATTAAAAAATAGTAATAATAACCAAGGCCTGAAAAGTCAATACTTCCAAAATCCTTGAAAGTCAATCATCACAGATTTACAAAGTAAATATATAAATTAAGTCTTATTAAAAGTTTAAGAAATCAGGATGAATGTCAATATTTCCTTAAACTTGTCCCAGACGGCACCTGCCACTTTGGCATTATGCTAGTATCACTTTGTTAAACTCTGGTTGTGAAGGCTGATTGGAAAACCCTAATAATTTAAAAAAACCATGTCAGCTACCTTTATTAAGAAATGTACTGTCAAAATCCAGTGAAGGTCTCATTCATTGGTCACCACAGACTCTTTTCATGCAAATTCACTGTGTAGAAACCCATTGGACTGTTTGAGATCAACTCTGGCTTTTTAATGTTTTCTTTGATATATATATATGTTTATATATATATTTTCTTTTAAAGCACACAACACACACCAGCCTCAACAGAATAAGAAAGGGCTTAGACTGCGTCTGCGGGATATTGGTGGCTTTTAGATTTATATAGCATTTCCACTGAAACATTTTGGGATACTCAGCACTTACCACCAAAATTTTTGAAGCCACCGCGGTCACCACCACTGCAGAGGAAAAATTGAAGAAATGATTTCTTCCTTAAGTCTCTAACGTGCTGAGCCCTGGGCTCAATCTACACTTAACTCTCACAAGTAGAGTGCCTAGGAAAACAGTAGCACCTCTAACTTTCCAGTAAATTCCATTTCATAGACTTCAAAATGTTGTCACCTAAGTGTTTTCCCAAGGATCTATTTCCACAAGGGTGCCTTTTCAAGCTTATTGCAGGACATATCTAAGATACTCATTTCAAAATCTTCCCAACCCCAAGCCAAAGGGATACTATTCTAATCATAACTTAAAGCTGGAGGCACAGCATGAGGAACGCTAATCTAGAGCAAACATTCTTTCCAAGGGGATATTTTTTAAAATATGAGAAAAAGGAAAAAAATTAGAACAATAATATATAACAAGGTTAAGATTCTGATAGCAGAATGGGAGAGGTAAAGACTTGAGTACTATGTTCTACTGTGATACCGTAACATAGTGGTTTCGATGAGATGAAGAAAAAAAGTGAGGTAGAGATATACACAAAAGCGAGCCTGAACGAAAGCAGTATTAAAATTTCAAATCATTCAGAAATCTGATAAAATGAGCACTAAAAGACAGCATAACTTAAAATTGCACTCCTACTCCATACCCACCATAATATACTAGATCTTGTCACATCAGAGCTACTGAGATTCACGCTGCCAAATGCTCTGTACACCAACCAATAGACCATATCAGAGACAGAATGCAATATACTCCAATACTGCAGCTGCCCATAAGAAAATGACTTGGGCAAATTTCCACTGCCAGATAAGTCAATGGTCCTTGTGTGCATAGCTTTATGTAAGAAATCTAAGATCTCTCTTATCAAAAAACTCTTTAAATACTCATACATTAAAAGTTTGTTTCTCTTGACTGAATTACGTAATCCTCTAAGATTCATGAGCTGACACGGAAATAAACACAGGTTTTCAGATGGTAGTATCAAATCTTCTACTACTACTAATCTTTTTCTACTATAACTCAAGAAACTAATCCAATATACTAATATCTCTTCACTGCTTAAAAGCCTTACCTTTAGTGACAACATTGCCCTCTACATGGCTTTTCTAAGCCATTCTGAGAAAAGCCACTCTAAGTAAGAAAGCATTCTTCCCTTAAAATAAGTCTATTCTACTACTACTATTCTACTACTAAAAATTTTCCCTTGCAACCAGCTTAGGTATAGACACATACATCTTAATTTGCTATTAATTTTTATTTGATTTCCAGGAAGCCTGGAAAGGAGAATAAGGCTATCTGAAGGCCATGTAGACAATGTGAAGCTCAGGTCCTTCATATACATATAGTTTCCTACTGAGTCTCTAAGACATCTCTTTCAGGACATTACCCAAGCCCTCCCTACGCTTTTAAATGACCTGTATATCACCGCTTAACTGCTTAAGAAAGGGAAGCCAAGAGAGTTCTTGAGATTAAACTGCTAAAAATCTTATTACTAGAAACCAAGCTATCTCAGGTTTCTTTAAAGATGGTCATCAGAACTCCAAAAGTGATAAAAGAACTAGTGAAAATATTAAGCCCACATTCCTATGTCAGGAGGTTAAACTCCTCAGGATAAAGGAGGTTTTTTAAATAGGAAATTTTCACAAGTAAGTGCTGGAAGAGATATCTCTTAATTATTCTGCTGTTATCTTAACCCAGTACCAAATTGTTTATCCGGCTACAATGGAGAGAAAATACGCAATTTCATGCATCAGCTAGTTCCTATAATATCTATTCTGGCCAGCAGTATAACTTTGAACAATAAAAAAAAGAACATACCCCTACAAAATAAACGGGATATAAACCAAATGACATTTGAATAGGTTTATAATTTCCTATTCCGCCATACAATGACATTTTAATTTAAGTCATCTTCACTGAGCACTTCCTTTGAAAACACAGCAGATGAAGATTTCAACACAATGGCCATAAATATGGAAACACCACAGCGCATTTGAAAAAGCAGTAGTCTTCAAACTAAGAGACTAAGGATATAGTCTTTAACTATCACTAATCAATCTTGAAAATTTGGACAAGTCCGTAATTCTCTCTAGGCTTCAGCTTCCTCTTTCACAAAATAAGGGTCTACATCCTTACTACTCAAAGAGTAGTCTATGGAACAGTAGCATACGCAGAGCCTGGGAGCATCTCAGAAAGCAGGATCTCAGGCCTCATCCCACATCTACTCAATCAGAATCTGCATTTTAATATGATCCTCAAGAATTCAAATGTACATTATAGCTTGAGAAGCACTAGTCTAGATGATCTATAATTTTGTGACGCTTTCTTTCAAGTTCCAATGTTTCAATCATTCTTCCTTCCTTATTAGAAAATTCCATATTAATTAGTTATATTACAATCTCTTATTAGGAAATTTATTATAATTATATTACAGTATATATTATATTACAGTAAATAAACTTCCAAGTAGTACTCACTAATACAGTTAACAGAAGATGGGCCTGTGGTTAAGAATCTTTCTCCTAAACCTGCAGTCAAGTTACGAAAAGTCCCTTTTCCATATACTAAGTTAAGGCCTCACTAGCAAATTAAGACACGAAGGTATGTGAACATCTATTAGTCAAGATGCTGCCACTACAAATTTGTTTTCTTCCCAGAAAAAGCAGCAAACTTGTGAACATAAAAAATTCCTGAAGGAAGGACATTTTAAGGTGAAGTTAAGTAGAGGTATTTACTAGAGTAGAGACATAATATAAGTACATTCAAATTTATGGCTGAGCGTCCCCTGCATAAGAAGACCAATTGTGTATTCTTGACTTAACTACAGAAATGGTTGTCCCAAGTTCAAAACCACAATAAGCCACCTACCCTAGGGTGGACTCAGAGTTCTTTCACTGTTACAGCATTACACATTTAGAGGAGAAGATAGTCAGATTTAATCTCAGGTGCTTGTCAAGAAAGAAAAAGCTCTTTGACAGAATCTCTATGTTCAAAATCGAATTTTAAAAAATCTAAATATATATATTCAAAGACTAAAACTGCCAAGTAAAAAGACAATGCAAGAATCTTTATTCCCAGAAAATTCAATAGCTAGAGAGAAAAAGGGATTTAGCTAAAAACTGAAAAAGATTAGTTTTTTAAAAAACTGTGCTACGCTCAAATTTTCATACTAGTAAATCCAGAATACCATTTTTTGGGTGTGATGAAGACTAACATTAATTCCAAATGCAAATGACTCAATGGATTTAAATACCATCTCAGCAGTAGCTGTACTTATGTTTTATTTCCTCCTATGTCTTATATGTATAGTAAAAAAGCTTTCTGGATTCAGCATTTACCAACATTTCAGGAGACCAAGAATCTATCATTCTAGAGCTACACTGTCCAATACAGTATTCACTAGCCATATGTGGCTGTTGACCATTTGAAATGTGGACAGTCTAAATTGAGATGTACTCTAAACGTAAACTATAAAATGGATTTCAAAGTCTTAGTATGAAAAAAGAATGTACAATATATCTCAATAAATTTTCATGATTACATGATAAAATATTTTGGACATATTAGATTAAATAAAATATATTATTAAAATTCATTTTACTTATTCATTTTTTTAATGTGGCTACTGGAAAACTTTAAATTACATATGTGGCTCACATTTGTGACCCACATTACATTTCTATTGGGCAGCACTGTTCTAGGCTATTGCCAGAATACATGCATATTTTTAAGGAAGCTAATCAAAAACTCTTGTAAGAAGACACTCAAAATTCAAGATGAATTTTTTTGGGCTTGACATATTAAAGCGTGAAATAGGGACCAGCCCCACGGTGTAGTGGTTAAGTTCAGTGCACTCCGCTTTGGCAGCCTAGGTTCACAGGTTCGGATCCCGGGCGCAGACCTACACCACTCATCAGCCATGCTGTGGCAGCAACCCATATACAAAATAGAGGAAACTGGCACAGATGCTAGCTCAGAGTGAATCTTCCTCAAGCAAAAAAAAAAAAAAAAAAGAGGAAGACTGGCAACGGATGTTAGCTCAAGGCGAATCTCCCTCAGCAAAAGGAAAAAAAAAAGTGAAAACTCAAGCTATAAACTAATAATATATCTACAACATAGAAAACTGAAAAGGAATTAGTATCTATACTATATAAATAGCTGCTAGAAATAAATTAAACAAAGCCTGAAATAGCTACTTTAACTTGATGACATACCAATAACGAAAAACAGTTATCTATAAAGTTCTGGCAATTTTGCAGTACATTCATCACGATGCTGAAGTTAAATACGCTGAGAGAATTTGCGGCCTTAAGCTTCTAGGTCAGTAACCAATTTTAGATGACAATTAGAAATTCAATCTTTTTTGCTGCAACTGCCTTTTCAAAGAAAAACATTGCTTCCTATAGTCCCTATAATCTTCACATTTTTCTCTTCCATATTTGAAAAGCTGGCAGCTTCCATTTGGTCTGAATTCCTCCTCCAGTTGAGCAATTATACAACTTAAGTCTAAGAAATGTCCCATCGTTTACCATACATCCCACCCTCACCCACGAACTATGCCCCTTCTTCTTTAAATATAAACCCAACTAATGCCAGATATTCTTCAAACAACCCCAAAAGGATCGTATTTTCAACACTGCTATTTTTAAGTAAGATGATCAGAAACACAAATGGGAGTGTTGATGAAGACTAACAAAAAATGTTTGGGTATTTTTGGTACTTAAATGTAAAACCAAGTGTGAAAAAAAAATTCTGAAACTGGACATTTTTATTCAAATTCAAAACACTTTACCCCTTAAGTAAGCTAGAAAGCACGCCTTGAGCAAGATATTGTAACACTTGAAAATTATATAAACGTCAAATTTCAGTATCCATAAATAAAGTTTTATTGGAACACAGTCATGTTTATTCATTTATATATTGTCTATGGCTGCTTCGGTGCTACAAGAGCAGAGTTGAGTAGTTGCAACAGAAACCGCATGGCCTGCAAAGCCTAAACTATTTACTATGTGGCCTTTCACATAAAAAGTTTGCCCACCCAATACAGAAAGTAATCATCATCATCCATATAGATTTCTAAAAAAGGCCCTTCATGAACATTCTGCTTATTGGGGGGGGGGGTTGAGAGTAATTGGGCATGATCCCGCCTCCAATTATACCCCGATCTGAACCAGATCAGCATCATTTTGACCTAATATATAATGGGCTTCTGTATAAGATTTTGTTTGAAGAGGTTCTAAGGCTAAATAAAAAGATTTGAAAATCAAAAACTTAGTTCATGACTCAGTATCTGGGCCAAAAATTATATTGAAATATGTTGCCAAGGAGGTTATAAAAGTGCTTAAAAATGGGACTCCCAGGTTGGTTAAGGTACGGACCTTCACTCCTTTATCAGGAGGATCATTCAAGGTCCTCTCAACTCTGATTCTAATGAGTCACCTCTCAAAGATAAAAGTATACTTTTAAAGACTTCCCTACCCTCTTCCTGCTGAAAAGTGGGGTTCTACCATTCTGAGTCAGACACTGTCATAGTTTAATAGATAATCTATAGGATATAATTATAACTTCCTTATAAAGAAAATTAAACCTATGATGTATTATAAAATGTATAGCATTCCAAGGCAGCCAATTATCTAAAACACATTAACCAGAAAATTAAAAATAACGGTTGGAGGGGCCGACCCGGTGGCGCAAGCGGTTAGGTGCACACGCTCCACCGCGGCGGACCGGGGTTTGCCAGTTCGGATCCCACGTGCGCACCGACGCACTGTTTGGCAGGCCATGCTGTGGCAGCATCCCATATAAAATGGAGGAAGATGGGCACGGATGTTAGCCCAGAGCCAGTCTTTCTCAGGAAAAAAAGAGGAGGATTGGCAGATGTTAGCACAGGGCTGATCTCCTCACAAAAAAATAAATAAATAACAGTTGGTTATCTTGTTTGGGACTCTGTTTGAGGTGAGAGAGAGGCTATTAGGTAGAGAGTAAGCACCACGTCACTTGACACTGTTCCTTTATATCCACATGATGGTAGACTGCTCTCTTTGATAATGAAGAGGCATACAATATATTTGTTTTACCTTAGTAAACTGACTTTGGCTATCTATCAAAAGACTTTTAATGTTCAAGCCTTATAAAAGTTTATATGTTTAGACTTTAGTTTTGCCACTGTACACTAAACATAGAGAAATACAAGTAAGTGAGATCAAACTCCTGGCTCACTTGAAGAAATAACAGTGCTATATGTAACTGGCTTTGTTTCTCAGGTCACCTCATGGGACACACAGTCCCTAAGGAGCAAAAGTGTGAACTGGTACTGATGTATTATTATTAAGTGTCAATTAACAGGCCACTGACAATTCAGTTCCCAAGGAAAACAAATTATCTTTTAAGCCTATGTATTTTACACTCAAATTTGCAACCTGAAAACTTCATCTGAGGACAATAAATGCCAACTACTTTTTCATTCTTGATTTCAGGGCCAAAGTGCTAAATTTACAGATATATTTAAAAGTAATTTTAAATCAGCTTTCATACCATACACCATAAGTAAATACCAAAATCTGATAATACTAACAATGGAGAAAAGGAAAGCTGAATTAAAAAGTCATTCCTTTTCCACAGCTTATTTCTAGACAAAATACACAACAGGATGTGATGTTGCACTATTTCAATAATTATTCACTTAGGAAGGGGAACAAAATAGTTTAGTGACATAAAATCTTTCTCTCATTTGCCAACCCCACCTTTATACTTTGTTATTGCCTTCTAATATTTTCCTTTCCCAAGGGGATTCAACATTAAGAAAATAGCCTCACTGCCCTCCAATCTAGAATTAACTTACCTTTTATTTTTTACATACAAAACACTTGGGTTTCCCAGAGTCATCTTTTAAAGGAGTTTAGATTCTATAGCTCTGGCAGGAAAAACATAGGTAAGTGGTTTAACCACAACCATAGTTAGACTTTTCTCCAGGTGTTTACTATACACCATATAAACTAATTGCTAATGTAGCCTATTCTGAGGTAATCTATGTGACATCTTAAGACAAAATAAATTTTGAATTTCTGCCCTCTACTCTACAACATCATCTCTTTTTTAAGCCTCTTAACTAAATTAGATGCTGGAATCAAACCAGCTAAATAACAACAACAACAAAAAAAGAAGAAATGTAGACATCTATACCAAAATACTTACCTTGCTCCTGTCATAGGACCTCTTCCATCCTTGTCATATCCCCCACGCCCTCTACCTCCTCCCTGTGACCCGCCATATCCTCTATTATCTTCTCCATACCTACTCACATCACGACGGTCATCTACAAAAAGGAAATAATACATACATACATAAATAACACTGTCATTTCTGACAAAAGCTTCCCATAACATAATCTTAAATGGCTCTTTAGGTCACCTGTGTCCTTTGGAAAATGGCACATGTGCACAGAACTCAAGTCATCATAAAAGCATCTGGAATTAAATGTGTTTAACAACTATATCTGTGTCAAATTCCATTCTGCTAAAGTCACATAGCAAAATGGTGATATGGAATAGACTGACTCAAAATACAACATTATGTACAGAACCCTAACAAATTAGATGAAAAGCATAACCCTAATTTAGAAGTTATTATTTTCTTTCCCTCAAAAACATTTAAATGTAAATCAAGCATGGACAAAGAATAATCGGACTTTCAAACTAAGAGATACTCAGTGAATATATTCACTGAGGAAGATATTCAGTAAAAGAGCTTCTACTTTTACTCATTCATTCATTCATTCATTCAATTACTCAACAAATACTTATTAAGCACTTACTATGAACCAAGCCCTATACTAGGTAATGCAGGTAGAAAAATGAATAAGACAAGATCTTTGCCCTTGAAACATTCATTTTCATGGCATGGAGAGATTCTGAAATATCAGTGGTATATACAAAGTGCTACAGGAAAACAAGAGGAAAGAAGGACTGGTCCTTTTTAGATGAGGTTAGAGAAGGCTAATGTAAGATCATAATTTGCACAAATCAAGTATACCACTACTACCAAATGAACTAGTAGCAGCAGCATTGTCAAACACAGTTGATTTGAGACAACAAAGGAAATTCATTTAAACACCCACTGAAAAGTCACATAACTATCTGGCAGTCTCTAAGAAGTTTAGAAATAGAAATCTAATAAACTAGTTTTGATGGCCAGGAGAGAAAACATATGTTCAAGGTTACTCCAAATTTTTACAAACAGTTGAACTCCTATGTAGGTCTTTTAATAGAAAATTCAATATACAAATAATTCTATTAGGAGAAAAAAAAAATGAGAGAGGTCAATCTATCTTACCTTGTGTGTGGTGGCTGTAATTTTCCCTTTGTGAATGGTAGGACTGCTGGTTTTGATTATAGGAATCGTGCTGCTGATCATAATTTGACTGCTCATCATATGAGCCTTGATGTTGATCATAGCCTGACTGCTGGTCATACGAATCTTGTTGACCATAGTCTGACTGGTCATATGAAGGCGCTCTCCCACCTTGGCTAAACAGAAATTAAGAACTTGAGAGATTTTACAAAAGGATTATGTTTACTGTAGCAAGTTGACTGAGACTGATATAAGAGGCCTGAGCAGCCAGACCTCAACAATATTTACTACTACTTTCTGCTGGGAATCATTTAGCTGTTTTATTTACAAAATCTCCTTACCTTCAAACACTATTTCACTATCATTGAAGAGATGCCACATTATGAGAAAACCCACACACACCTTTGAAAACTGTAGTGAAGCAAAAAATCACTATGGTTTTTACCATCTCCTTGAATTCAAAAAAATTTAAATGTCACAAAGTATAGTAACATGTCTGATTCTTTTAACAAACATGCCACCACCAGTGCTGAGTCCTTTTAATAGTTACACTGAAAGGCTCTATATCACTTAACATTATCTCATATTTTGGGGACTATTTTCTTATAATTATCTTTAGAACCTACAGTCTATTCTTCTAGATACCTTCAATGATAGCAAATTTTAGAAAACAGTAATAAATCATTCACATTTTTAGTGTGCTGAGTAAGAGAAAGGAACTTGCTTTGTGATGCCATTTTTTATCAGAAAAGAAGTCTGACAACCAGATATGAGACTGCTTTCTTATTATCTCTGGCAATTCAAAAAGAAAATTCTAAGTATGTTCTGAGCAATGTGACTATTAATTACCTGCTCTCATGATGGGAATGTTGAAAGGAACACTTAATTGGATTTGAGTTCTAATGTTTACTTTAAAAAAAGGAACGAAAAAGGTCTCGTAAGTTAATAGTCACATCTCATTCTTCATTAGATGATCAGAATAATCTAATAAAGATCAGTATGTTCCCCAACTCCCTACTCAAAGCACATAACAACAATAGTCAAAACTCTAGCATTTCACTTTAAAATGGTTATCAGACCAGATGTAACATTTCTCTTTGGTCTACATTTATACATCACGCTTCCAAAAATGCATCCTTACTAAAGGATTCTCCTTAAACTAACCAACAAGGCTCAGAGTCATTCTTTCTAATGTAACATGCTTTCTGGATGTTATTCCCTATATTTGTACTCCACTTTCTACTTTTCAGATCACTCTCATATCTATAAGACTGATAATTTGACCTCACAAATCTTTCCCCAATGTTTTTATTTAATTGAATTTCACTTAGAATAATTCTCTTCACTGCAGATAGAAAATACTAGTGACCTCAATTTCTGCCTCATTTTTTAGCTGTGTAACTTGACAAGCTATATAATCTTAACAACTTCTCTTTACCTCTAATAACATGGGGATAAGTACCGACACTATCTCACAGTGGTGTCTAAGGATCAATTAAATTAAGGAATGCAAAAGCATTTCACAAAATGTAAAGCACAATAAAAAAAGTTGGTACTATTAAAATTACTAAGTACAGACTCCTCAAATCTAAAAACTAAAAAAACTATAAAACCTGTAAACCTGCTGATAAACATTCACCTACCTATATTAACAAATAAAACATATTTTAGGGTATCTGAAATATGTGGATAGGTTTTCGTACTTTTTTCTTTAATATTTTTCTCTCTGAAAATGGTCAAAAAATAAAATGGAAATAAAAAGTAAGCATTGAGAAGTCTCCTTTTATAGGTAGGTTTTTATTTAATTTCAGGTATAAAACAAGAGATCAAAATTCTTCTTTTTAACATTTAAATAATGAGGATTCATTTACGGCTAAATGATAATTTAACAAACAACACATCATAAAAATCAAATGACAATGCAGACAATTTCAACAATCTTCATAACACAAAAATGTGAAATTCATACTCCATTAAAACTTTTCTGAAAAAAGCATTTAAAGCTAGGAGTTTCTTGGTGAAACCTGTTCAATATACAAAGTGTTACTTCCACTCCCCAACACAATCTCAGTACTTTTACTGTTTCCTTACCCTCCTGATGATTCCGTGCTTTGCTGTCCCTGGTTATTATAAGATTGCTGACCATATGAGCTCTGCTTTTGATTCTCATAACCACCGTAGGACTGTGAATAACCTAAAGATTGGATGGATATACCATTTAGTAAAGGTTCTGATTTTTTAATTTCTAAAATAGCAAATTTAACAAATCAGTCCAACCTGATTGGCTTTGTCCATAATTGGAGGAGTAGCCGCCATAGTTCTGTCCATATGAAGAATCAGTAGTTTGCCCATAGCCAGAATAGCTCTGAAATTTAGGTAAATACAAGTTCCATCACCTACTTCAGACAAAAACAACTATTTATGAAGACTGCAAGTTATATTTTAACCTACTTGTGGTGGTTGTCCATAACCTTGGTTGCCTTGATTTCCATAGGAAGAATAACTGTAAAAGAAAAATGCATGACTTGAAAGAAACATGCTAGAATTTAAAAAGCTTAAAGAATCCTATCATCATTTTCAACTTTCAACTCAAATACAAGCTTCTTTTCTGAGCAATTGTCAATCTGCCTGTCTCTTAAGAGTCTAAATTGAAAGGTGATGACCAAATGATGTTGAAGACATAAATGAAGTCACTCCCAGACCTCCTGAATGCCAAATAAACACCAAGAGTTTTGCTTTGACAATATCCCACAAATAAACAAAACTTTACCAGAGCTAGAAAATCCCAAGAGAATTATGTTTAGGAAGGGTGGGGGGAGGAGTGGAGGAGAGGAAATGACTACATGGCAGCAAGACCCATAATAAATATCTGAAGCAGAAAAATGACTTTCTAAGTTAGCACTTGAATCAATTTAGCTATGTTTTGACAGACTAATTTCTTCCTACCATTTGCCTTAGATCTGCCTTTAACTTCCTAGTAAAGGCACAGTGTGGCACTAAACGTCCAATTTTAGCGCCTCAGTAATTAAAAGCATGTACATCTTCAAAGTACTATCACAGAATGAAATTACATTGTATCCCCAGTGTCTTAGCACAGCCTGGCATATAGTTGAATGAAGGAATAAATGTAGCTTCCTTAGATTTGAATTTTCCTTAATTTTATAGCATATAAGCTCTAACAAGTCAGAAACAAACTTTCTGAATATACGCCAAAGAAAAATAAAACACTTGCAAAAACATCTTTTAATTATTTTAGAGCTAGTAAGTGCTAACAGAATTTCTTAACTTTCTAAAATATATCTCGTTGAATAAACATTTGCTGGCTGCCTACTATGAGGGTAGCACTACCCTATAAAAATTAAAAAGTCAAGGCGCCGGCCCGGTGGCACAAGCAGTTAAGTGCACGTGCTCCGCTGTGGCGGCCCGGGGTTCGCCAGTTCAGAGCCTGGGCGCACACCGGCGCACTGCTTGGAAAGCCATGCTGTGGCAGCATCCCATGTAAAGTGGAAGAAGATGGGCATGGTTAGCCCAAGGCCACTCTTCCTCAGCAAAAAAAAAAAAAGAGGAGGATTGGCAGATGTTAGCATAGGGCTGATCTCCTCACATAAAAAAAAAAATTAAAAAATAAAACCAGTTTTGTTTTCATGAAGCTTAAAACTTGATGACAGAAGATATCTGAGACGCTATTCTGAATATCTCACCCTGAGCTGCAAAACATTTATAGTCTAAGTTGAAGGCTATATTTCTGGTAAGCACGAGAACTCTACTGCATGTATACATTCACACAAAAACAGACTTTTCTTTTTATTCTGAGTATGGTAAGGAGTTTTTAAAAAATGCTAAACATTTCTATTACAGTGTTTCAAGAAAATCTGCTCCGAGAAAAACATATTAGCATATTACATACAATCAAAACATGAAATGCATTTTCTAAGAACCTGTTATAGTTCATCGCTTAAATCTTTTTAATAATTGTTTCTTTTCAAAATTTTCCCAAAGAAAACGATCTTTACAATACCTATGAGATTTGTTTTAATCACTAGGGGGCATCTATATTTACTAATTCAAACACTCTTTTAAAAAAAAGTAAGTAATGTTTTATAGTACCTATGTACATAGGCCAACTCTCTTTCCACTTGACAAGCTAATATCTAACTCTGTTAAGACATCCAGATACCAAATCTCAAGAGGAAAGCCTGACTAAATTCATCATTTTTTCTCAGTTCTACTCTTTCACAGTATTATTGAAATGTATGTATACTTTACCTTTGCTGCTCACCCCCAGACTGACCGTAACTTCCAGAATCTAAAACACATAAAAAGAATTTTAAATCTTATTTAAAATTATGTTTCCCTCAAAGGCTGACTTTAGCTCTTAAAGATGAAATGTGTAAGAAAATGTCATAAAAACTACAAAAAGAAAAACTAGAAGTTAAAAATACCATGCAAGGAGAAACCTGTACAAATAGTATTTGCTATTTACAGTAACTACATCTTTGAAAACAACTACTCTACAAATGTGTCCTGATGGGTCACAAGAACCAAGTGAACAAACGTGAAAGTCAGTGAAAAATCCATCCTTTTAACAAAAACTCAAAAGCTCAAGCTGTATTATCTTTACATACAAAAAGACATCTGTTCAAACTAATCAGGACCAAAAAGGGGGAAGACACGTACTCTAACAACGTAAGTCCCCAGGATTACACTTACTTGCATATCCTCGCCAGCCCAACATATACACCATTCCCTTGTACTGGACTGCTTTGGCTGTCAGCAGCAATAAAAATATCTCTGAAGACTTGGTAAAAGCAGCTAAGTTAGTTGTTTAACCCCAACTTTACCAAGCTTTCAGGGACTTGGCCAACTGGTATACCAACTCAGCAATATCTACTTTTAGCTTCCTTTTTGGCAATAAAAATACCAATGCAGGCATGAACTGAGTGATATACGTCAAAAAAAAGAAAAAATTTTTGAACTACCAGCTTTTTCTCAATAATTCAAAATGTCAGTTACATCAAATACTTTTGAAGAGGCTCTATGCTTTAGGCTTCTACTCAAATTAATAACCTAAGTTTATTAGTGATGAATAAGAGAAATTTTATGAGAAAGACTCTTTCAACTGCAAAAAATGACTCTGAGAGTCTCAAATTGCTGACCATTAGGCCCAACCTCATCCAACGTGAAACAAAACCATTTGTCGTCAAACAGTTCTAAAAATCCACCAAAAATCACATCAGTGACATTTTCATTCAATTCATAAAAAGCAATAATATGAAAACATTGCCATTGGCTGTATAAGTGGGTGACATCAAATTTGTCACTCTTCTGCAGGGGAGACTTCCAATCAGACTGAACAAGACCTTAATTCTAAGAATAGTGAATGAAATCCTGACATAAACTACTTCTATGAATGTAAAGGACATCAGGTTATCTGAGAAAAGAAAAAATTGTGCATCATTGCCATGCTCGTGATAATAAAATGACTATAGATTTACAGGTAACCACCAAATATGAAAGCATAAAGATTCTAATTGGACCATAAAGAGATTAAATGCATCTATCAAATGGTGAAGGAAATTAGCTTCAACCAAAAGAGAAACTGAAAAGGATTATGGCAGGGCAGGGTGCGGGGGTGGGTGAGCGATGTGTGAGTAAAACTTAAGGTACCCTGGAGAAGCGTACCCTGGAGAAGCATGAAGCTTTAGGTTAATTATATTCCAAGGCATAGACATGGGTTCTCCCAGGGACAGAGCGGTGTCCGAGATCTCAGCGTATTTCCCTTTGACTCAGGCAAAATTATACAACTACACAGTACATAGGTCATGCGACCCTGGCTCAAATCTACTAAGTAGTAGAGTCCTTAAATGTAAACCAGTCACTTCAGCCCTCTGAAATTGTAATCTCCGGCTGGCCCCGCGGCTTAGCGGTTAAGTGCGCGCTTTCCGCTGCTGGCGGCCCGGGGTTCGCATCCCGGGTGCGCACCGATGCACTGCTTCTCTCCGGCCATGCTGAGGCCGTGTCCCACATACAGCAACTAGAAGGATGTGCAACTAGGACATACAACTACCTACTGGGGCTTTGAGGGGAAAAATAAACAAAATTGAAATTGTAAATCTGACATCTTTAGCTGGCTGACTTTTGAACTCCAGAAGATATAGAAATAAGCATATTGACTAAGTCTGGTCCTTAGTATAAATAGTTAAGTGAGAAAGTGCAGATGTCTTATATTCATCAGAGAAAATCAGTTTATAAACGTTATTTATGGCATTTCAAACTGCTCATTATGAGTACTTGACACTTGAGCCTTGTCTGGACCCATGAATTATTTACAAGTGCTTTTATTTCCAAGCGCATAGGACTTTTGATTCTCTTTGTGCTTCTGTCTTCTACTTATATTCCATTGAGGCAAGACAAGGTATTTTATGTATTATTCTTGGTAATTGTTAGGTTTTACTGTTCTTTGCTTTTCCCCTTGGTAAACACTTTTACTTGCATAAATGTCCCCACGTGCTTGAAAAGAATTGTGTATTTTCTAAATGTTCAACAAATTATATAAGTTTATAAGATGATGCTTGTTAGTTGTATCATTCATATTCTTACTGAAGTTTGGTCTGCCTGATCTATTAATTACACAGAGAGGTATGTTTTAAAATCTCCGACTATAGAGCTGTCAACTTCTTATCATTGTTATTTTTGCTTCCTATATTTTAAAGCTATACTGTTAGGCACATAAAAGTAAATTTATATCTTCCTGGTAAATTTCCTTTTAACATTACATGAAGATTATCATTTAAAATGTCCTAACTTCATTTTGACTGGTAACAATTAAACAATCTTTCTTTTGCTTGGTGTTTGCCCAGTTAATCTTTTTCTATCTCTATACTTTCAGCATTTCTTATTTTTATGTTTTAGGTATATCATTTCTGAGCAGCATTTATCTAGATCATTTTTTCCCTATGTGAAAATCTTTGTCTTTCAACTGGTGTTTTCGTACTTTTACTATTGTTAACTTTTTATTTATTCTTACCAACCAATATTGGATTTTCTTCTTACTAGGGTTTTTTTCCTCCATTTAACTCCTTTCCTGCCTTCTATTGGATTTTCTTTACTCTTTTCTCCTGCTTTATAAGTTGTACATTCAATTTCTGTTAATGTTACCTTTTATAATGATTGTTCAGTTTTTAACATGCATTCTTGACAAAGTTCAAAATGATCTTCTACCTCCAGTGGAGTATAAGAACCTTAATATTACAACGCCAATCACAGCCTTCACCTATTATTTTGCTTCCTTTTTTTTTTTTTTTTTTTGGAAGATTAGCCCTAGCTAACATCCATTGCCAACTCTCCTTTTTGCTGAGGAAGATTGGCCCGGGGCTAACATTTGTGCCCATCTTCCTCTACTTTATATGTGACGCTGCCACAGCATCGCTTGACACATGGTGCATCAGTCCGTGCCCGGGATCCCAACCCGCGAACTCCGGGCTGCCAAAGCAGAGCGCAGGAACTCAACCACTACGCCATTGGCCCTGCTTCCACTTTTTAAATCTCTAAATGTAATCATTTTATCTTCAATGTTCCATACAGTCAATATGTGCTTTTTATTTACTATGTTTGCTTCCTCCACATTGTTTTTTGCATCCTACTCCTCCCTTCTGGATTTAATTTCTTTTATTAGTTCTCTCAGCAAAGGCCTGAAAGTGGTATTCTTAGTCATTTTATTTGGGTAGAAAACTCCAGATCAACAGATATTTTTCCTCTAAATTCTAAGAATCATTTCATTATTTTCCAGCTCCTTAAACCTTTTAAATCTATCTTAACCATTTCCCCTTTTCCTCTGGTAGGTATACTGGTATGTCATTATCTGCAGTTTCACATCAATGTATCTAGAATAGAAAGTGATTTTTACATCTCAAGTTAGAAACTGTTTCTTGATTCAAAAACATTCATCAATTTTGGAAATTTTTCAACTATCTATTGATTCTTCCCTATTTTCTCCTTCTCAAACTCATATTAAACGTATGACAGGGCTTCTCAATCTATTTCCCATGTTTCTTAATCTTCCGTTTTTCATCTCTTTATCCTTCTGAATTGAATTCTAGGTAATTATATCACATCTATCTACCACTTCACTAATTATTTTTTCTGCTAGGTCTATCTGCAACTCAACTTATCCACTTTTTCCACTTCTAGAATCCATACTTAACTCTTTTTCAAATCTACATGGCCTTTTTTTAATAACATATTGGTCTTAGGGCTGATTCCTTCTTTTAGGTTTTTAATCATTTTAAACATGTAACATTCACTTTCAGACTATTAGGGGTTCTCATCCCGTTTATCACTAACTCTCATTTTGGTGAATTGTTCCTAGAGTTCTGCAATTGTTTACCGTGAACTCATCTTTTGCAAGGCTTGTTTTTTCTATAAGATTCCTTTTGACCTAGGCTGTGAAATTTCCTCCGGAAAATGTTTTTCATTTGTTCCTACAAGGAACCCCAAGGTTATTACCAGCCCAGAATGAACTTTTATTAATTTCTTGGCTTAAGGTTTCCTGGACCCCATAACTAGCCTAAGTGTACACTTAAATTGTATGAAGCATAGGTCTCAGATTACAAATTCTCAGTAAAGACTTTTTTTTTCCACTCAGAGCCCCGGCTTCCTTGTCATCTCTTATGCTGTTACAAAGGTTTTTTTATAGTTCATTCTTTCACTGAAGATACAGTCCTTCAAACATCCAGGTTTTATACAAGGGTCTCAGTTCCCATTACCTGGCTCTAAAGGTCTCAGGCTTCATCTCCTGTCCTTAGTTACTTGGGCAATAAAACTCAAGTCTCTAAATGATGAGACCTACACCCTCCTCTCCAGAGCAACCGCCGAGTTAGCCCTATGCCTATCATGCTGGCTTCTACTTCATTTCTGGTAGCTGGGGCTTGCCCCTTCTTTTTTGTAAGTTCTTGCATTTTTAGGTGTTTGTAGACAGAGGATTTTCAAGTTACCTTGGTCTGCCATATTGCCAAACGAGAAGTATCTTGACTTTGTAATTTTTATATGTGTAACTGATATTAGATTTGATTTTAACTTGAAAGGCATCAGATAATTCACATTTGTAAACAGTATTTCAATGTTTGAGAGTCTGCCTTACAATATTTACAATTTTTATTGATTGAGTACATAAGCACTTATATTTTATTAGGTTTATAAGTCTACCCTGTCAGGCATCCGGAGTGGCTAAGTCAATTTGATAGCTTACATTTGTAAGTGTAGTTTGGACTCTTTAAAGGACTTAACTAAACTTAATGCCATTAGTTGTTTAGGGGGAGTTTACTCTGTTAAATTTATTAACTTAAACATTCACCAAAGAACAAATCAAAAGCATTATTCTTACTTTTATACAAAGTCAAAAGTATTATTTTTATACACATTATTACAAAATGTATAAATAGTATATAACAACACTAAGTAGAACTTAAAAGATTCTAGCTTTAATTGACTTAATTTAGAAACAAGCAATTATTAAATAGTTCTTTCCACATATGAATGTCAATCTTGATATTTAAAAAAAATTCAAATTACAAAGTGACAAATATCTAGTGTCTTGGCAATCTGAAGATCAGTACTAATACGTAAACCAGCTCACACACTACTATGACACACTGAAAATCCAGGATTTTACAAACAGTAAACCTCTAAAATTTAATTTTCCATAAAAACTATCCAGTCCTATAAATAAGTCATTGTTTTATACCAATAATTGTTAAAAAACCAAGACAGGCCAATAGTTTTTAATGAGCACCGTATCCATTGAAACTTGGTAAATCTCTCCGCGAGGGGAGGAGAATCTTTATGGATGGGTTACACACTCTCCTGAGAATGGACTTCTGGGGAGCTTTACCAGACCTTCATTTCAAATTATGCACCTGGTAAAAGACGTACCAATGTCTACTTTGGGCTAAGAAATTATTTCTTGTTTGAGCAAGAATCAAATAGAAATTGAAAGAAGAGATAAATTCTGTGCAGTTAACGGCCTCTTAGATCAGGTAGATGCCTTTTCCCCTAAAAGGTCAATATTCTGGCTTCTTAACATCAACGTTACTCTAAAGAACGTTTATCATTCTCCAGTCCAACCGTTCTCGCTAATTTGTTCTCTTCTCGGCCTGTTGCTTCCTTTTTGCCACACATTCCCATCCTTCTGCAAGACTGGATTACTGGGAGGTTTTGTTTGTTTAAATACCAACAGGTTCTCCCTCAAAGAAACGTAAACGGCTCTGCCAGCAGTCATTTTCCTCCCAACCATATGGCTTCAGGGAAATGCTCTGCTGTTCCACCTGAAAAGCAATATAACTCTCATGACGGTTTCTGGCAAGTGGACAGCGGGGTCTCTGCGGCCTGTGATGTACCCAACAATAGAAGACCTCGTGTGGTCATCTAGGACTGTTACACCAAGTGGAAGACTGCCCTTCCTCGGGTCTGCATGTTTTACAGTAAATGCCACATGTACCTACAGCAGCCTATCAACAACAGCAGAGGCTCACTTTCAGCTCCTGCAGGAGAAAACTGGAGAGGGGAGAGCGACAGAGGAGGGTGAAGAGGAGGCTCAATTATATGCACACACCCCCACGCGAATCCGGGTAGTTCCGGCAGAAGGAATGACGGTAAGCAGGATTTCGTGAGACAACGTCCTTAGAAATGGCTCCCAGAGCGTCAAGGCCCCCACCTGATGAATGGGTGAGTCAGGAAGGCCCAGCTCCACTTCACGGATGGGGAAACTGAGGCACGAGGCGGCGAGACGGCTGGCCCGAGGCCTCGCTGAAAGATCTGAGGCGGAGCGGAGAACCAGAAGCACCGATTCTCTCAGGCTGATGCTCTAATCACGGGCTCCCCCCGCCCCTGTGATGGCGTAGACGGCCTCCGCCCCCCGACTCACACCCCCTCCCCCGGGAGCGGCCCGTCTCCTCTGGTTCCACCGGCAGGGCAAAAGACGGGGGGTGGGGGCGCTCCCGCCGGGATTGCAGACGGAGAGCGTTGGGAGCGTGCGTCCCTCCAGTCCAACATGGCGGCGGCCGCGGCCGCCCCCCCACCCCGCGCCTCCCTCAGGGCCGCAGGCTCTCCCTCGGGGCCCTCCGGTGAGCGGGAAGACGGCCCAACCCCGCCAGGCCCCTTCTCGCCGCTGCCGCTGCTCGCTGAGGGAGTCACCTACCCGACATGACTAACGGCGGCGGCGCGCAGCCCCAAAGCCCGCCGAGAACAAGGAATACGAGGGCCAGTCGGCGCGGCGGCCGGAGCTGTACTGAGAGCAGCGCGGCGGGCTGAGCAGGACTGCGGGGCCGCCGCAGCCAATCAGAGCTCAGTGGGCGGTACCATGGCGCCAAGGCGCGAGGGGTGGTTCTGTACGAGTCCCAGCCTCCGAACCCTAAGGACTTCAGAATCGCTCTCTGTTCTCCCCTCCGCGAGCCGTACCATTATTGAGAGGGAATTGAGAGGAGAAGGTACCAATGCCGTCATCAGGGTGGGGGAGGAAGCTGAACCTACTCGCTGCGTCCTAATTACAGTCCTATTTCTTATTTTATTGGGTCTGATGGAATTCGAGGTTAGGAAGCAAAAGATGAGAGGCCTTATAAACTCAGACTATTTGGTTAGAAATGGCCTTTCTTCCCCCAAAATTTCTAATGGTATGCCCTAGTTCGCTCCGCTCTGGCTGCAGACTGTTTGAGCCACCTGGGGGCGTTCGGAGTCGACGAGCTTGGGGACTGGAAGTCGTGACGAGCGCCCGCACCTGAACGCCTCCCGGTTTGTTACAACTACCTTGTCAAGTAAACAAATAGACTACCAGGTGATACCGAAGCAAACGTGTGCATTAAAAAGGAACACACACAAACCAGACCCTGAGGATGTAGCGGGTGGGGGTCAAGGTTTAGTTTTCAGTGCTGTAATAATAGCTAACTCTAATTGTCAGGCACCTTGCATCATCTCATTTAATTCACACAACAGACTGATGAACTATTATCCCCACATTACGGAGGAGAAGGCAGAATTCACTTGCCCTAGGTCGCACAGCTAGTAAATGGCCAACTTGGAATTCGAATGCTGGTAACCAGACGCCACTGCGTGTGGGTTTAACCATTGTGCTGTACTGCCTAGAAGGGGCTCGAGCTCTAGAGTATGATATAAGGCTGTGAAAGCTCAGAGAGCACACAAGGACATTTTCCCTGCGATATAACAGCTGAGCCAAACCATAGGCGATGAGCAGAAGTTGACTAAGCAAACAAATGGGGAAAAGTGCTTTCAGACTAGTTGTATAGCAGGGAATTCACCATGTTTGGAGTGTACCCGCGAGGGTAGCATGGTAGGAGATGAGGCCAGAAAAGTAAGAGTCTAAAGAGTTGAAACCTTGTAATGTACATTCGAGTTTCTCTTGAAGGCAATGGGAACCCCTCGCCAGAAGATTTTAAAAGAGGATCAGATTTGCATTTTGGGGCTGCAGTATGAAGAATGTGTGGAGATGAGAGGTGCCTAAAGGCAGGGAGACCAATTAGGTGGCCAATGCAATAATTCTGGTGAGAGAACATGGTGGTCTGGACTTAGGTTGTAGCTGTGGAGGTGGAGGTAAGCAAAGAGATCCCTGAAATTCTTAGGTGGTAGACTGGGAAAGACCTGGTGACCAGTTTGGGTGGGAGAGGCTAGTGGAGAGCCAGAAGTCTGGGGTGAAATCTGGATTTCCCACTTGGACAAGTGGGCAGGTGGTGGTATCCCTCACCACGATAGGGAACAGGAGGAGGAGCAGGTTGGGGTGGAGGTGGGGCAGTAACTTCAGAATTCAAGGCTTCAGGTCAGAAGAAAGGCATGAGGTCATCTTTCTTGGTTATATCAGCAGTAATTGTGCCTTCAACTCTGGATATAGAGCGTCACAGAGCCCTCTAGATAGGTCGAAACAAGCAAATAAAAATTCTTTGATGACTAAAAACAATTTAGCCATTCAGCATATATATTGAGGAAGACAACCCAGAGAAGGAGATGGGCATGTGCAATAGCAGGAGGAAAGTGGGTTATTGGAGGAAGGGGAGACTTCTAGGTTGTTCTTCTTTTTTTAATTTTTTTAGGATTGGGAGTTTTTTTTAAAAAGATGGAAATACAGAAAGTGTTGCTCATCACTCCTTAGTTTGTGTCCCCATTCATTCATTCATGCATGCATTCTTCACTCAACTGCCATTTCCTGAGGTCTACTAGGTGTCAGGTCCTGGAAGGCCCTGGAAATAGAGAAATAGGAAGCACGGCCCCTGCCCTCCAGGAACTGCAGTCTCACAAAACAGACAGTACAAACCTGTGATTCCAATCAACTACTGAATGTGCTAGAATTGGAGGATGTAGAGGGTGCTCTGAAAACACAGGAAAAGCACCTAGCCTACATGAAGGGTGGAGGGGGTATTAAGGAAGGCTTCCTGGAGGAGATGCCTCCTGAACTGAGCTTTGAAGAAAGAATAGGAATAGCCAAGGGGTGTGTATCAGGAACAGCATGCTCCAGGCAGAAAGGGCAGTTTTTGCAAAGACTAGGAGAGAGCAAGTTTCTAGGAATTGCAAGTGGTTTGGTCTGGCCGGTCTGTGGAGCTGCAGGGGTGGGGAGTGGTGATAAATAGAATGAAAGAAGTAGGCAGAAGCCACATCTCGAGGAGCCTTGTGTGCCTTGTGGAGAAGTTTGGATATTAAATTAAAAACAATGGGGAACTTCTGATGAATCTAATCAAAGGAGTGACATTTAGTTTTCTATATCCATTATCTCTTTCAGTATTCTGGGCAGCCCTGTGAAATAGGTATTCTATTCTCCACATTTTGTAGATGAGAACAATGAAGCTCCGGGAGGTGAAATTCTTTACCAAGTTCACACAGCCAATTAGCGACAGAAGCAGAGCCCACACCCGGGCCTTTGGACCAAGCCCGGTATTTTTTTCACAGTGTCCGTGGTCTCCCACACCTGAAACAGAGAACTCCTCCCAGGTCTACACTGCTCTGGGGCTTCTTCCCATGGGTGCTTCTTTACCACAAACTGACTCACAGATTGACTCCTGTGCCCTCCTGCCTTCTAGCCTTTGCCTGAGGATGATTATCTGCAACAAACTTTAATCTTCACCCAGTCACTCTTCATGCTACAAGATCCTGCTCCTTCTATGTCCACTATCCCGATCTCACTCTGCATATTTAGGGAAGACAGCAGGTAGATTTTACACATCAGCTTCAGCAGAATGTATCTGGGAAGGTCTTGGTACTGGGCCTCTTCGGCCCTGATCCATTCCTCGGGTCCTCACTTGGGGAGCTGTCCCCTGCAGGCTGTATTTCAGTATCGGAGATTCCCTCGGGCGGTAGCTTCCAGCTAGAATTGGCCAGCAGGCGGGCGTCTTCATGGGAAATTAGACGGTAGAAGAAAGGGAGGAGCCAGGATTATTTCTCCCCTCCCTCTCTGCTCCAGGGGGTGTCTCAGGCTGCAGGTGTCTTCTCCAGAGCTCCAGTTTCCATGGGTGACCCTGGCTCCTGGGCTCCAGAAACCCCACTCCTCCCGTCATCCCTCCAGCCTATGCCTGGTAGAGTCTTCTTGCTATTGATAACTTCTGAGTTGCCTCCATCCCCTGTTTGGCTTCCCAACCCTGCGACCACTGGCGTGTGGCCTTGTAGGACCCTGTAAGGGCTGTGAATTTACTTAGAGTGAGAAGGGAAGTCAGTAGAGGGAGCCATTTGAGCAGAGGCCCCATGTGATCTAACCTGTTTTACCAGGATTACGCTGGCTGCTGTCTTGAGAATAGACTGTAGGGGGCAGGAGAGGAAGCAGAGAGAGGTTATTGCTCCCACAGAAGAAAAACCAGACCACAATGATCTTTTGCCTCTTTTGAAATCCTGTGGGACTCAACAGTTGTACCACATAATTCAAGGCTTGCCTACGTGATTAGAGGCCGATTTGTTTTCTAGTTGGGTTGCACAGTTCGTCTCTGAACCTCCAGTACCTCACACAGAGCCCTAAACAGCAGGCACTGAAAAAAAAGAAAAAAAAAAAGGAAGGGAAAAATTAATGAATTAATAAATAAATGTGGGGGAAATGGCATGGTCATCGGCATTGTCTTTCTGACTTGTCTGTAAACTCCTCAAGTTCACAGACCTTATCCAGGACTTTCCAGTGTCTCCCCTGGGGCACAGAGCAAGTGCTTGGTGAGTGTTTGTTGGAAGAATAACAGCCTGCTCTGTGCCAGGTGCCGCAGATAGTAGTAGCCATCATCATCACCCTCCTACCCAGCATCCCCACGGAGGTGTCCCTGGAGCCCTTCTCCTCCAGCCTTCCTAGAGAGCAAGTCTCCCACGAAGATTACCCTGAGGCTCCGCTGCGGTAGAGGAGGCTCCCTGTAAATGACCAGCTACTCCGTCCTCGAGACAGTGACAGGCACTTCCTGTTTGGGGTGGAAAGGAACCAGACACTTTCCTGTTAGCAGGTCTTTTAAGCAAAGCAGCAGATGCTGAGTAGGTCCTGGCCCGGCCTTTCAGGCCAGCTGCCTGGCGGTTAGACAGCCTTTATGTGGAAGGGAAGTGGGGCACAGAGCCAGATTGGCCAGGCTTTTATTGTGCTCCTTGCAAGTCCCCTGGGTCCTGGTGTGAGTAAAAAACAAACTAGAAGAGGCTGACGCCCTGCAAATCGTGATGAGGGTTCCTGGAGATGGGGCTGCTCTGAGCCAGAGACCATTGTCTGGCGAGGAGGCACTCATGTGATTGTCCTGGGGCAGGCTTGTGTATATTGTGTGGATGTTAGCATGCTCAAGTGTGAACCTGTGCAAAGAATACATACGTGTACACTTGTGTCTGTGCACCCAATATCCAGCACTTGATAGGATTTAACAGTTACTAATTGTGTAGCTTGCTCCCCATAGCAAATCGGAGTAGGAGAAAAGGCAGGAATTATTTTTTTCCCATTTTAAAATGGCAGAAACTCAGAGAGGTTCGTTGATTTGCAAGGGTCAACAGGGTGTGAAAAAGTCAAGATTCAAACCCAGGTCTGTCTCACTCCAAGTTTCTTGCTTTTTCCAGTCCCCTATGAGCACGTGCACGTGTGTCCGTACAGGCAGGTAGATAGGTAGGTATACTTGTGAATATGACCCAGACTGATGAGACCACATGCACATGTGCTGGAGAGAGGAAATTTCTCTTCCAGAGGCAGAGGCAGTTGCTGGAAAGTCAGGGCTTCTAGAATTGAATTGCAGCTAAAAATGCACAGGTCAATAACAAATCCAAATTATCACAGCTAAAGTCCTGACAACTCTGGGGAAAGCCTCCTCTTCAGCTCTCCCAAGCTAATCTCATATCCTCATTATTCCTCTTATTACCCCTATTATTGTGGTTTTTGGAGGTTGATCATTCCGTTAGTGCCTTTTTCCAGAGCCCAGAATTCCTTCTGATAAAATCTATTTTGTGTTCTGCACACTTCCTGGGGAGGAGGAGGGGCAAGGACAAAGCTGATTGTTCCTCACATTATGAAGAGAGAAACTGAGGCCCAGGGACCTTGTCCAGGTCCACACATCCTGCCTGATTCGAGGGGTCCTGGAGAGGAAGACAACTCACTGGCCAGCTGTTGCCTTCTGTCAGAGATGAAGGAATGGCCCAGGACAGCTGCCAGCTGGGCAGGCAACATGTCTAGGCCCTGGCATGAGTTCCACAGAAGTCCTGTCCACTCTGGGAGGGCTGCGAGGAACTGTGGATCTGAGCGGAGCCCCAGTGCAAGGAGAGGGAGGGAGGGAGGGAAGGGAAGCAACTCTCTTTGAAGAGAAGGTATGGAGAGAACTGCCTGCCTAGCTGGATCAGGAACCTGCTCAGCCAAGATAGGGAGGGAGGGAAGGAGAGAGCCAGACCCTTGGAAAACCTAGAGCTATTTTCCTCTTGAACATTGGTATCTAGTGTTTAGTGATTCAGTTGGTCTAGAATAGAGCTCAGGAATCTGAATTTTTAACAAATGCTGATCCAAGAATCACATTTTATAAATTTGACTTGAGGCGAGATAATACGGTGTTTAAGGGCCCAAGATCTGGAATTATACTATCCAGGTTTGAACTTTGTCCCCATTACTAGATTTGTGACCTTGGACAAGTGATATAATCTCTCAGCCTCGGTTTCCTCATCTTTAAAATAAAGATGCTAATAATAGTAGCTTTCTCAAAAGGAAGCTGCAAAGATTCAATGACATGATTTATGTAAAGCACATAGCACATATATAGCACATGTTAATTTCTGAATAAGTATTAACCATTATTATTTGTTCCAACTCCTCATTACCATCCCCACCCCCACTCCCACCAGAGGAAGAAATACTGGTATTGGATTAATATAGGGACTAGTCACCAAAGTATTGTTGTGGATGTGGGTGATCTTTAGACCGTGCTTTGAGAATCCCTGCTCCAAAGCCTTCTGATACCATTGCTATGAATTGAGCTTCTTTGCAATAAACTACCTTGCCTTTCTCATCTTACTTGCCTCCTTGGTCCCCGTCTCACCTCGTAGCTGCCCTCCTTCTCCACCCCATCCAAAGTGATTTGGCTCAGGATGTGTCCTGGAAAGTAAAAAAATACAGCATGTCAGTTGTGAAGCTGTGTAGAATCCACCCCTGGATTCCTGAAGAAGATCACGGAATTTGGTGCTCTGGGATTTATGAGTAAGCTTTAGAGGCAAAAGTGAAGTGAAGCCCCCTGCTCCCCAAGTTCTAACCGTGGAAACATGCTGTCTTCCTGGGAAATAGAGACATCCTGTGCAAAGGCATAGTTGAAGCCCAGGGCGGGTGTGTGGGCAAAGGAAGCTCTGTTCTGCATAAATTCTTGCAGGCACTTCCTGGATGGCATCTCTAAGTGACCTCAAGCAGGGTGAAGTGGAGAGAGGTGAGAATGGGATGAAATGATCTAACCAAGGACACAAAAGGAAAGCAGAGGAAGTCAACTTTCAAACACAGCAGTGGTGTAGTTTTGCAGGTCCAGGGATCAGGGTTAGCCTGGGATGCAGAAAAAGGCAGGGTCAGCATTTTGAGTGGCCGAGCCTGTCTTCTCCCAGTCACTCAGCCCTCCAAAGAACCACTGCTTCCTGCCTTTCCCTCTCCTCCCAGTGCAACTGAAATGAAAAACCCCTAGGATGTGCCGGAGGAAGGGATAGAGAGATTCTGCCAGGAGAAAGAATTGGCAAACCTGGGTTTGACTCTGGCTTGGCCCACAGAGTCCCTACCAACTGATGCTCCTCAGAGATTAACAATATGTCTCAAATATTGCATTGGTACATAACTTATTCTAAAAATTATTCGTCATTAATCTGATATTCAAGTTTAACTGGGCATCCTGTATTTTTATTTGCTCAACCTAGCAACCCTACTTCCCTCCCCTTCAGAATCTCCTTTCCCCCAGGATCACCGCAGGACTTTGCCTGAATCTGTAGCCGTGTCACAGTCTGTTCTGTCCTTAGCTGAGGACCTTCGTTGTAGTTGGCCCCACTAGACAGAAAGCTCTATTAGGGTAAGGTCCAGGCCTTGCCCACCATCTTTGGCGCTCCGTTGCAAGCAGAGACGCTCCTTACAGATGTGCACAAGGGCACCGGAGGAGAGAGGGCATGGGTGGGCAAAGAACTCCATCCTCATCCCTATGCCCCTCGCGGAGCCCTGGCACGGCAATGTGTCTGAGCCATTCAAGGACGCCTTTTTCTCATTGGTCTGCCCAGAGGAGCGCCTCTTTTTAATGGGTTCGTCCAGGATGAGTGCCCCCTTTTCATTGGTTGGTTGGGAGGAGGTGGGGCCTGTTTCCAATTAGTCGGTCCACAGGAATGCCTGTTTCTAGGAGGTTTACTCAAGGAGGCGCCTATTTAGAATTCCTCCATATGAGTGGCGCCTTTTTCTAAACACCACAAAAACATTGTGTGCTACTGAGGCCCTAAGCCCCAGGATAAGAACACTGCATTACATTTACTTAGCACTTTATAGATGCCAAATTACTTTTACACATATCAACTCATCCGAGCCAGACCACAACCCCCAGAGGTGGGTATCACTGCGCCTTTTGCATTTTACAGATAGCGAATTGAGGCTAAAAGACAGAGAGCAACTTGCTGGCAGTTACTAAGGCAGATAACCAAGACAGTTGACGAGTCTAGCTAAGGCTTTCACTTAAATCGTCTCACTCCACCCTTACTACAACTGGGTGGGCTAAATAAAGCCAGGCCCTTTGCACTCGTTTTTTCTTTTAATCTTCATGCAACTCTGGGAACTAAACATCATTTACTCTCATTTTATTGATGAAGAAACTGACGCTTGAAATAGTTAAATCCTTCTCCAAAGATCACAGAGCTGCAGCCTACCATTTATTAAACGCGTATTGCATGATGCCAGGCACAGTGATCACTTACTTACAGGCATTATTCTCTCATTAAATGCTCCCTACAATCACATGATATTGCTATTCTTATTGTCCCCATTTACCGATGAGAGAAATAGGTTCAGAGAGGGTGAGTGACTTGCGCAAGACCACACAGCCAGCAGGTGGCTGAGGCAGGATTCACACGCTAGCGAAGAAGCAGATCTGGAACTCAAACCCAATTCTTCTGACTGCAGCCCAGGGATCCTTCTCTCACACCCCAGGGCCTCGCTCCCTGCTAGCCTGGCTGAAACAATCAATGACCCTCAGGTAGGCCAGGACCCCTCATCATCGAAGTCTTAGGTAGCTTCTTAGGTTGAAGAAAACTCTTCTTCCCCCGCCCTCCCCAGAGAGATCCAGGTCAACTGGAGGTGGCTGGAGAGAGAACCGGTCGGCAGGGTGGCGGCGGGCGCGGGGCGAGGCCGTACCGCCTGCGGAAGAGGCTCCAGGACCTCTGCGCGTTCCAGCGGCAGAGCCGGGTGGGTGTGGTCCGACTGTCGGGCTCCCGCCCCCTCCTCCCTCTTTTCCTCCCTCGCCTTCTAGCTCCCGGAGCCGGCGGTCCCGCGGGCACGCACTGCCTGGGCTGGACGACCTCAGGCCGGCTCCCGGTGAAGCGCCGCGGAGGAGCGGCCCAGCGCGCAGAGCCCGGGCGCTGGCGAGCGCCCGCGACCTTCCCCTCCGCATCGGCGCAGCGCCGAGCTGGCGCATCCGCCGGGCCCCGGGCACGGCTGACCGCCGGCGGGCTCCCCCGCGCGCCGCAGCTCCCCACGCCCCCGCGCCCCGCGGCAGGGGCTGCGGCGAGATGGCCGCGCGTGTCGGCCTCCTGCTGCGCGCCCTGCAGCTGCTGCTGTGGGGCAGCCTGGACGCCCAGCTGGCGGAGCGCATAGGCCAGGAGCTGCACAGGGAGGCAGAGGTACGCGGTGTATGCGGGGCGGAGAGGGGTCCGCGTGCTTGAGACCCGCCAGAACTTTGCAGTTAGGCGGCCCAGCGGTCCCATCTGAGCTGACAATCTGCGTTACCCTCCCCCTATCCTCCGCACCCTTCACACTTGCACACAAAGAGCCTGGGGCAGCATTCTCCCCTGAGCCAGGGCTGAGACCACACAGGCACGCGGATCTACTTTGATTTTCCCGGACGCGGGGGAGGAGGGAGCGACAAGATGGGACAGACAGGCAAGAGCTGAGAGAGAAGGAACCCTTGCACCCCAGTTTGGCACGGAGCCACTGTCCCTCCCCGCCTAGGCTGGGGAGATTTGGCAGTTCATTCATTGGATGCCCCAAGCCCTCCCCGAGTGAGTGTCGGACGCTGTGGAGGCCCCCAGATCGGTGCGGTGGAGAGGGTACTGCTGACCGGCCCTGGCCCGGCGCACAGGACACAGCACTGGCTTCTGGGCTGGCGCTGCCGCTGACCAGCTTGGGCAAGTCAGCGCCCAAGCTCAGAACTAGTTTCTTCATCTGTAAAATGAGTAAGAATAGTGTACTCTTAAGATTGCTTCTAAGGAGCTTTCAGCACTGCTTCAGGACTGATCTTGAGAAAGGGGGTCAGGGAGGTGGAGGTCAACCTTAAAGATGTCCCATTTCATTTTCCTCCTTTGGACTCAATCGCTTGCTGTAGGTTGCACAAGGGGAACTTTTGCAAGGTCAGGGTGGGGATCAACTTGGGGTGTCTATTTTCTACATAAAGGTGATTGTAGTAATACAACAGTATCATTTCTTTCTTCCCCCAAAGAAGCATCTCTGTCTGTGTTCTTAGCTCTTCTCAAGATTAGGACTGGGGTCTCCACTGTTTACAGGGTAAGGGATTTGGGAAACCTGCAGAATGAGGAGGGCCCTATCTGAATTGCTCTTCCTTCCATCAGCCAACTCCCACCGCTGTTCTGGAATATCTGATAATGACCCTGCTTCAACAAGGGGGTCCTAGGCAAGCTCCTTCGCCCCTCCCCTTCCAAGCACTGGTCCCTTGCTTGCGCTCTCTGCTTTTGCACATTCCAGAATCACTTTGTTTCTCTGAATTTACTATCTTACAACATCAAGTGCAGAGTCCTCGTGGCCCCAGGAGAAGGCTTCTGTCTACTAAGCCAAGTCTTGTTAAGAGTCCCACCCCACCTCTCCCCAACTCCGGGTTTCAGGTGATCTTTGGCAGGAGAACAGAGACAATATCTCTGCCGCCCGTGCCTGTGGTGGCCCCAGATGGAGAGAATTTCACCTTGGGGTGTGCTTGGGAAACGTAATATCTAGCAGATTGAGTCTCTTTCAGCATATTTAATGTAATTGGGAGAAGGGGATTTTAAACTCTGGGAACAAGAAATATTTTAAAAGCATAAAACACTCTGGAAATGTGTAATGGATATGTGTCTCTAAATGTGTATGCATGTACATGCATATGTATATTTATGCAAATTGTGTGTGTGTGTGTGTGTGTGTGTGTGTGTGTGTGTGTATGTCTCAGTATGTCTATATGTGTTTCTGTATATGGTCAATTGCATGGGCTTCAGTGTCAGACAGACCTGTGTGCAAACCATGGGTCAATCATTTAACGTCTGTGAATCTGTTTTCTTCTCCGTACAGTGGGGGTTAATAATGCCTGTTTCACAAGATTGTTCTGTGGTTTCACTGAGATAATGTATGTAAAATGCCCAGCACAATGCCTAGTACGTAGAAAGCCGCCTGTAAAAGGAAGTTGCTCTCAATGTGGTTGTTATTATTATTATCTTTATCATTATTTTAGAGAATAGAGCTTCAGATTAAAGTCCTGGCTTGGTGACTAGCTCTCCTACAACAATAACATAGGATAAAGTATGTAAGGCAACTATTTTCAGCATTGAACAATAGGCAGCACGGGCTATAATTCCTGAGACGATGTTGCAGTTACTATGACTACATTACAGATTACCCCAAAACTTAGCGAGGTAAAGTAACCATTTATTATGTTCACAGACTTTGTAGGTCAGAATTTCAAACAGGGCATATCAGGATAGCTTGTCTCACATCAAGATAGCTTGTCTCTATCTGGAGTTGGAATCATCTGAAGGCTGTTTACTATCTGTCCATTGATGCTGGCTGTCAGCTACGGGGGAGCCTCAGTTCTTCTCCAGGTGGGCTTATCCACGTGGTCTCTCCAGGGCTAGTTTGGGCTATGGGGGCTGGGTCTCCAGGATGAATGTTCTGAGAGAGAGAGAGAGAAGGGAGACAGAGAAGCAGAAGTTGTCTCCTTTTTATGATCTAAACTAGGAAGTTGCATAGCATCACTTCTGCTGTACTCCATTGGCTAGAGCAGTCACCAGCTCCCATCCAGGTTCAAGAGGAGGGAACATAGACCCCACAATTGATGAGAGGAGTGTTGAAGTCACATTGTAAGAAGAACATGGGAATGGGAGATATTGTTGTGGTCATTTAGGGAAGTACAATCATCCACAGAAGGGAAACTCACCAAGTGAGCTCCATGATCACCCCAGATTGGCGCAGTGCAGGGAGCTAGACCCCAGCAGTGCACAGCAGTCCTGCTGAGCTCATGGGCAAAGGTCAGAGTTCAGGACACAGAAGGAAAGAAAGAAAAACAAGCTATGTAATCTTAGGCTAGTCCCTTCACTTCTCTAGGCTGCAGTTTCCTCCTCTGTAAAATAAGGGAGCTAATTTCTTTTTTTTTTTTTTCTTGTGAGGAAGATCAGCCCTGAGCTAACGTCTATCCTAATCCTCCTCCCGTTTTTTTTTGCTGAGGAAGACCGGCTCTGAGCTAACATCTATTGCCAATCCTCCTCCTTTTTTTCCCCCAAAGCCCCAGTAGATAGTTGTATGTCATAGTTGCACATCCTTCTAGTTGCTGTATGTGGGACGCAGCCTCAGCATGGCCGGAGAAGCGGTGCGTCGGTGCACACGCGGGATCCGAACCCGGGCCGCCAGTAGCAGAGTGCGCGCACTTAACCGCTAAGCCACAGGGCAGGCCCTGGGAGTTAAATTTCTTAAATGACTTTTAAGATTCCCTCTAGTGCTAACATTCTTTGGCTTTCGTGTGTTTGTATGCTTGTGCCTCTGTGTGTGTGTACGTGTGTGTATTCACTTCATCTGCCTATGTGTCCATGTCTGTCTGTCTGGATGTCACTTTATGTATCCCTGTGCCTTGTGTGCATGGCTCTCTGTGTCCCCTGTGTGCACACAAAGTAATAAAGTTGAGGGCTTTCCAGAGTGGGCTTTGTCTGGGAGGAGACTGACTACTTACAAAGCTGCATTATGAACAAGTTCATTGTTGCCCACTTAGGAAAACTCGGGCTGCTCACAACACTAGTGAGTAGGAAGAGCCTCCACTGTTGAGTTGCAAGATTGAGAGTTGATGAAAGAGGTCATCACCCTGGCACCCCTCCCATTCCTAGCCAGGCCCTGTCCTATTCTTGGGTGACACAGACTGTCCCAAGGGATCTATCTACCATGCTTTGCTTGGCCCTTCTTTAGAACAACCAGGCAGTATGTCCAGGACGTGCCTTCCACTTGGTGGTCTGTGCATATCTGCACAGCTACTCTCAGTGTGCCAGTACAACAAGGAGCTGGGTGGTTTGTTTCTCCAGGGAGACATTAGAGCTTCTGTGGAGTATCCACCCCCAGATGCAGTGTCTGTTTCTCATACCCCAGAGCCATTCATCTGACTTTTTGTGAGTCAGAAACCCAGAAGCACGGGTGTGGAAGCCGTTCCCAAGAGCTCAGCTCAGTGACTCATGGGTACAGAGTGAGTAGAAGTGCAGAAGGGTCCCAGAGGACCACGAGTTGGTGGAAAAGCAGTTGTCAAGCCAGCTTGAAAACCAAGCGAGCTAGCAAAAGCTGGGTTGTGGAAACAGGAACAAAGAAGGGAGAGAAGAGTGGACAACTCTCCTTAAACCCAACCTTGGTTAGGGCATTTTGTGCCCTAAACTTAGCCCCACAAGCCTAGTGAGGACCCTGAATCCCTACAGCATGGTTATTTGGCACTAGAAAAAGTACAAGACAGGGTCTGGATGGAGACTGGCCAGCTAATGTTTTCCAACTTCCTTAAGGACGGAAAATGAAAGGGGGAGCGGGAATTATAGTAAGAGGTATCCAGGTTACACCCAGACAGAACTTTGTGAATAGGGACTAGGGACAAGGGAAAGGAGGTGAAGAGCAAGGGAGTCAGACAGAAGGAAGGCAACGCCTTTGCCCAAAATAAAGGAAGAGGGCTGAACAGGCTCCTCTGCCCTGAGGCCTTCAGTAGGCTCCAGGAGCCAGAGAGCAAAAGCAAAGCATCCTGGAAGCAGATGTCTGTCTTTGTGAAGGAACACGCTTGAGTCCAGTTGAACGTCTGTGCCTTGTCAGACGACTAGTTTGGAGTGTGACAGGAGATGTGATCCCAGCCTCTACTGAAAGCCGGAGTCCACCGCCTGAGCAGCTCCTCCCTCTGCCCTGCCCCTGGACCTGCTTGCAGAAGAGACAGAAGGAATCCAGCTAGAAACACCCCTTTTTCATATTTGAGGGCCATCTCCCCAGTGGAGAGAGCAACCTGGCCCTGCTCTTTCAGTTCTAAAGCCTCTGAGTCACTCGTTTGAATGTGAAATAGCACATCCTGGGGTAGGTGTCAGAGGACTCAGATTCAAGTATTGGTTCTGTCGCTCACTAGGACCCTTCAGCAAGACACTGTGCTCCCCTGAGACTTACTTTCCTCATCTTTAAAATGGGAATAACAACATTTGTCCTGCCTGTGCTCTTGCAAGGTGTTTGTGAAACTCAAAGAAGGTGTAAGATCCTTAAAAGCGCCACAGTAGTCAAGAGCTCACTGTGTTCCTGATTTCCAGAAAACATGTGTATTTCTAGAACACGCCAAGGCAGAACGCCCACTATCATTCCTAGCATCTTGTCTTGGCTAATAATTCTTTTTTTTTTTTAAAGATTTTATTTATTTATTTTTCCCCCCCAAAGCCCCAGTAGATAGTTGTATGTCATAGCTGCACATCCTTCTAGTTGCTGTATGTGGGACGCGGCCTCAGCATGGCCGGAGAAGCGGTGCGCGCCCGGGATCCGAACCCGGGCCGCCAGCATCGGAGGGCGCACACTTAACTGCTAAGCCACAGGGCCGGCCCTTGGCTAATAATTGTAAGGTGTATTGAGTGATAAAAACAATTACATAGAGTCACTATGGAAAGACTAAAATCATAGAAAACATAGTGAGATGGAATAAATCACAGGTAAAGCAACATGGTTTCTGCGTGAGCTTGCGATTTTGCAATTTTTCATTCTTGGTTTCATTTTTGCTGCTGCAATTCTTTGATATGGAGGATGCCACAGCCACTCTGTGGACACGAGACTGGAAGCTGGCCCCTCCTAGACTCATCTACCAAAGGTCCCTTCCAGCAGTAAAGCTCTGTGACTATAGAGGGAAAAAATAACGTTTTTCATGGGACAATTATCATAAAGCTTTACCAAAGCATCTTCTTACTGGATTTTCATAGCAGTCCTGTAAGAAACATAAAGCAGTATTCCTACCCCCATTTTATACTTTGGGGCACAGAAAGGTTAAGTAACTTTGTCATAGGTCACCCAGCTAATCAGTTGCAGAAGCAAGGATGGCATAAGAGACGGAGCTGAAGTATATCTTAGCTCTAATCCAACCCCTCATTTTATAGAAGAGGAAACTGAGGCCCAGAGAGGCCCTAGACTTGCCTAAGGACACACAGTTAGCAGCAGCACCAGGAATAAAACTCAAGACACTCAGCCTGGTGTTCTTGCCCTGCCAGGCCAGTGACTCAGTTCTTGACTCAGGCCTGGATTCATTTTGCTGCACCTGATTGCTAGTCTTGCCCTGCTCAGAAATGACCAGAATTTCCCCTTCCCTCAGGCACTAAACGGGCTGAACTCTACACACCCTCCCCTGACAAGTCAGGACAGATGCAGGACTAGAACCCCCAGAGTTCGGATTCCACTCAGCTTTCTGGATCCTGGGGAGAACCATTTTCATTTTTCCCAGACAGCTCAGCCACTCCCAGGGCTTCTCAGAGGCCACTGCTCAGGAAAGTGGCCCCAGCCCTGACCTACTGGGTGAGGCAGGTTGGCACAAGCTTTTAGGCCCAAGCAGGATGAATCACTGAAGGGGCACAGCCCTCTAGCTTCCTCTCCGTTCAGCTCAAGCCCTTGGGCTCCCCAGGAGACAGGATGGGTGGAGAACACCTGGTGTTGCAAGGCAGAGAAGGGCAGGCTGGGCCCTGCCTCCATGAAGGGGGCGGGGTGACCCCAGGTGGAGCTTAGGGAGTCCCTAAAAGAACACAGTTACAGGGGCCGGCCCCGTGGCTTAGCGGTTAAGTGCACACACTCCGCTGCTGGCGGCCCAGGTTCGGATCCCGGGCGCGCACCAACGCACTGCTTCTCCGGCCATGCTGAGGCTGCGTCCCACGTACAGCAGCTAGAAGGGTGTGCAGCTATGACATACAACTATCTACTGGGGCTTTGGGGGAAAAAAATAAATAAATAAAAATTATATTAAAAAAAAAATGAACACAGTTACAACCCCCAGGAAAACTGCAGCCTGGAAGGGACATGACTCCTCCAAAGTGGTTAGTGTCAAGTTGGGATGAGAACCTTCCAGTTCTTCATCTTCTCCAGGCGTCCCTTTGCCACGCTGTGGCCTGCCCCATAGCCCTGCCCTGTCTCCCATGCAAACTAAAGGCATTCCTCTCACCTTTGCAGGAGAAACTGAGGCACGGCAAATGGGCTCACAGAAGAGGGTTAGGGACAGCTGCAGGAGCAGAGGGCGTCTCAACCCTACCTGCTCCCCACCCAGGGATGCGGGTCTGCCTCAGCAGAACTTTAGAGCACTCAGCACTGGCGGTATTAAGAGGCCCCTTCCTTGAAATTAAAAAAATTTTAAATATGTGCATATTAAACACAAAATAAGTATAAGGGAGTCCTTAAGTCCTGATAATCCCCATTATAATGCTTCAGTGCTTTTATGGAAACACAAAATGCCAAATTCTTAAAATTTCTTTTTCTCATTCTTTTGCTGTCTCTTGGCTGGTGTCCTGGACACAGCTCACTCTGCCTACTGGGAATTCAGCTCTGCCTTGCAGCCCACAGGGTCCCAGAGGAGTCAGGAAGAAAGGCCCAGGGCTGCCCCTCTGATGGACCCCTGAAAAATCCTCCACCCCTGTCCTGCCCTCCACCCCACCTTGCCTGCCAAAGTACCAGGCATGGCAGCCCAGCCAGGAAACAGGAGACGCCACTAGTCAATTTCCACCCCCCACCCCCTCTGTCCAAGGCTTCATAGTTCCAGAACCAAAGCCAACTCCCTGATAAGGGCTGGGCGGGTTTGGGGGGAGGGGCACAGGGAGTGCCAGCCTGTTGGCCTGTGACCCAGTCTCTCCCAAGTCACTCAATCAGCGAAACTGCTTCTAAGGAGACATTAATTCCCTGGCTTCCTTAGAAAGTCATTCTCCATCCCCACAAGGACACAAGGAAGAGAACCAGGCACCTGGCTGGGGTGAGGCAGGTCTGAGATAGAGCATCTGAATGGAGAACAGAAGTGTAACTGCCTTGTTCAAAGCAGTTCCCATCTCACAGATCTGTTGTGTTCCAAAAGTCTGTTGTTAATTTTCCCTCTAAGGTAAATCAACTAGATCAACTGTTTACCAAGCATTTACTATATACCAGGCCCTATGCTAAATGTGCATTGCTTCATTTAATCTTTCTGAGAATCCTGTGGGATTATTCTTGTTCTCACATTGTAGGTGAAGAAACAGAGACTCAGAGAGGTTAAGTAATTTATCCCCAGCCACTCAACAGAGTCACAGTGGGGAAGAGATTCTTGATTCCAAGCCTGGTGGCTATTCCATGATGCTGCACTATTTTGAGCAGCAAATAGTCTTCCAGATAAAGCCACTAGAACTCCTCTAATCTATTATGTATCCCAAAACAGTGTACATTTGCAAAGGGAAAAAAGAAAACAATGCTGAAATACTAAGAAATTTATGCAGAAAAACAATACAATAGACTTGGAAAGTGTTCTGTTGCTTAGAATAAGCTTTCCTTATAGAAAGTGGCTTTATTGAGAAGATGCGGAGGTCACTGAAGATGGACGTAATGAAATCCACAAAGAGGAGGCTGGATTCTTGCAAAGGCTGAGGGCTTGCCCATCCTGGCTCTTAGTGCCTAGTTTCATTCCCAGCTTGTGCCTTTTCCTTGAGGCAACAGCTATGATTGGAGTTGATTTGAGTTTAGAAATACAGCAAAGTGAGTAAGGGCACAAAGAAGACAGACAATTTTTTCTGTATAGATAACACAGCAAGGAGGGGTACAAATGAAGAGATGGTGTGTGTCTTGTATAAGAATTAAACAGCCGAGGGCTGGCCCCGTGGCTTAGTGGTTAAGTGCGCGCGCTCCGCTGCCGGCGGCCCGGGTTCGGATCCCGGGCGTGCACCGATGCACTGCTTCTCCGGCCTTGCTGAGGCCGCGTCCCACATACAGCAACTAGAAGGATGTGCAACTGTGACATACAACCATCTATTGGGGCTTTGGGGGGAAAATAAATAAATAAATTTAAGGAAAACAATAAAAAAGAATTAAGCAGCCGAGGTGACATTTTTTTTTAAATCCATTGATGAGTCTTTATCAGTGAGAAGGGCAAGCAGGGATCCAAGTGCATCATTTCTCAGAGGGGTAGGACTGGGGATCGGTAAGGACAATGAGTCACACGTGTCTCTCCACTGGCCTCCAAGAACTTGGTCACTAAGAGAGCAGCTTCCAGGTATGTGAAGGCAGGCAGTGAGTAAAAGGCATTTGGGCCGTGGGATAGTCTCTGATTTTCTGGGGGGA